>NW_024467203.1:558713-660120 GCF_000292625.1 Dacryopinax primogenitus
GGGAGAGACAATTGCAAAGAGGGAGCAGAACGGGCAGGGTGTTAGGGCAACAGAGGCTGACTAAGTCTGCTCACCTAAGAGTGCCAAGAGTCTAAGCAGGCAACAAGGAAGTGGAGTAGACCTGATGACTAAGACCTATCTACAGTATAGGTACCTGTGGATGATCCTAAGAGACCAAGTCTGAAGAGACAGTGCCCAGGCAGAGTAGGCCTTATATTTATACCTCTGTGGTGGAACCTGCTAGAATATCTTGCTTACTCAGCCTAGTCAGGTGATCAGGTCATATGACCAAGGATGAGGTCATATGAGGTCATGCACAGCCATGCACAGCAGGTCACCTGACCATCCAATCCTTCCAGCAGGCTCCAGCACATGCCAAGGTATACCAGCTACTTCCATGTCATAAAGGCTTAGTCATGTCTCTTGACCAAGCAATGAGCTGGTGCCCTGACACATGGTCTTTCCCATGTATGCTCAATCATTGCAGCCTTCTTGGACCTGTATGCTCCCAGTTTTGACATTGAGAGACATAATACAGCAAGTGCTTCTGGCTCTGGATTATCTTCACACTCACTGTGGTGTGATTCATACAGGTGTGTTTGGTGCCAACTTTTCCCCTGTACTCCTGCCAGACGCTCTTTGCACAGACATCAAGGGGTCCAATCTTCTTCTCCAGATCAAAGATGTGCATGATATCATCAAGCAGATTGTGTGTGACCCAGCAAGGAGGGTGGCCAATATGGTCATGCACCATACAAATGGTGAAGTCATGGAAATTCCCATTGGCAAGTCCCAACCTATTTCCAATCCTACTTTTGGCCAGAAACTGAGGGTTTGTCTGACTGACTTTGGCATGGGTGAGTGGTGTCAGGGTATAAGATTGGAACCCCACTCAATGTGACTTTGGAATGTAGCTGAGTGGATGGAAGGAGCACATTGGTCCATAATCCTTCCCAAATGGCTATGGCCTCCAGAGGTCATTCTAAACGGATCTTGGGACACAAAGGTTGACATTTGGGCTGCTGGATGCCTTGTAAGCCATTTAAAATGCTGCAGTTGTGGACATTTCAACAGGGATAGATTGTCAAGATTATGGATGGTTCACCACTGTTCAAATGGAAGGTGACAAAGAATATCACAGGTGACCAGCACTATCTCTCCATGCTCACCAAGCTAGTCGGGGCTGTCCCACCTGCGCTACTCAATGTGTGCAGCCGAACACAGCAGTTTTATAACAATAAAAGTATGCTCTCCTTTTCCCCTCTATGATCAACTGATTACCAATGGGCCAAGACCATCTTCTACACCAACTGGTCACCAAAGTAGAAAACATCTGACAACAGCTGGTGAAGCAACACCCAATGATGTCAGTGCACAGTGCAGACATGTTAAACTCATTGGTGCTGCAAATGATGCGACCCCTACCTTCTGAATGCTTATCTGCTGCTGAAGCTCTGGAACATGAGTGGTTTACATTGGCACCCAAAGATGATGTTGACCAATCCATGCTGGATTGTCATGAAGAGCTCTTTGGGGAGAGTGGTGAGCATGCTGGGCTGAGTGGTGAAGGACACTCCTTGTCCAACAGCAGTTGGAATGCATTGAGGGAGTAATGTTTGGACCTAATGCTCTTTCAAGGAAGGTGGCAAATTGTGTTATAGTATGTACATCCCTATGTTGTCTTTTGGAATTGCCAGTGAATCATTGATACACATATATGCATGAGATAATTGTGTAAAGCAGCAGGAAATGATGAAAGACAGGCAGAGCTAGGCTACATGATTCTTTGTTCCTGTTCCAGTCAAAGAGAACTGGTGTTGCACATGTTACTAGCCATAGTTATGGACCCTCTGTGGACAACAATCCACTCAGCAATAGTCTTGTTGGAAGTGCTCAGCCATATCAATGTATTGGGATGTCAGGTTGTCTGACAGTGTGATGGCAAACAGCTCCAGCAATACCTTTTGAAGACTGAGACAAAATTGTTCATGGTTTTCATTGAGGAAAGTTGGTTGTTGGAGGAGTCTGAGTGTGACAGAATAGAGATGTATCAAGGGAGCAAGTAAATGGATAGTTGCAGGTTCCTGAAACTGCTTCCTACGATAGGTCAGATAGTCCAAAAAAATCACATGTATCTGGTATATAACACCCCTTGAAACATTCCATAAATGTGAGCTTGAGCATGATCAGAGAACAGTGAGCAGGGAAGTGAGAACATGCAGCCAAATGGAAAGCAATGACAGAGGGGAACTCTAGCTTAATCATGTGCCATATTGAGCATGAAGAGAGAGCGATACCAAATGGTTTGGCAATTTGTGGAGAGTGAATGTTGGAAAATACTACCAGACTCATTAGATGGTGTCCAGGAACGAGTGCTGTGTGGACTTCGGCAGTAGTGCAAATAAGTCGCAGCTTCAGCAGTACTGAAGAAGAAAGATGAGCAAAAGCAAGAAGGAGAGTGGGGCACAGATTCAGATCAAGCACCAAAGACTGCAGTTTGTTCATTTGAGGAAGAATCCAAAGGTTAGCTCATGCTACTGTGGGCTGGAGCAAGACATGTCCAGTGTATGGTATGACCAAACTTTGAATGAAAGCTGTGTAGCAATTCTTTCCCATGAAAGCCGAAGGCTTGGCCAGTGATAGGAGCAGCTTGAAGAGATGGGGCATAGAAAAAAGTTGCTACTACCCATGTATCTTGAGGGTGAGGAGTAAATCAGTCTCCTGGTCACCTTGTAAAGTTTGTGACATGTGTGTCCCAAAGCAATGACAAGTTTCCTCAATCCCAGTTCTGTGGCCATCTCTG
Source organism: Dacryopinax primogenitus (assembly GCF_000292625.1). NCBI lineage: Eukaryota > Fungi > Basidiomycota > Dacrymycetes > Dacrymycetales > Dacrymycetaceae > Dacryopinax > Dacryopinax primogenitus. The sequence continues at coordinate 561,517 of NW_024467203.1, forward strand.
CAATCATGACAAGTACATCAGTGGGCACAATAGGCATGATCAAGGGAACAGATGTTGGCTGGGATACACTAGTACTGAGTTGGATAGGAGCGGTTACAGGAGACAACAGACAGAAAGCAGACATGGTCAGAATAGAGGGAGTCATGATCAGTTGTGAGTAAGTTACCAGATCATGTGTGCAAAGAGACACGTCTCTTTGACTTGTGTCTTTGTCAATGATGCAAGGTGATTCACATAATCCTTTGAGTAACTAGTTCTTGCTTGTGAAATGCCTTCTCATTCAGTGGTTGTCTATGGAGGGCAAGGAGGACTAGCTGAAAACCGACCAGCCAAGGACCTTATCAGGGCTAAAGATCACTACCAGAGGCTTGTAGCCAATATTCACACAGGCATTCTGGAGTGAGATCTTTGTCTTGCTAGAAACATGAGAGCAAGGCCCAAAATGAGCATATTCTGAGATGATCATGAAGGTTTACAACTCATAATGTTGAACAAACTCCCTCTGAGAGAAGGGTATTGCAGTTTGACACCAACTCACACCCTTGAAGGAATAACACCAAGGAGCAAGGGTCACATCTGCACAGTGGGTCTATTCAGCAGGTGTGACCCACCCTGTGAGAATCTTTCACCAACATCTCAGAGGGCACAGGTATGTCTAGTGCACAGATTCCATACAGACACTGATGTGAATGATATGCCAGAAGAGAAAACCTTCAAACTCCCATCATCATTCAGCTCAAAATGCATGAGAGCTTGCAGTATAACAAAGTTGGCTGAGGCAGAGCAAGAACTGAGAAATGGCCTTGCTGTGGATGCTCTCAGAAGCTGGTCAAAACTGTGCAAAGACTGAATGGTGGGCAGAAGATGAGGATTTGCTATTGGAGAAGATGAGGTGATTCTATGCCTTCTGGGCAGTCCTTTTGGAACAGGTGGTTGATAATGTTGTGGGAAACAATGAATCGGACTTCAGGCATCAAGCCTTTGTTATCTGGCAAAGTCCACCTTTTGGCAGTTCAGGGAAGATGGACTGAGGCTGTGGAGATTGCACATACACAAAACATTGGGAGGTTTATGATCTGTAAGAATAACAAGAATAACTGTGAATGAATCTGACATTTAGATATTAGGGGGATCATTGATCAACATGCTCAATACAATTGCTGGAATTGTGAAAGGTGCAACTTCAACAATTCGAAACTGTCTGCTGTTCTCGCCTGCACACACCTGTGGCCCACGAACTTGTGACAGATTGTTGTGCACAAGGTCATAGTTCGCCTGACAAAGTGGATAGCATTTGTCGAGAACTTTGCTCTTTCACCTCACTCATTGTATCAACCTGAATGCTGCAGAGAACTGACTTTTCAGATCAAGCTGCTGGTTATTCCCCTTCTGAGATCAGGATTGCTTTCTGCTCTCTTTTCTTTCACTTCACCTTCCCTCTCCATTGTCATGGCTCCTCTCAGCAACTCAACCAACTTGCACAGCAAAGGGAAATGCTCAAGAAAGACTTCCACCCGCAAGTGCATTCAGGATGTTATTCACAACAATGGTCCATTCTGTCCATCCCAACCCCTCTGACAATCTCAATATCTGACCTTCGAAACAGAGACTGTTGCAAGAATGTCTTATCAAGTCAGTTTGGGTGAGACTACAAGGTATTATTACCCTCTGACCTACAATAACCCCTTGACTGCTCTCATCCTGACTGCACAAGCAGTTCCAGCTCCTCCAGTTGCTGTCTATCCTCCCACAACTAGTCCAGCAAACCTCACTCCTGCCTCATACAAAACTCGAGCTGTTATCAACAATCATACCCTAACAACAATGTCTGCTGCTCCCATTGTGATCAACGTCTATCAGAATCAAGGAGACATGAACATCACTCAGACCATGACAAGGTCTCACAACAACTCTTGCTCCAAAAATGCCAACCACAGTTACAATCAGCACACCAAAGCAAACAACATGTCAGGTGGCTTTGATTGGTTGGGTTTGCTGAAGAAAGTGTGGTCTTCCATGTTGTGTGCATCTGGAATGGGTTTTTGCAAACCATGTGAATGATGCATCATAATTGACATCATAACAGTTGATCGCCAAGGTTTTGAGGATGAATGAAATACAGTAGTGTAGTATGGAATGGCAAGCATTTATTCAGTACCTACAGAGTTGTCATTGATATTTGAGCAGGTTGTCCTCCTAAGATGTTTCACATCATCAATATGGAATTCAGAATTGATTCATATACAGTAGAAGCATGGACCTCAGTTTCTGAACCACTGCAAGACAACTACATCTTTCTCTGGCACATAGTAAGAGTGAAAAACAGAAGATCTCAGGAGCAGAACGTTGGAAGGTCATGCCGGACATGTCAAATATCCCTCTGGACTTGCAAGTGAGCAAAGACAGAAAGGCACAGTAATGTAGATGAGGACCTGTCTACACTCAAGGCATCAATTGCCATGATAGGGGTCAAGATGGGTGTTCTGCAATTGAAACCCTCTGCACATAGGGGATAAATGAATTTTGCTCTGCATCAGCAGAAAACCTCATGATTACCCAGTGTCATGATTGTAAGTCAACCACACTGTACTGGATGCTCTCTTTTGATACCTCTCACACAGCTCTGCCCAATGGATGCCACAAACCTTGTGAGAAAGTACAACTTGCTAGAGAAGACCGCAATGTACAAAGGTCTGGGGAGGGTGCTGGGTCTAGATGGGTGGCTGATAGTTGGGGTGTGGGAGGTGCATGAGATGTTGAACAAGCAGTATACCACACAGATGCTTTGAGAAGGTTCAAATTGGGGAGACAAAGCAGACATCAACGTTTGAGAGAACCATGAGCATAACCCCCAAGACAAGGGTACCTATTGACCTGAACCTGTTTGTACTGGGGCGGAGATGGTGTAAGGCAAAAAATCTTTTTAGGTTCTTCACATACAGGTAGAAGGCTATGAACATGTATCATCTGCAGGAGATTGCATCGCAGCAGTATGAGGAGGGCTTCTAGGTTCCAAGGGTGCTCTTTGAGCATGGGAATGATAGAGAAGAAAGGGAACGGGGAGACAGAGAGGGAGCAGAGGATGTTACCCAGGCAGGGAAGGGTGGAAAATTTGTGTAAGAAAGCATGGGAGTGGTATGCAGGGGTGAGCACATCAGCATACATAAATGATGGAGGAATGGAAGGCACATGAAATCTCCATGCTCAAAGTGGGCAGTACACCCTTTTGAGGTTTTCACATACTACGTGACAAGCTTGGCTTTACGGGTATAGATAAGTGCTCAGGTGAGGGGATAGACATCTGCCCAAAAGCCGAGATCAAGCAGGTTGCTCATATCTGACAGCCTATACTATCATCAGCCAGATCCATGTGAGGGAGAGAAGACAAATGGCAGTGTCAGCTCTGGAGTGTTGAAAAATCATTGCCTGAACTCCTGGTCCTCTGCCTCCTTTGGCAGCTCATCCACCTCTTCTAACATCAACAGCGCACTCCATGGCCTCAACTGTGGTACCCAGCCTACATTGGCCAAGGGTCTAGCAGACTGAGAAGCATAAGTATTGGGAAACCTTGCCAGAAATGCAGTGCATGAAGTGGTCAGCATGTGGAAAGGAAATAGGGGATCCAGAGGGCAAACTCCATTTTACACAGCACAAGTTTCTAGGGAAGGCAAGGGCATGATGGAGGTGCAGAGGACTCATCCAGAGCACATCAAGCATGCCTCCATGTTTTTGAGGCTGCACTGGAGCTTGACCTCCTTGTATTTGCGCTGCTTGACCCTCTCCAATGCAGCAGCATTTTTGGGGTCGATCTCTTTCTCTTCTGTCTTGCCCTTGCCCTTGCTATTCTCTTCTGCTGGAGCAGCTACAAGTGGCTGTTCAGTGCCGGAAGCAGATGCACCTGGGGTAGGAAGTGGGGCAGAAGAGGACTCAACCTTGACAACCATTGTGTCTAAGGAGAGATCCTCAACTTTGACAGCCACAGGGACAGGCCTCACAGTCAGGGGAAGCCATGAGAGTGGTGACTGTTGCACTTGCCAGGGTGGAGCTACATGCCAAAGCAACCATGTCGTTCATGGCAATGCTCACATACTTGTTCATGCTCTGCCTGGGCTTGTGGGGCTTCATCACCTGCACTGCTTGGGCAGGACCAGAGACACCATGCTGAGCATCCTTTGCCTGCTTGATGACCAAGACAACAAGGGTGAACTGGATAGCCTGAGCAGTGGGGTGCATACAAAGGCAGTACATGCTTGTCTTGAGCCCCTTCTTCCAGCAGTAGAAATGCATGGATGTGAGCTGGCCGAGAATAGGGCTCTGGAGATGGACATTCAAGCACTGATGCTGGCAGATGAACATGCCCAGGTCCATGGCGAGGTTGAGAATCTTCTTCTGTAAGATCTCCCAGACAGTCTTGCAGATCGCCTTTGATGTTGTCTGGGATTCTGGGGATGTTCTGGATGGACCTGCTGCAAGCAATGATCATATCATGCATCTGGTCATTCCACAATCTGAGATCAACAAGATCACGAAGCAGGCAAGGGCAGACAACCTGGAACTCATTGGGGAGTACATGACGGGCATGGTTCATAGATGTATATGGCTCGAATCACTTGTTGTTCCCCAGGATCTAGGAAGTGGAGGTGGTGGGCATAGAGCCGAGGAGGAGGGAGTTGTGTAGACCCTTGCAGCTGATCTTCTCCTTCAGCCCGGCCCAGTCCCAGCATTGGAAGGCATCACGCCCCAGAGGTCAAACTGGAGCTCTCCACATGAGCAGGGCAGCCTTCAAACATCTCGTACATCCCATCTGTCTCAGCCATCTTGTTTCATGCCTTGAGCGCAGCATGGTAGATAGTCTTGTAGATATTGCAGTTAAGCTGGTGAGCTTTGCAAGAGTCAAACAGCATGCAAAGAGCCATGAACATGTCGGCAAGACCCTAGACCAACGAGCCTCAGGCACTGTATAATAGTTGACATCAATGATCCAGTTCAGGTTGAATGCAACCACCTTGGAGACTGCATGCAGCTTCTGGAAGTCGTACTGACCATCCTGGATGGAGGATGGTAGAGCGATGGAGGCCAGGTTGCAGATGGCGACCTTGTCAGGGGGGGAGTACTCCATGATTTTTGTGCAGAGTTGGAAGACTTGATCATGCCCAGGTTCTTCTGGTTAGACTTGACTGTGGATGTGTCAGTCTACCCACTCATGCTCATGCAATGAAACAGCTTACAGTTGACAGCATTCTTGTATAGCATGAACAGCCCCCCAGTCTCCATCTGCACATCAAGAATAGCATACCACAGCTTCTGGGCCTTGATGGTCTGCCTCGCGTGACCCTTGTGTTTGTAATGGGTATACAGAGCCTCAAACTCTTTGCTGTGCACCTCAGATGTGCCAGGCGCCTCATTAGGGGTGAAGAGAGATCAGTCAATGTCAGACTCAACATGCTTCATGGACAGATCTGAAATCCAGAGGGCATAGAAAAGGTCACGTGTGCACACTTCATCTGTGCCATGGTTCTTGTGCAGATCAAGGAACTCAAAGATATTGGCATGCCAAGGCTCAAAATAGATAGATAGTGAAGGCACCAGTGCACTTGTTGCCACCTAGGTCAATGTAGGGAGCAGTGGTATCATAAGCACAAAGCATGGGAATGATACCGTTTGAGTAGCCATTAGTGCCTGCAATGTAGGAACTGAGACATGGTCAGAGCAGCAGATAACTCATTGCCAGATTACTCACCCCTTGGCACAAATATTGTGGATGTGCATCCCAATACCACCAGCAGTCTTGGAAATCATAGTGCACATCTTGCAGGTATCATAGATGCCCTTGATACTGTCATCCTTCATGGCAACCAGGAAACAGAGAGAGAGCTGAGGGTGGGGCATGCCGGCATTGAAAGTGGTGGGCTAGGGTGTGTGAAGTACCTCTCGGACATGAAGGTGGAGGTTGCCAATCCACAGTCAATATCTTGACTGTGGATGCCAATGGCTACATGCATCAGCATCTGCTGGGGTTGCTTGGCAATTTGATAGTAACAAACCCATCTGCACACCAGAGTCAGTGAAGCACATGTTGAGAGGAGAGCAACTTACCCATGTGCGTCAGCAACACAAAAGCATGACATCAGTCAGCAAGTCATGTGACTCAGCCCAGCAGTGAGCTTGAATGCAACTTGCACTTCATGTGGGATGTGTTGGTTATATTAAACAACAAGCACATACCAGTGCCTTATCACAAACTGTGTCCTTTATAAGGGTGCAGACAGCTACTGCAAAGAGTCTGAAAGGGAAAGCCCTATGATGCCTCATGCTTGGCTGAGAAAGGGAAAGGTCTACAAGATGACACAGAGACTTTCCATGCAACCATCCTTGAACACAAGCCCATATTTAATGTGTGTGGAGAACAGTTCTTACATTGAGAGGTGCATGTGACTAGAATATGTATAACCCTGATTCTTGATCTCTTATCATTCCTGGGTGTTAAATGGCATCTCATCTTCATCCAGGTCTTCCTCATACTTGCCCCCATGCAAAAGGGTTACTGCTTTCTCCAGAGTGCATTCATCCCTACAATCCCAGTTAGGTCAAGTCATATACTAAAACAAAAGAAAACTCTTACATGCAAGCATCTTTGAAATACTGCAGGAGACTTTGATAACTTGCAGGCTTGGCACGCTTGTATGTGTTTAAAAAGCTGTGATACCTCATATAGTTTATTTGGTCCAAAGACTTGTTCATGCATAGGGATTTATAGACACCTGTCTTGTAGTGTTCTAGTATGTGATGAGTCTTTTAACCTACTGAGCTCATGCAATCCATGTGAAGAGAAGTATATGCACCACAGTACAAGAAAAGGCTATGAGACTTGGTTCTATTGGAGAGAGCAAAGCCTTGTGCTTATGGGAGAGATTGCAGCCACCCTTAGGTGCCCAAAAAACCAGCACAACCAGCCAAGTAAGGATGGGTGCATGGAATGTGAACATAGGTTTAGACTTCGACTGGAGCAGCAAACACATCAGTAGTTGCTTTTATAACCATTCTGGATCTGTTATGCTGGTAGGGTCAAAATCATCTTGACAGAAATTTCCTTGGGAGAGCAGTTGTCTGATTTGTGTCTGAATCTGCTCCATGCTGCCTGCGAATACCAATTTCCAGTAGAGCGGTACTAATGTTAGAGCAATTGCCTGCATCTTTGAGTGGATCCACCAAACAGCATCAGAAATCTGTAAACATTCAGATCACATATTAGCCTGTTGACTGAGGAAAGAATACAGACCACCCAAAAGGAATGAGGATATACAGAGAAGTTGATCTTCAGACAGGTTGTGGGTGCGGTGCTATGCTTGTGTTCATTGTCTTTGTCATTTTTAAAGTCAAGCTTGTCATTGTCTGGGTCATCCTGCTGATTGGCCAGATCTCCACCCTCTTCCCCATCATCCAGAATCCTCCATGTTTGAGTGCTATCAACAAACAAGGGTAACTTCACATTATTATTGACAGCCAAGGCGGCCTTCATGACAAATGTATTTCTTAGCTCAATATTGGGATATGGATTGATAAGTGCCAAAAACATGAATACCCAATGCTTTGCTCATTGCAATTGAAGGCAAAGTGGCCTGTGATAAGCATTTAGTTGATAAGCAGGCTTGAGCTAAGGTTGGATGAAGAGGGGGGGCTTTTTCCAATTCTTGTTCCCCCTCCAAATGTGAGTTGGCTGATATAACATTAGCATAGTTCTTCTGTGAAGCCCAATTCCAATAAGAGAACATGCAATATATGCATATTGATGCTCTCACCAAATTTTGCTGACATTTCTTGGTCTTCTGATGATTTATGTTAGCAGAAGTACTGCTCACAAATTGAATGAGCTGGCCTTTCCTGGTCCACTCACCATGCTACAACATTTCTTTGGGATCTGATAAAAAAATGCTCAGTGTTTGCTTCTTCAGAGTAAAGGACATCAAACCTCTCCAAGTTTCCTGGGAGGAATTGGACTTATTTCTAGATATTGTGTGTTCAGATTATTGTAAAGCTGTCCAGTAGTCAATTCTGCAATCGGCTGAGCCTGAAAGACTGCATACTGCTTTGAATCTTCCTAGAGTGGCAGGTGCTATTTCCATAGTCAAGAGAGTCCCATATCACTGTCAAAGACTCACACAGGTTGTCTCCTGCATTATCGAGATCAATATTAAGGGGAAGCTGCTTCATCTGCATAAGAGAAGGAAAATTGTCTAGCATGTAACCACTGCTTGTGCGTGAGTGGGGACACAATGGTTTCAGAGAATTGCAGAGAAGATTGGAACAAGATGGTTGGAAGATGTTGGTATCAATATAGGTGTTACTGATGGAAAAAGATCAAACACTGTGTGGCTGAGATGCTGTTGTCAAATGTAAGGATGGCATCCAGACTTACATGGGCTTGGTAAGAGGTGACCAAGTTGAAAATGTGATCATGTGAAGGCATCTTTGGTAGTAGCAGCTAAGGTTGGCTTGAGGTATTTGTTGGAGATAGATCCTGCTGTATGGCAGACATGGCCGGTTTCTGACTGGATGGATCACTGCTTGTGCTCTGATTGCTCTCATGGTCTGATCCTGGAGAACCTCCAAGAAACTGGTGCCTGAACTTTCTCTGTGCTGCCCTTGACTTCATCCAGATGACCTGACCCAGACTGAGATAGTAAGATATCTGCCTGAGATCCACATCTTTGCTCCATTCAGACTGCCATCTCAGCCACATATATTTTGGTTTTTTCTGCTTTGTAAATGATAGGTGTCAGGAAAGTGTGTGATGTCATATGCATGTCAAAGCTCTTACCACAGGTCTAGTTGTGTCCCTCAAGTTGTTAGCTTTGTCATTGGACTGCCTCATTTGCATGACTGGTGCCAGAAGAAATTCATTGGACATCTCCATCACTTGATGAATACAATTTTGAGTGCTTTCTGTACTCAGCCACCATCAGCATTATGCTTTCACTTATGCTGCATATACGTACCACTGAGATTGAAGAGATTGTTACTTGCACTTGCGTGTTCCACATGCAATGACATCTGCAAGGGCCAGAAGCTGACTTCACCCACTGTCTTTTAGCAAGTATTAGCAAGGCTCAAGGAATAGAGACTTGAATGGCTTACTGGCTCTGTTTTGGCAAGGGGGAAGAACTGAACAGTGAGCAGGAGACAAGGAATGATGGAATGGAGAGAAGCTCTTATATGCACTTCATGACATGCAGGCAAGGGTCACAATGCGTCTCCATAGAATGTAGAGAGCACACCATAGAATGCTACACAAAGTTGTACAATGCTGTACAGTGCTGGAAGACAGTGCTGATCTGCAAGAATCACCAAAGGGCCTTCTCCAACGTGTTCAACTGAAGTAAGCAACCAGATTTCATTCTCAAATGAACTTCAGGTGAAGTTACATGGACTCCAAAGACAAATACAAAGGCAACCCCTAATCAGGCATGCAGAGATACTGCAAATTGAAGCAATGTAAGCCATTGCTTTGCTTCAGGTGCAGATTATATCTGGAACTTTCAATGCACATCAGTATTGTGTCCTTTGCGGGAGTAAGGCTGCTCACAAACAGAAATCACCAAGCTCACTCATCATCTCCCTGAAATCTTCTGCAGATGTCTTCTGATATTCTCTCAGCAAATCTAGAATTTTGACATATATGTTTTGCATGGCATTGTCAGACCTGCTTGGAACAAAATCACCCGTCTTATAGCATGACAAAATGTGATGAAGCTGGGGCAGTCATCCATGAAGGCAATAGAAGACACTGTATGTGCTCACCACAGCAGAGGCATAGGCAATTAAGGAAAGGGGAGGAGGGTCAAAGTGCTCTGGGTGAAGAGCAGCATCACCAAAATCTGAGGAATTGCTGTAACACATGGCAGTGGCCAACTCCTTGATGGCAGCATGATGAAAAGGCTTTTCTGGAGAGCACTCTGCCTGCCACCAATATCAGGAACTTTTGTTTGAGATTCTATGTAGGGACTTACTGCAAGACAATCAAACTTTTGATAGATATAATTTGCATCCTGGAGTAACTGATTGATACCCTCACTGAGAGTGAGGCATGCACATGCCAAATCCTCCTGCATACAATCTTTTTTGGATTTGCTGCATTGCCTTTTCAGCTCAGTCTTGATTTTCTTTGTCATTTTGTATAGCCGGAAAACATCTGCATATGATGCTGAATTATCTTTGTGGCCTTTGTTTTGAATCTTCCCCTCAACCAGTGCTTGTGGTGTTTGATCTGACAATGGTATTAATTTGATGGCCTGAACATTGACAGCATGTGATAAATGAGAGTCTGTTGACTGGGATACGCCATGAAGTCAATTCTGGGACAAGGTGGCACTGCAAGGCCAGCATCTTGGTTTGCAGCCAATACAGCAGCCTGGACAAGTAGCTCATCATCTAATGTACTTGGGAACATGCTGCAAGTATGAAGTGCAATTCTGTACCACTTTTTTGCTGTTCGCAGAGATTGCTGCATGTCATGTTGATATGATTTAAGCTTGACACCTAGTGGATCATGGGGTCGGACAGACATGAGGCAAGTCTGATTGGTGTTGGGAGGGGTTGGTGTCAGTGTTGGAAGGGACCCAAGCTGCATGGGGTGGACTGATCAAGAATGAGCATCTTGCAAGTCATAGGATCATATGCACACTACCAGAAATATCCTCCACAGTCGCATCAGTTCCACAATTAAACTGGGTGTTGATAACTTCACATTCACTTTCTGAGTTGTTGAGGTTGCTCTTGCTAGAAGGTAGCCCCTCATACCAAAGTAAGGTAGGTGCTGAATGAGAAGCACGGCAGCTCACAGTATTGACTGACCCTTCACATTCTTTCTGCATTTGCTCCCTAGGAACAACTGAGCAATGTAGTGTCCAAGCAGTAGTAGATGCCCTCAAGTCAAATATGACCAGATTATTGAGGATTTTTTTTATGTGGGGCACTAATGGATGATTGCAGACAAATGGACAAGGGCGCAGGTTCATGTTGTTGTATTTCTGTGCTCAAAGAGTATGTATTGACGGCTGACAGTTTGCTTGTTTTCCCTGACACTTGGTCAATACCTGGCCATGTAGTTTCAGCATGAAAGTGAGGGAGACTGGAGTGTTGTTTAGCTCACTTTCATTCCCCGGACCTTCACCAGCATCCAAACATTCAGCACTGATCATAGCTAGCACCTTAATGTGACTGGTTAACATTGTCACATCCTGGAGTGATGGGGCAGTCAACCTCGCTGTGAGTATAAGGGGGCATTCCCTGTGGCAAGTGAGATGTGGATCAACATAATTGACCTCACTAACCTATTAGGACCATCCAACACTACTGGATATGTGACTGGTCTGACAGGGCACTGGTTGAATTGCAGGGGTGCATCCATGTGGACACCAGATCCAGTTTTGGGGTCCCTGAAACTGGCTTTTCAAGTGTGAAGTGCGATCCAGACCTTGGGGATCACCAGGGCAGGGATATCCCCTCCTCCTAAAGCCTGATCAAATGAGAAGTTTCTGAGGTCAGGAAATCCAAGAGATGTACATACAAAGCTGATTCCAAGAAATCTCACTCCCTGCTACAGAGACACTGATAGCATTCATAGCACTCTTCCTGCTATGGTAGCGCTTGGTGTGGCTATGAATGCTTCCGTAGACAGGAGACCCCGACATACCCCAATATCGGGGTCCTATCTATGGGTAAGAGGATGTTTTTACCGACGAAGTAGGACGCGACGCGTCGTCGGAAGCGAATGCGGAGTAAAAGAAAGTCCGAGACATTACTCCGTGTTGACTGTGCCGCGTTTTTGTTCTGTGCATCCTCATGGCCAGTCAACCAACTATGGCCAACGATGGCTCAATATCATTTATTGTCCTCTTTTATACGTTGCCAGCTCTCAATATACTCTGCGCATGGCGATGGCCTTCGAGATACGGCCTGTCCACGCCATTACTACAAGTGTCAGTGGGCGAGGACTCGCCTCTCTGTCCCTTTCACTCTTGACCACATCCTTGGCATTGCTCTCACAATTCGGCTGGTCCGCACCCCTGCTTCTATAGCTTGGCATTACTCTTACGACTGGACCGATTATCATTAACAAGTATCAGGTTGAACCTCATGTATTCCTTCATTTGCATCATCATCCTTCTTTTGGCACACTCACTGACGACTCTCGCCGCTCCCTACCCGCGACACTCCATCTCAAGGCTGCTCTCTCGAACTTCCTCTCAACACAACAATAGAATGGCTGATACGACTACTGGAGCATGTCTGCCATCAGGCAACTCCAGTTCCATCCAAGCACTGCTCGTCAATACCGGAGACAACGCGATCCTCTGCCCGAACACGACTTTCAACCTCTACGCCCCGATCAACTTCACAGCTCCAAACCAGGTTCTTACCACTCTCGGAGCACCCACAGACCACACGCGAGCTATGCTCGTCATCCAGGCCAACTTCACCGCTGCCGTTCAAGGCGGGTGCGACCAGTGCACCGGCGCGATACTCTCACATGTACAAGTGAACGGCAACCGTGCGCAGCTCGGTCGGCCCCCTGGAGGCGGAAGTGGCCTTATAGAGATGGGAGGAAACACGAACGGTCAGGTTGTCACTTTTGTGCGCAGCTTTGATCCTCGTGGGTTCAGCTGCTTGCATATGTTCGAGGGGCAGAACATGAGCTGCCGCAATGCCACCGTGGTAAACAACGACATTGGGCCGTGTGGTGAAAGCGCGGAAACCGATTTCCCGCAGCCATCACTCAGCGGCACAGGACGCTGTAAGCGTAATCTTAGTGATGTCGCTATCTGGTCTGAATGGCTTTAGCATTCGCCGACGGCGTACCCGGTACCATCTCCTCAAATGCCACATCTGGCCGATGGGCGGACGGGATCAGCATGGCCTGTGCTCATTCGCTCGTCGCAAACAACCAGATCACCGACGCCTCAGATGGCGGTATTGTCATCTTTGGCGCCTTTGGATCGACCATTCACTCAAATCACATCCTTGCTTTAAACCAGACGCTGCTCGGAGGAATCAATCTCGTCGATTCCAAGCCCAGCCAGAACTATACCGGCGTACTTGTGGTGAACAATACAGTGGAGGCGCGTGGCGAGATGATCAAAGTCGCGATTGGCTGCGGCCCGGCTGTATGGGGCGACGACCTCGTGACTCGCAACTTTGGCGCGACGGTGATAAATAATACTCTCGGTGGCGGCTATCTGGGCTACGGCGTCCTCCTTTCGGGAGTTGCGAACTGGACAGCGCACGGAAACATGGCTGCGCCAGGAGCTAACTTCAGTGCTGCGTTCACCGAAGCTTGCCATGGACTGTCGGTTGAGCCGGCAGCAGTGGTGATGAACCCGAGCACTGTGGACTGGGAGGGATCGGACGTGCAGAGCGGGACGTTTGGTGCGGCGCAATTTGCGATATGCGTCGAGAGCAAGAGGTTCGTCATGGGCTTGGAGGATGGGAACGACGAAGGTGATGATGAAGGCGATGATGATGACGATGATGACGGAGACGATAATGGAGAGGATGACGGGGATGATGACGGGGATGATGACGGGGATGGATCTCTCGATGACTGCTCCACCGCGAGCTGGGATAACCCTACGACCTCAACACTATTCTTCACGTCCAGCACGTTCAGCGCGACGGCCTGCAGTAACTCTGTGACGACACGACCAACGGGTTTGGCTACAGTTACTCAGACGAGCTCGTCAGCGACTTCACCTAGCAGTTCGGCCGGCACGAGCAGCGTTCTTCCAAGTGCGGACCGTGCCGAGCCAATGGGGGGAGGGTTTATTCCATCGCCGGCCTCGAGCTCGAGCTCGAGCTCATCTCAAACAGATTCCGCCCCTACGTCCTCTATGTCCTCTGCGTCCTCAACCCTCTCTACCTCCTCCACCGATTCTCTTGCTGGATTCTTTACGTCCGCGACAACGTTCCGCCAGTCGAGCCTCATAATTCTTCCAACGATCCTCCCCCAGCTCAGCCTAGGAACGCCCACAGCAAGCAGCTCTTCCGGATTGAATGTGGATTTCTCTGTTGGCTCCGGCGGAAGCTCCACGACTCCCTCACCCTCCATGGATTTCTCCAGATTTGTTACTGCCGCCTCCGCCCAAATCACTGGCACGACGAGCACAGTGGGTGTGGAGGACGTGGTTGTTATACCAACTTCTACTGCGGTTCATGCGGGGTGGACGCGCCCAGGGCCGGCAACACATGACGATGTGCAGATGATAGCAGATGCTCCGGCACCCTCGCCAACCCCTTCGAAAGGTGTCAAGAAGCCGTGTCCGTATAAGAGTCATCATCATAAAGTTGTGAATGCGGCAAAGGCGGTCAAGCGGTGGATAGAGGATTTGTGGAGCGGACTGTGAGGATAGGCGTTACATCTGTATCACAGCTACAAGCACAAGTATTGTTTTAATACCACTGAATTCCATTTACATACCAAAGTAGTCCACAGATATTCCAATTGCATACACGTGTTCATTCAAAGTTGTAGAGTGTGAGACCAAACGACATGTGAACTTGGTTTAGTACGTGTACTTACGGTCATAGAAATTTGGGCGTCCACTTCTGTACCATGAACAAGTGCTTGTTTGATCAAATCCGGAGGTGAATCTTTCCTGATATGGCCATGACCGCAGCATTGAAAGAAGTGTGCACGTTGATTGTGTGTGTCGACCGAAAGTGTAACTTGCAATTGAGCACAAAGAGCTGCGAACCATTGTAGACCTCTGTTAGCTGCAAGCAGCCTTGATTGTCGTACTTGAAACATCTAAGCCAAACTCTTAACGCCATCCACGCGAGAAAAACGTTATATCAGTTAGGAGAGCAAGTCCCCAAGAATGATATAAGTCGTCAAGCATATTGCTTGCAAACTTAATGAGGATCATGGAGAGCCGCCGCGGCGAGGGCTCTAAGTCTGAAACATTACTTTGATGTCGAGTCTTAGTTTAATCACTCATCAGTTGGCAATTACAACAGGGGTAATGTTCATTTGGCAGAGAGGCAGGTAGCTAATACAAAACGATGGGATAGGGGGACGGAAACACATATGTAGGTGTGGGTAGAGGCAGCGGTGGTAGACGCAAAGGAATATAGAGCGGGCAGAACAACGGAGACTAAGTCGAGGAAGCAAAGGAAGCGTGTACGTTTATCGCAACCTGGAAGGTCGGAGTCGTCAGCAGTCGTTTCCGGAAAGGCAGGACGAGAGGAAAGAGACTTACTTGAATCGGCGATCCGACATTCCAGGACGACAATTGAGTTGGCCTTGACGTAGAGATAGTTAGTTACGGGGAAGTATGATGGCATAAAGACGGAGGAAAGAGACAAACCTAAACCGGCGCCGCCAGGAAGGCCGGAATATCTTGGAAGTACAGATTTGCACCAGGGAACTCCGAGAGAACGAGATCCCAGATATACGTAAAGGGGGTGGCGTAGGTAATGTCGGAGCCGTCTGTGCCTTTGTTCGTCCCGCCGGTAAGGAGGCCGACAAACTCACCAATTCCAAGAGACGATGAGCGCACCGGAGTCACCGCTTTTAGAGAAGGTGCCAGTCTCGTTCTCGTGAAGAAAGATCGCCAGCTCCAGGGACTCCAATGTGCCAGTCGTGAAGTACTTCCGCACAAACGACATGAAGCGAGGAAGATTTCCGACGGTGGTCCCGGTAAAGAAGCCATTCTTGATAACGTGTCGAGTGCGTTCTCTGTGGGAGCCCAAGCTATTGTGGTCATAGACGGGGTCGGTCGTGAACATGCCCCTAAGAACAAGGAGCCCGTCGGTAGGATATTCAAAATCAGAGGGAACGTCAGTTCGTTGGTGCATGAGGGTCGTGAAGTCTGTCTCGCTGTACTTGGGTCCTGGAAGCGAGACGTACATGTCAGGTCAGCGAACTATATGAAATTGAGCTGGCATCGCACCGAGACTGAGGACATTCCCAATGAAATGCGTGAACTTGGATTTCTTTAGTTCCACAACGCAGACGTCTTGGGTAAAGCGGTTAGGACCAACACCGATCGGCGGAGACCAGACGATGTGACCAATGATACGGTCGCTCAGCTTGCTCCAATTCTTGCTCATGGTGACGGAGTGCTGTTTCAGGCTGGAAATCTTCCTGGCAGTTTTTCTAAGTTCGCCCTCCTGTTCCGCTAGCAAAGCCCGTGTGCCTGGGAGACCGATTCCGTTCCCCACCCTCTCCTTTAACGAAGCGATCTTCTTTCTGAGAGATTTGACTGTTTCGTTGAGGTTTCCAATACGCGCCTGGATGGCGTTCTGGTAGTTCGTGAAAGCAGGGTTCCCCATGACTACGACGTCCCTCTTGGATGCGGAGGCTGAAGGGCTAGAATTAGAAAGCCCTCAGAGTCTCAAGGGTCAGGTGGACGTACTGTTGTACCTATATGGAGCGTTTCCGTCGGCGGCTAGGAACAGGTTGTGGCGAGCCGTGATGGCGTAAAGTTTGCCGTTGTGCTGGAAGTAGGGGCCAAGTGTCCCTTACATCGTCATTTTGCAACCAGAAATGGGAATGCTGAGCGGGACTGAAACGCTGTCGATGAATTCTTCCAGAGGGTCACCGGACTCAACGGGAGGGTAGAGTGCTGGTCCATTTCCGACAATGGATCGGGCGATGGACTCTCTGAAGGCAATGTCGACCTCCTTGACTTTGAGCGCGTCGAGGAAGGCACGGATTTTTTCTGCGACCTCGAAAGCACGAAGGCCAGTGAGGCTTTCGGGAAAGACTCCAATCCATATGGTCGGGTTTGTGAAGTACTGCTCGCCGCCCTCGACGGGCTTCACGGGTGCGAATGAGTCGTAAGCATCTTCGTCATCTTCCTTCGCACCCTCCTCCCCCTCCTCTTCCACGACCTCTTCCTCCTCCTCCGAGTCGATCTCACGATCCTCCGCTTTGTTACGCCAGGTAAATCGCGCAAAATCGATGGATGAGACGCTGACGTCCTCTTCCTTAAGAAGGCGCTCGACCTTGGAACGAACGTGAGATGTACAATTACAGCGTAATGAGAAGGTCACGCACCCAGTCACAAACTGTGTCCCATAGTCCGTTCTTCGCGAATTCATGTGTTCCGGGAACGTCAACAAGTCTCATACGACGAACATACGCCTCAGGCCCAGTCGGCACTTCAAAGACGTCGGCAGAACTCCTCCAAACACGCGTAGGCCAATCCTTTGGACTAATCCCAGCATAATATAAACGGGCCTCAAGCTTCGATATTTCGTGTGTGCCGGTTTCGGCACTGGGGGGCGTAGAGAGGCTCTCCAAACTGGACCAGTTGCAGCCTGGGCCCTCAGTCCAATCACTATTGTCAGAAGATAAGGCCCTAGCGAGCTCGATCGCTTTTTGAGAGCAGTTGATGTCGAATGCGGCAGAGTTGACGTAATCATCAAGATTTCCTCGCACTGGAATGTCAAGATTCTCCGCTACCCCTAAGTAAAGAGTTCGAGTAAATTAGTACAGTCGAAGAGCTACAAATCGTATAAGAGAAAGATGCACGTTTCGGGTCCAGCAACTCGGTTCTATGTGAATCAGACATGGTACGAATAACGAGGTTTCAAGTAAGGACTTGACTGATAGAGCGAGTTGAGCAAAGCAAGTTTGTTTGAAGGAAGGGTGGAAGAGCTGCAAGGGTTGACGACTCAGGGTAAGGGTTGTTACGTAAGCGATTGCAGGGTTAGGGTTACGCAGAGCACGTGCGGTGCGCGTCCTAACACCAGTTAGACCTCAGAACGGCGACCGCGTCCTCTACCTCTCCTCCATCTTGCACCGCGCACACCATGCCAGGATCGACAAAAAGGAAACGCAGCGAAACTCTCGCGTCCAATCGGTCGCGGAGCATCACTCCTGCTGCCAATTGGTACAAGAAGACGAAAGTGAAGCCAAAGCCCGAACCCGAGCCTGCACAACCCAAGGCACAGGTCCACTGGGGGAGTTCCCTTCGCGATTCGGTCGGCGCTGATACCGCTGACCTCGACTCCGACGATAATGATAGCTTGAACACGACAGTCGAAGATGGGGCTGAAGGAGAAACGAAACGCAAAATATCTGTGGTAGATGAGGAGGAAGACGAAGGACTTGACCAGGTACGTAAGAGTCACCCTACTTAGATGCACACCTCCTGACCTTCCTTCCCCAGGTTTGCATTGCTGTAAACGCAAGTTCTCATAAGCTGGGTGCTGCAGTATATGACCCGGCAACGGGAGTACTTAGCCTGCTCGAAGATACGGAGGACAGCGCCTCCTTTGACTTGGCGATATCGTGTGCGCATATATGTGCCAGTCATCATCACCTCCGTAACTCTGACGAACATTTCCAGTGTTCGAACAAACTGCACCCCATACGGTGATAACGAGCTCCAAATCCGATGAGAAGTTCCAGACTATTGTCGAAGAACATTGTACGCAGCCATCGTATCAACTGATCGCCAAAGGTGTTGACCAGATGTGTTTCTAGGCAAAAGCAACCACATCACGTACAATTTGCGTATATCGCGCGAGTTCGCTCCTGCCCGCGGCGCCGAACGATTGCTCTCTCTTTCCATCTTTGCTGACTCGTCCACCGAATACGCGCCCTCCACAACTACGTCCTCAACATCTGGCCTGAAAGATGCCTACGACTTCATGCGGTCAAGAGTTGGAAAGGGTCGTGACCCAGAACGAAACTCATGGGAAGGCAAGCTGAGGCTGGGGAATTGGGGAAAGTCCGACGGCACCGCGTACCTATGCGTTGAGTCTACTCTTTGTAGTGAGATTTCTTGCTTAACCATAGTCCAGATGGGATCTGCTGCTGCCTTGCTGGATCATCTTGTTCGCCTCCGAGCAACGGAAGGCGACCTCGAGAATGAAGGGGTAACGGCCCTTGATATCACGGATATTCGGAGCTTTACTATGTACGAGGCCGACCGACTCTCCACTTTATTCTGACCGGGTTCTTAGGGAACGGTATATGCACATCAATGCAGACGCATTGTCGTCTCTTCAAGTCTTCAGCTCACAACAACACGCAAACAGCTACTCCGACCGGTCTAAAGAGTCACTGTCTTTGTATGGTCTGTTGCTCGTCTTATCGCCCTGAGATCTTTGCTTATGCGACTCTCCAGGTTTATTATTAGCTGCTCATACTCCCCTGACAGCTCCTCTATTACGTCGAGTGCTTCTTCGGCCCCTCACTGAACCGGATGTGATCAGAGGACGCCACGATGCAATTTCCCTGTTCTTACACCCATCTGCAGAATCAACCGTATCGAGCTTCCCTACGCGACTCAAGGGCCTTGGCGGTGCGGGTCGAGCTATGAAACTTCTGGGGCTTCGAGGTGGGCGGGCTGAGGGCGGTCCAAAAGAGTGGGGTGCCCTCGTGAAATTCGCTTACGAAGGTGCCATGTTGCGGGAAAGCGTGCTAGACTTGGTCAGCATACCAGGTGCCAAGGACGTTGAGATAGTTCGAAAGGTCGGCACTCTCTTATCGGTGGTTGACGTTGGCCTGAGTATGAACAGCTTCTGGGCTCGCTGGAAGTTGCGGCGTTCAGGGAAATGGCTACTCTCATCAACGAAACCGTGAGTTAATCAGTCAATGGGGCTTGAGTACATTCTCACAGCAGCTCCAGATTGACTGGGATGCGTCAGAGCTAGAATGCCGGGTAGTTGTTCGGCCGCGTGTGGACGAAGCACTGGACAATGTTCGGCATATTTATCACGGCCTGGACAGTTTGATGGTGAAGAACCTTTGCCTCTGTTCGAACAATCGTCTGATTGAGGCGATAGTCTCGCATTGCGCTGGAGATCAGCCGTCATGTTCCACCTCAGTTTGCATCTGAGCTGAATGTATGCTATTATCCGCAACTTGGATACCTGATTACCATTCCTCTTCGCGACGAATGGCAAGGCGAAGCAGACTTTCAAGCAATGCCTGGCTGGGCAGTCCAGTTTACAACAGAGGAAAAGGTCTATTTTAAGTCACAAGAGATGAAGGGTAAGGCGTCCTCCCAATATCTGGTGCCAAGCTAACGAGGCGCCACAGATATGGATCAGCAAATCGGAGATGTTTACACTTCAATGATGGATCGCGAAATCGAAATTATCCATTCCCTGAGAGAGCGCGTCATGGCCTTCGGCGACCAGATTCACGTTGCCCTTATGGACTGTGTTGAGCTGGACTGGTGAGCTCACGTTCCCAGTTCAGATCCCCACTGACCGTGATCTTCTATCAGCCTGCTGTGCTTCGCCAATGCAGCTCGACTATATGACTGGCATAGACCGACTATCGTAGAAGAAAACATCATTCACCTTGAGAATGCCCGACATCCTTTACAGGAGCTTTGTGTCGAGTCCTTCGTGCCAAATGGCTGTCACTTAGTCGGAGGCGTTCCAACGCCTTCGTCGACAGACGTAGCTACTAACAATGACTCAGAGAGGAACATAATGATTCTGACTGGCGCTAATGGCTGTGGCAAGGTAAATATTCTTCCTTCTTCTCCACCTCGTTTGACTGACATCTGCAGAGCGTATACCTCAAGCAGGTATGCCTGTCTACGCATTCAAGTGGATCATCTTGACTAGATCCCTCATTCGCAGACGGCGTTGATCGTGATCATGGCGCAGGTTCGTGTTCTATTATTCTTCAGACTTTCAGCCGTCCTGACTTCAGTCAGATCGGCTGGTTTGCGGCATTGTATTCACATTTGACGTTATCTCACCTTTCGGCAGCTTCGTCCCCGCCGACAAGGCGATAATTGGCATCGTAGACAAGAGTGCGTTTGTTGTGTCCATAAGCGTGCATCGCTGACGTAAACTCCAGTTTTCACGAGGTGTCAAACGAAAGAGTCGGTCTCCAAAGTTGGTTTACTCTCCTGCTTCCTGCCATCACTGAAATGCCTTTCGATGGGACTAGATGCAGTCCGCTTTCATGATTGATCTATCTCAGGTCTCTCTGGCACTTCGCAACTGTACCGCACGGAGTCTTCTGATCCTGGATGAATTCGGAAAGGGTACTAGATCTTCAGGCGTGTCTCCCGGATCCGTGCTTTTCTTATGGTGGCTGAATCCTGTTCTTCACTTCAGACGGCGCTGGCCTTTTCTGCGGCACCATTGACCATTTACTCAAACTTGGACCATCTGGTCCAAAAGTTCTGGCAGCAACTCATTTTCACGAGATCTTCAATCGGCATGGGCTCTCTGAAGACTTGCCGATTAACTATGCGCACATGCAGATTATGTTCAGCTCATCTTCTGGCACCATCATAGACACTGGAAGAAGCGATGACAGTGCTGAAAACAACTTGGACGAGCACATAACCTATCTCTATCGGTGCATCTGGAGGTCCTGTCAGGCCTGATAGTGCGGGTCTAACGTCTTCGCAGAGTAGCACCTGGTCTTGCTGAGACGTCTCATGCTGCCCGCTGTGCGATGCTTCAAGGTGTCCCCCGCCGAGTGATCGAAAGAGCCGAATATGTCACGTACGTATACAACCGCAATTGGCAGCCTAGACGGACGCATGGTAACGCTACGACTAGCCGTCTCATCTCACAGGATGACATTGATCAGCTCCTCAACGAGGATTTGACCGATGCGGAAAGACTTGAGCTCGAGGCGGCGGAGGACGTCATGAAGCGATTCGTAGCCTGGGATCTGGAGAAGTGGAACACAGATGAAGACTTGCCCGACTTGAGAGAGGAGCTTAAGATGGTGCTCAATATCCGAGAATCCTCTGCGCACCCATGACGGACATCAGAACAATCATGAACTAGTAATTATTCTAATACAGTTGTCTACAATGCTGCAGGAAAATGTGCGACTCAGCAAAGAGGAACGTGTCATACGTCCATCTGCTGAATGTAAGATGCTACCTCTTCATCACTTGTTCTTCGATTGTCAAGCATTTGAATAGCCCTCGACACTCCTATTGTCGCTTTTGTTGAGCCTGCCCGAACCCATACTCTTCCATTCACCCCAACAGCCACCTCGAAGGGGAACTTCTGGGCCAAAGCGGGTAAAAGGAAGTGCGTCGAATCGAGAAGTCTGTTATTACTCCATAAGCACATAGCATACAAACACCAAAAGTAATGGCTCACTTTCGACAAGTCCCCAGACTGCACTCCACCATAAATCCATCTTTGAGTTCACCAAACCCATCCGCCTTCCGCGTAGTCGCATCAAAACACTCCAACTCCGGGTCCATATCTCTATTGGCCAGGCTCACGCGTGCATACACAAGATTTCCCACTTTCAGTGCTGGTCGGTTTCGTTTTGTCGCGCCTTCGAAGGCGAGGGCGTCGAGTGTTGCGAGATGGGCAGAGCCAAGGTCCACACGGTAAGCTTCTGCACTTCGGTGAACAATTACGCCGATTACGCTCTCTTGAGGAGCGGGTATATACTGTATATATATCAGCAAATCATATTCGTTATCCTTAAGACTGACTGCTTACTCTTCGCGACTCCGTCTCAACCCAATGCTGTTGCTTCTTAGAATGCAAAACTCCAGGCCGATGAGCAGTAACAGGATTCCCAGGCGTGTGCAACATCACTAGTCCTGGACCGAGCTTGAGCGATTTCGGCAGTGGATCAGGCATGGGAACGACATCTCCGGGGAATACATATGACATGTCGAGATGAGTCGAAATTGGGAAGAATAACAGAAAAGTGGTCGTCCGAAAGACCCTGACGCTGGGCGCCTGGGCGCTTGTTTCTACACGGACGACCATGAATACGCCCCTTACTCAAGCATTTCCAGAGTTATCACATCTATTGTACGTTATTGTTTGCCATCAATATTACGATACATCGATACTGGGTTCTAGAGAAGAGGATGTCAAGGAGGCCATTGCCGATCCGGCATACCTTGCTGCCCTCGTCAACAGCCTGCCTGCCGCGCATCAGGCAACGAAGGACGTCGTCGACATATCAACGCACGATGAAGAGCTTGCGAGTACGTAGTACATCCACCGTTTATTGTAATTATGGATTAATGATGCTTGTAGGAGCGGGACTGGCGATGCAGGATGACCTGAATCGATTACGAGCGGAGACGCAGGCTGCGTTTGACCATGCGCAGGAGCTGAAGCGCCGATGGGCGGACGTCGACAGAGAACAACGAGAAGTATATCAAGTGAGTGCTCTCAATACCATCACACTTTCAATTTCTCATCTCTGCAGAGATACGCGCCCTCCTTTCTCCTCATGCGCCTACGACACGCAACAACCGATATCGACGTAAGCTCCGAACGACTAGCCTCCGAGTTTGTCAAGCCGCCAGAAGTGGAACATGATGCCGATACGTCCCGAGCGGTGGACACATTCGTGAAGGAATTTAGGGAGCAGAGAAAGATGTATCATAAGCGACTTATGTGGGGCGATAAGTGTGCGGATGGGAAGGTCGTTTGGAGAGATGGACGATGAGCGTCGTGTACGGTGCTGAATTGCGTGGAAGAGTGAGGTTCGATGAGATACTATTTTGTACATTACTGATATACAAACCAAGTTTACACTAACACATGATATACCAGCTGCCTTCCTCGAATGTGATCCGTCAGTACTTGGAGTACCGCACGATCAAGGCCAATAATGCCTCTGTATCATCCGTCCAAGTGGGAAGATCACTGCTCGCAAGGGCGACAAGACCGGAGGGATGATAATGCCTGCTCCAAGACCGTGCCTTCGTATACTATCAGCATCTTAATCTTGCGACGCGTGAAAGACTCACATGTGCCAATCATCGACTCCCATCATTCCTGCCACCACAACCCATAGCATGACCCAGAGCCAACCTCCAAAGCCTGACACCCGCCGGCCTGTGACATGCCTGAACAGGCGCTCCGAGCCCAAGCCAATCCCCTGCATCGAGAAGTATATCATGCTTCCCCAGCCAAGAGGTATGCCCGTCGGGAAAAGTGAAAGGGTGTGGTACGTCCCACTGATCACAAACGTGCCCACGACGAGTCCTACATGCCCCGCCATCGGCCCGAACAGACCTCTCAACGCCCACGAAACCGGATATCCGCCCATGATCATGAACATCCTCCTGAACATCTGGTGCCAGCGTTTGGCCCAGTAGTCGTGGAGGCTCGTGGAGCGCCAGGGCTGTTCGAAGATCGGAGGCCAGGAGCGCGGGTCGTGCCCCAGCAGCAGGACGGCAAAGAGGCCGAGAAGATGGTAGCAAAGTTGGAAGCCGGTGATCACCGCTGATCCTGTCATGTAGGACATGAGTACGGCTACGGCCCAGCGTTGCACAGGAGGCAAGGAGGGGAGCCAGATGGACGCAGAACCCGCATGCCGGAAGTTGGGATGCTGCTTGACGCCGACTTCGAGCGCGTCGAGCAGGAAGAGCGCGAGTAAGAACTGCTTGAACGCGTGTTTCAACCATGTGCGTTTGAGCTCTTCTCCGGTGAGGTTTGGGGATGGGAATGGAGGGACATAGGTGTCCTTCCCATGCTCCCATCCGATTCCACGCCACGAGCAGGAGAGATCAAGTGCATCGATCAACCCAGCTACCAGGCCTTGAGGAGGTCCCAGTTTCGCTGGTCGAGATACAGTGTCTTTCTCTGTCGATGCTACGCCGTTGGGTGTGGCTTTGTCCGTCGATGAGATGCCATTTGGGACCAACTTGTGCTTCGAGTGCCACTTTGTCCGATGTTTGGGCACTGCACCTGCGCTCGCCTGCGCCGCAAGTCCTCGCTCGCCAATTCTCGGGAATCCCGTGTTGTCAGTTCCGAAGTCTATGATCTGCTTTTGGTCAGTCCTTTCCAGTATCCACTCTCGTCAGCGCACCTTGCAAAGACATTCTACGCCCCACACTCCTAATGCCCAGTTCCACGGTTGCATTGGCGCCGTGTACCACCTAAAGCTTGTGATGACATAGACGCACCAGAACGCTGCGATGGGGAAAATAGCGAGTCGGTAGATGAGGGTGTGGGGTCTTCGTGCAAGGTAGGCGAGGAGAAGAACTGGAGGCCCGGTGGTCACGAGATATGGGAATGTACTGAGGGTGATGTGTATTCGTTCGGTTGGTGGCAGGAAGGGGAAGGTACTGCGGGGAGGCGGGAGGTCGGTAATGACTGATTCCATTAGAATGCAATAGCTCGAGAGATGGTATCAAAATATTGAAAATAAACCTGGATAGAAAATAAAGAGTTACAGTTGCATTGCCAGTGTTGTTAACAGTTAACAACTGTAAAATGCAGCATGATGATGCATTATATGAATGGTGACATGGACGGCGGGTTGCAACACAACATCAACCCCCGTGCCGTTCCCGACGGGCGCTTCCGGACGATCAGTCTCAGGGAGAGCGGCACCGACTCGGCCGCCGAACTATAAGAACAAATTACAATATGACACTGCACATTACTAACGACCTTCTGAGATTAGATGCAGTGCAAGAAAGTGTACAGTCTGTCGTAACAAGGATGCCAAGTCCGCCCAAGCCGCACAAACCCGATTAGGTCAACACCGGCAACTCCAGTAAGGTCAGCTTTGTCCTCGTATCCGCTTTGCTAAAGGCAATATAACCGCCTGCATGGGGGACAACATCGGTGGAATGATGATACCCGACCCAAGCCCATGTCTATACAACGCATTAGTCCAAAGCTCCCCACTCGGTCAAAAAGAACATACAAATGCCATTCCTCGGAGGCTATCATCCCCCCGCCAACGACCCACAAGATAACCCACACCCACCCTGCAACGCCTCCCACCCTCTTCCTCGTCAGGACGCGGAAGACTCGTTCTAGGGCGATCCCCACTGCCTGTAATCCGAAGTAGAGCACGCTGCCCCACCCGAGGGGGATGCCAATAGTTAACTGCCCGATCATGTGCAGTGCTCCGCTGGCGAGGAAGGCGCCGAGCAGAAGGGCGAACTCGCCTGCTGCGCTCCCGAAAATAGGGGCGATAAGTGCTTGGAGTGGCCATCCGCCTGTGACGAGGAAGGATCGGCGCAGGAGCTGGTGCCATCGTTTTGCCCATAATTCGTGTAGGTTTGTGGCGTGCCATGGTACCTCTTGCACTGGTGGCCAGGAACGCGGATCCTGACCCAGGAAAAGAACGCAGAGCAGCCCGAAGCTGTTGTATGCTGCGTGGAAACCGAAAATGACGGACATACCCGTGAAGAAGGACATGGAGAATGCGACCCCGTAACGTGAGACGGGGGCAAGAGAAGGGAGAAAGATGGATGCTGGGCCTGGGGCCTGGAAATTAGGGTGCAGCTTGATGAGTACCAGGAATGTGTCGAAGAGCAAGAAGTAGAGCGTGGATTGGAAGGCAGCATATCGTAACCAATGGCGGCGGAGTTCTGAACCTGAAAGAGAGGGGAAGGGAAAGGGAGGTACGTAGGTGCCTTCTCCATGTGCCCATCCTTGGCCTCGACAACAGCCGATGAGATCGAGGGTGTCGACCAGGTTCCCGCGCGTGGGGTAGTCGACCAATGCGACTGATTGTTCCTCTTTCTGCGGAGCGATTTCTGCGCGTTTTGAGGCATGACCATTAGAGAGATGGTTCCCGTTCCCGTTCGCAGTCCCGTTCGAAGTCCCGTTCGTCCCAGCAGCATTTGACGCTCTAGTTCTGACAAGACGTGGAAATCCCGTTGTATCGGTTCCAAACTCAACCGCCTGTCACCCTTATTAAAACTCTCTATGCTCTATCATAATGGCTCTCGCGCACCTTTGCGACGGACAGAAGACAAAGTAGCCCCAGGGCGAAGTTCCAAGGCGCCAAATCCCAGCTCATCCATCTGAACCCAACCAGAACATACAAAGCCGGTGCAACTGCAAACGGTAATATGGCTAGTCGCACAAAGAGGGTATTGGGTCGCAGAGAAAGGTAGGCGAGGAGAAAAACGGGGGCAGGTGCAAGGAGGATGAGCGGAAATGTGAATGCAGTGACTGGTATGCGTTCTTCTGGAGGCAGAAGAGGGTAATAGGAGGCGATGAGCGGTATTTGGTCCATCGTTTGTAGAGGATATAATCTCTTGTGGTATACTTCAGTCGAGGACCGAGATCTTCAGTCCTCCAGCTCTACAGTGTGGACAGTACAGTTGCAAGATGTCAGTACTAAGCGCCCTTCAATTAGACTGCGTTTCATATAAGGGTACTGGGGAATGCGTGTCCCTATTTCATTGGGGCTTCTGCATCGCCACTCGGACTTATGCGGCGTTGACGACCACCACACCTTGCTTCTTCTCTATCACCCAGTACATACACGCCCAACATGCCAATCTATGCCAACCCAAAGACAGAATACGAAGAGTCGAAGAAACTCCTGGTCAAAGCACTGAATGAGAAGCGCAAGATCGACAGCGAACTCGTCGAGCTCGAACGCGCTATCTTCACGTACGAAGGCGCCTATCTGACGGATACGGCCAACTCGGGTGGGAATATCATGCAGGGGTTTGAGAACTTCCTGAAACCGAATCATCCGAATAAGAAGAGGATCCAGGATGTGGGAGATGGTGATAGACTCTTCTCCAGCAGCAGCGCGACCTATAGGAAGGTGTGTAAACCGCTTGCCTCTGCCGGGCTGTTTGCTCAAGACTTTTCGCTCTTGAAGGCACTGTCCGACGACAAGACTCCCACACCCGCACGGACTGCGTCTCCAACCCCGAGCATAGCAGGAAGCAGAGCTGACGATGGGACTGGGAAGAAAGGTATAGGGCGTGGGAAGGCGGGTGCACTGTTTGGAAAGCGACCTCAGAAGCGGAAGCCGGAGGATATGGGCGATACAGATGGGGGCAGTGGGAGGAAGAAGAAGAGGCTGGGCGAATAGGTTCAGTATGGCTCGATACAGGTAAGAGCAGGGAAGGTTGAAGCTAGTTGAGGAGGTCGCGTTGACTGAGGTCGCGTCTCTGGTCCACAAGACGTTCCATTATTGTATCATATATTGTACTGTTACTGTACAACCAATACGACATGTAGATTCGCTGTGCTTGTTGTTGATCAAAAACGTCAAACAATCGAGACATTCTGTCACGTGACAATAACCAACGCAACCATCGAAACGCGCATCGCTCATCTTGACTCATTCCTGTACAGATTACTCTTTCATCAGCCCTGCTTTATTCCTCTGACCTCGGCCTGTTTCTTTCTCGTACGACTACTTTTGCGCACACTTTGCTCGCTTGCCCATCTACGACTATTACGAACTATCCAAAATTATGCATCCAGTATTTGAGATCCCCGAGCTGGTACTTGCGATCTACGCGCATCTGGATAAACGCCCAGACCAGCTCTGCCTCATGCTCCTCTGCGAGACGACATTCCGCATTGTCGTTGAGGAGATGTGGCGAGATCTCTACGATCATTGGCAGATCATGGACATGATCCCCAAAGATGTGAAGCTGAACGTAGCGGACGATAAGGTAGTTGTCTGCGCCACTAGCTCTGACTCATATATTAAACATTGTGCTTACAAGGTCTGGCAAATCCCGGAGGAGGTACAAGTGACCCGTCCTCTGACCGAGAAAGAGTGGTCCCGCCTTCGACTCTATCTACAACACGTTCGTCATCTCAAAGTCACCGAATCACTCGTTTTCGCGAACGAGCCGCACAAGCCCAGCTCCTTCTCCCGGCCTTTCCTGACCCTTTCCACTTACCGAGGTGAGGAACCGCTCCTGGCATCCCTGAACGATGTGGAGCTTGATATCATCTCTTGGTTTGCGCATGTGTCTGCGGAGTTCCTCATTGCTCGCCCGTTGAGGAGTATCAGCCTCGTCATGCGGGTTCAGGAGAAGGATCCCATTCTGCCGCTTGCCCAACGACTACTGGATCTTATCGCGGCTCGGAGCTCTCGCCTGGAAAGCCTGCGGCTTGAACGAGGCGAGATCGCAATGGCCGACGAATTCTATGAAGGATGGGAAGACCTGTTAGCAACCCTGATCGGTGGCCTGAAGCATAAAGCCACCAAACTGCGCAAGATCGACTTATCACCCTTCGGCACTGGCCGGCTTGTGATCCCAGCTCTTGCGAGTCTCGATGGCCTGAAGGAGCTTACGTTGACATGGGCCCAGCGCAACACCTCCCTGTCATTCCAGTTACCGAACGACTCGTTCCAGAGCCTCACAGCGCTCAAGATGAACACCGAGTGGAGTCCTCTTCTCAAGCTGCTTCCCTTTCTCGAAAACATACACTCCAACAGTATGGAACGGATTAATGTTCTTATCAATCAAGACCTCAAGGATGTGGAACAGATCAATCGCCTGGTTTCCCATCAATGGTCTAAGACACTGACCCATTATCATATGGAATGGACCCCTGTCGGCGCAGATGTCTCCAATTCCTGGGACAGGGTTCTCGGTTCCATGCTGCCTGTCCCGTTCGCTCACCTCGTCCCGTTGCTTGAATGCCACCAGTTACAAAGGCTCAGCCTTCCACTGCAATACCCATGGGATCTGACGGATGACCGTGTAGGCATGCTCGTGCGTTCCCTCCCCAACCTCTGGAGCCTTGAACTAGCGAGCAGCATCAAATGGACGCCCGCGGAGCACACACCCGCAACAACCATCCGGTGCCTGGAGCTCATCGCTGCGGGGCTGCCCTATCTGAAGTACTTGACGCTCGACATCAACCTTGCCGATCCGTCGCTCGATGACGATGACTTGAAGCGAGCCGCGAATCCCAGGATACGCAGATTCCACAGCTTCGTTGTTGGAAATGCGCCGGCCACGATCATCAAGGAGCGCACGCACAAGCTGTTCCCTGGTCTGACGAAGGTTGTGGTTGAGGGGTTGGACGTTAATAATGCCTTAACTGGGACGGCGTGGGGATATAAAGACGAGGAGGATATGTGGTAGAGTCTGTATATGCGTGTACTGAAACAATCCTTGCGTATCGTATGACTTGGCCTTGGTGTAATGTGTGGTTCGAATTGTATTCCAATGGTCGCTTGTAGCTGAAGTTTGTCGTGTGTCATTTGAAACCAAAATTTACTGAAAACCTTCCGAAGTGACGATCGTAGCTTAGATTGTATTTAGCAAGAATACCACAAATCATGGGATAGATGCTACGTATCGGTAGAAAATACAGAGCCTGAGTACCGAAGGAGAGAAGGCTGGTCAGACTCAGTCACAGGGATCCAGTTTCGCCTGTTTGGAGTGCATCATCGATGAGTTTGCAACTGAGCGCGTGCAGTGCTTTGGTCTTAGCTACGCCTTACTTGTCTCTCACCTTACAAGAAAGTATTTGGGGTGTCCTAAGCTTGAGACAGCACGATTGGGCCTGAACACACAGAGGCTGGCATGTGATCGGCCACTCAGACTCGCGGAAATGCGGAAATGAAAAATTCGAGCAGCCCACCCCCCGTGCAGGCCTGAGTCTATCTCTATATACTGTGCAACACCTTCATTGTCTCTGCAGCATACATGGCCTCTCACTATATCGTACCTGGCGTCTTCACCATCCCTGAGCTGCTGCTAGCAATCTACTTCCATCTTCACGATCCCCTCAGCCAGATATGCTTTATGCTTCTCTGCAAGGCCACATGGAGAGTCGGAGTGGGTGAGAGGTGGAAAACCATTCTAGATGCTTGGCAGATCAGGGCGCTCCTTCCTCCCGACGTGGAGATCCAAGGTCCATCTCTGTGGCTCATCCAGGTCAGTTATCCATTTGCTTGTTTCACGCTATCTCACCTTGAGAACGTTGTCAGAGGATGGAAGAGATATCTCTCTCCCGTGCGATCACCCAAAGCGAATGGGACCGTATCCACCTCTATCTCGACCATGTTCGACGGATCTCCATAGGCGACGAAAGGCTCGGACTTGACACCCAGCAGAAGCCCATCTGGGCCTCGCAGCCTCTGTGGATGCTCTCGAGCTACGATGGACTCGGGGCTACGCTTCTCTTCCCGGCTCTCCGCCACGTCTCCATCTCATTTATCTGGCCATCGACATTGCTTGCATGCCAAGTGCTGGTCACTCCTTCCCTCCGGTCTTTCTCCATACGCGCCGATGCCGGGCTAAGGGATGCGCTAAAAAGGATCGACCTCTGGACCGCTCTCGATCCATTGCTGGACCTCCTAGCTGAGAACTCCACACGCTTGGAACAGCTCACTCTGGATCTTTCCACGATGCTGGCGGACCTGATGTTCGCCGCTACGCTCGAGGACAGGCTGGTGCTGCTTGTCGCGCGCCTCCAGCAACGGGCAGGCCGACTCCGTACTCTTGCTTTCTCACCTGTGGAATCAAGAGGCAAGTTTTTGCCCGTCCTTGGCAATCTGGATGGGTTGGAAGAGCTCTCTGTCGATCTCCCTATGTGGGATGTCAGCTTATCCAGCACGCCGGCATTTCGCACCCTCAAAAGATTGCGGATGGGGCCCGCTCGTCTACCACTCTCGAATGCCTCATCATTGCTGTCAAAACTTTTCAGTCCATCCATGCAAAGCATCACGCTGACGACACCGACCTTCCCTGCACTTTCGAAGGTCATCGAGACCATCTCCTCCCGCTGGGCTGGAACGATTCAAGAGGTGTCCCTGCAAATACACCACTTCTCGCCCACTTTCCACATGGACCTGGTCGTACTCGGATGGGACGCGCTCCTTCCCCTCCTGTCCTGCTGTCACCTTACGATGCTCAGGATATGCTTGCCCAACCCCATCGACCTGACAGATGAACGGATCTCCCTCCTCGCCGATTCGCTCCCCAATCTCGAGATACTGTATCTCTACTGCAAGCGATGCCTCGCTGCTGTCGAGTACATTCCTGCTCCAACCATCCGGGCACTATTGATCCTGGCCGAGCTGGAGAATCTGAAGGAACTGATGCTCGATCTCAATCTTGGATGCGCCTCCATCGAGTTGGAAGACCTTAAAGAAGCGCAGAACCCCATGATAAATAGGTTCAAGAGCAATGTCCTAGGAGGCCCTGTTGCGACAGACGTGGTAAGGCACAGAATGGGAGTGTTGTTCCCTGCTCTAGACGTGGTGGATGTCCAGCCCGGGGAAGGCGCGGCTTTTAGCGTGCAGGGGTATGTGGAGACAGAGTGGACGAAAGAGGACATGGCCTGGTAGCTTGATTCATGTCGACATTTATATACAGATGGTGCACAGTGTATGCGTGTATACGGTGATTACACGGAGTGAATGTCTAAACTTGTTCATTAATGCCATTGTCACTCTCGGAGCCGAATGTTTATCCGCAATAAATGATATTGATCACGTGCATCACACATAGGGGCAGACGCGTCTGACCACAACCAACGCGTACGGCGACAACGACATCGTCCTCGACACCGACCACCTCGTCGTCGACACCCACAACTCCATCGTCGACAACGACCACCACCCAATGGCTCCCGCATGGCAAGATGACCTCTCCTCAGAACTCGACGTGGACTGGGACGACCCTCCCTCTCCGTCTCCATCCACTTCTTCCGCCGAAGAGGAGCAGCAACAACGCGACTGGACTTACCGTGCTGAGAGAGTGGGGGATGAGAGCCTCGGAGAGGGGGATATGAGTTTGGATGCGGATATTCCTTCAGGAGAGATTAGGGTGTCGCCTTCTGCCCAGCCTGTCCATCCTTCAGGAGGAGCAGGGGCAACAGGGACGTTGGTGATACACGACAATGCCCCGCTACCCCAAGTGAAGCAAAAGAGTCACAACCTCTTCTCTCCCTCCAAGCTAGAGAGCATATTTGCTCCTCTCTCCCAGCTCCCATCTTCCCCCGCGCCGCGTTCACAAGAACCAGAAGAAACACCAACATTCAAGAACCCTTATGCTTCCCGCCTCCCTAGCAGGCTAAACCAGGTCCACCTACCAGAGCCGGCTACACCGACCGCGTCGTCTATCCAGCACTCTCTGTCTGTGATCCAGGAGCTGTCCGTGTCGGGCAGCGTGGCGGACTTATTGGAGGCCTATGACACGCACACCCGTGAACAGGAACAAGATCGAAAGGAAGATGCAGATGAAGATGAAGATGTATACTCCGAAGCAGAAGACGCACAACAACAATCCACTTCAAGAAGAAGTCTCGCCCCCTCGCCCTCTCCCTCCCTCTCCCCGCAAAGACCACCCTTCCTCCCCCCTTCTCCCGGTTCCTCCCCTTCCCCCTCCCTGTCCCCCAAAGCCGACGAGATCCTCGAAACCGACATCCCGCACCTCGGTGCGTTTGCGGGCCGCATCCGCAGTCAGAGCTTCACCTTCTTCTCCCCCGCACCTCTCCCTCCTCGGCCAGCAGGCCCAACACCCGGACATGCGGCTGGTTCCGGTAGGCAAGGAACGAGCACAGGAGGAGAGAAACTTCGGCTCTTCCACCCAGGGGGTTACGATACTTACACCCGGGCGCATCTCTCTGGTGTACTGGACAGCATTGGCCTAGAGAGCGCGACTCCCAGCGCGGGCAGTGGGGGGTCGACTCCTAGCACGGGAGGGAGGGGTGAGCCGGCACAGAAGAGGATGAGAATGATGTTCCCGAGAGGGGAGCTGGATCTGGAGCTGCCTAACGGGCGCGGGCAGGGAGGTGTGGCTGATGCGATAGGTGTGGAGCAGGGGGCGGGGACGGGCAGCGCGAGGAAGGACTATGTACTGGAGAGCGATGCCTTTATGCGTGCTTTGAGGGAAAAGGCTCGAGGGGAAGACGGTGCGTTCCCAATTCTGTTCATCCTTCTCTCCCCCTAGTGCCCTGACATACGTGCGCAGATACGAGCTCAACGAACCTCTCTGACCCTACGCCTGAACAGAGGCTAGTGAGGGAAAGTACGAGGGTGAATGCATTTCGCTCCAGCTTGGAAGAGGGAACGATACCCACTCTGCCTTCAAGGATGGACAGCGTGCCTGTTCCCCAGCCGCAACCGCAATCGCGACGTCCATCCTCGGCATCCACACGCCGCACAAGCGCCGATCAACCCCCTCCCGAGGTGTCCCCAAGACAAGCAAATGCCTACCTGCCCTTGCCCGGTCCTTCTCAGGTCGACCTAAACCGATACCTCTCCACGCACTCTAACTCCAATTCCAACTCTGGGTCCCGCACGGGCTCTGTCCCCGGCAGGACTGTCAGTGGCTCATCGAGGTCCTCTGGCAGGTCGGGGAGTACGATCCCCAGTATGCAGAAGCATGCCGGGCCTCCTTCTCCCTCTCCCCCTTCGCCCCCACAACCGGCGCCAGGGAGGGAAATGCCCGGAAACTCGACGCCTCATCATCCTCAACTTCGGCTTTTGCGCCCCGAGGACGTAGAGCAACTGTCCGACAGAGTAGGGATGATGAAGTTTGACCGGGAGGGGGGAAGATGGGTGCGCAGGCGGAGCTTGGGCCTCAGTGGGGTGAGGGAGGAGAGCGAGAGTGAGGATGTCTTTGAGGGTATTGAGGATTTAGGGGAGGAGCAGGTAGAGCTAGAGCAGGAGGAGCAAGACGACCTGGAGGCAGAGGCAGAAGATGGGGATGGCATGGGAGACGAACTTTCGGAGCAGGAGTATGAGGGACATGAGCAGAGTATGTGGCTGCATGAAGAGCCGGACCTCGAGCAAGAACAGGGAGAAGAAGAACACGAGCTAGAGCAAGAGCAAGAGCAAGGGCAAGAAGTCCAGCCAACCGAGCCCCCTCCCCCTCTCCTAGCCCTCCCATCCGTCCTCATTCCGCCCACAACGCCCGCCCTCTCGCGTACCAGCAGCCTCCCCATGCCCCGCTCCGCGCTCAAGTCTGGCAGTAAGCATAATACGTTTGCTACTCCCGGGTCCGCTGCTCGGGACCCGTTTGGAAGCGCGAGGAGCGCGCCGAGGAGCGTGAGTTTCTCAGATGGGAGGACGGTGGGCCAGATAGTGGGCCTGGGGAGGAGGGGGAAGACGGGTGTGCAGGCAGAGGGGGAAGGAGAAAGTGCGCTGGGTAGTAGTGGAGACGAGCAGGAGGTCGCGCATACGGGGAGTGGGGCTACGACGGTGGGCAGCATGAGGACGCGGAGGATCCAGGGCTTGTTAGAGGATTTTAGGGAGATGAGTGAGTTTTCTACTTTGGACTGGGGCGATCTGGCACTGACTATGTGGATAGCCTTGGAAGCCGACGCTCCCCCCGACCCCGAGGAGGAAGACAATCCCTTCTCAGAGCCATCCGTCGCGCGCACCTCTTCCCGCCAAAGTCAGTCCACCGACCACTCCGATGCCGCCTTCCCCGTACCCAGGCGCAAGTCTTCCCGCTCCTTCATCGCCCAGGGGAATGCGACCTTCCTCACCGAGTGCTCCTTCGAGGTTGCTCACGACGCGCTTATCAAGCATATCACTGATGCCGAGCCGTACCTCGTCCATTGGGAGAGGCTGAAGAGAATAGACCTGAGCGGGAAGGGGATCGATAGTGTTGCCAGGTTAAAGGAGTTCTTGCCTCTTATTGAGCAGGTGGATTTGTGAGCTTCTCCTCTCATCTTCGACCTTCAGGCGGGACTGATGTGGGATAGGAACAATAACCGGATCTCATGGCTCACCGGCCTGCCGTCGACCGTGTTGAGGTTATCGATCGCCTCGAATGCGTAGGTGTATTCCTATGCTAAACGAGCATCTACTCATTCAGTGACAGGCTTACCGGTCTGGCAGCGTACAACCACATACCAAGACTACAGTATCTGAACATAAGTCACAACCAAGTGGAAACATTCCAGTGTACGTTACTCCTTACCTTAAGAGCGCGTCTTGACACGAGGATCAGTACTCAATGGACTCGTCAACTTGCGCGAACTGCACGCGGATTATAATTGCCTTACGTCGCTTGACGGCCTGGAGTCCATCTCCCTGCGCGTTCTTACCGTACGAGGTAACGACATTCGCAATGTGGACATGCGGATGACGCAATGGTGTGTTTCCTGGCCATCATGCCCTCCAAGCGTCGCTAACAGCCAGCGTCGTAGGCATGATCTGGAGATTCTGGATCTGAGCCAGAATAGGATTTGCGACATCCAGGGGGTTGATATCCTCCAGTCGCTCGTGACGCTGAACCTTGGTAAGGATTGCATAAGAATACACGTGCCTAAATCAAATTAACTTGTTTAGATGGCAACCGACTAGAGTACTTCTCAGTTCTTGGCTCCCGGCTTCCGGCTCTCCGAGCCCTCCGACTGAGCGACAACCGACTGACTACGCTTAACGTCTTCGGTCTGGATTCACTACGCACACTTTACGCAGACAACAACAAACTGTCCGAGGTGATTGGGCTGGAAGACTGCCACACTGTACACAACTTGAGTCTTCGTAACCAGAGCCAGAAGCTGTATGTCCGACGTTTCACCCTTGCATTAGATTCACTGACGCATAGAGTAGCCAGATCACTTCCCGTGATATGCCAGATGTCAAGCGACTTTATCTATCAGGCAAGACTCTCCCACAATGAGACTGGTAAAAGGCTAACATGATTACTAGGCAACCCTCTTCCAACACAGTTCTTCTGTTGCCCATTGCCGAACCTTATCTACGCCGAACTGAGCTCATGTCAGCTCGCCACACTCCCCGTGCTGCGTCAAATGATGCCTCATATTATGACCCTTGTCCTCAACTGGAATCATTTCCGCCATCTAGACTTCCTGGCGGACCTTCGGCACCTGCAACGTGTTGTAGCTGTTGGGTGCCGTGTTGAAACTCTGGAGATGGACCCCATTTTGGGGGGATTGCGAGAACTGCGAGAACTCGACTTGCGCATGAACACATTCACCCTCGGTTGGTATCTTCCTGTCAAGACCGAAGATGATCGCAAACACAGGCAACAGGCCACTACTGGCGGCAAGACCAGCGAACATGACCTGCAGTCGTCTTCAATAACAACACCGGAAGATCTCGA
Organism: Dacryopinax primogenitus; assembly: GCF_000292625.1. Classification (NCBI taxonomy): domain Eukaryota; kingdom Fungi; phylum Basidiomycota; class Dacrymycetes; order Dacrymycetales; family Dacrymycetaceae; genus Dacryopinax; species Dacryopinax primogenitus. Next base: position 598,275 of record NW_024467203.1, read on the forward strand.
CAAGAAGTATCGAAGGGGTCTCCCCGATGAGCTATACGTGCCTAGGGCTATGTGGAGGGGTCTTGCAATGGAATGTTGTCCAACTATTGATCGCCTCGACGGTCTGGATATCAACGACAAGGAAAGGATAAAGATCAGGAAACTGCTGGTGCAGCTCAGGCAATCAGGTTTAGTATTGGATCGTCCTGGAGAGTCAATGTAACAATTGTCATTCTTACATAACTTATTTCTTACATTACGGCTCGTACCTATAGGCTTTGATACCCTTCATCAATATACCTCTGCGGACCGCCGGCATTGGCTTGGTACGCCTTATCACCCCGAAAGAGTGTCACCTGAGAAGACCAGGGATCCCCGTCACCAAGTCCCGGTCACAAGGGACGAGAAACACCGGTTGCGACATTCGGCTCCCGGTCGCTGCAAACTTTCGGTGGGTCCGTAATACGTTATGAATTTGAACCTTGCCTCTTCGTGGAACACTACCGGGGCAGGCTAGGCTCGTCGCAATATACCGAAAGATTTGGCCCGCTTTCTTCCGCCACCTGCATCCTCCTCCAAGGTGGCATGGGGTCAGGGGCTAGGTCAGTCTTGAACACTGCTCTCTATCCGAGCTCTCCGAGTGGCTCAAAGTATGTCTCTGTTTTCAGTCCGTCCACATTCTCTTTTCTTTCATTTGCCCCTTTCTCAGCACATGGAGAGACTACAACGAGGTCCATCACGATTGTTCGAGAATTAGATATCTATAAGTGGGTATGCTGACCGAATAGGGTCAGTATGTTATCCGTGTGCCTCCTAACTGATTAACTCCGCAACCAAATGGTGTTTAGCCGAAAACGTGTTTTGAATGGTACGAAAGGCGACTGAGTTTGCCACCCTGACAACTCTATTAACGAATTTAGTCATGAAATTGGACGTAAGCAAATCAGCTGAATGGCGCAAGATGGCAACACCTTAAAAAATGGACAAACCAAGGCCCCAAAAGAAGGACCGGTTAAACATCCGCACGGACGGCACCGCTGATGCCGAATTCCCAGCACTCTGCCACAAGCCAGTGCCGCCCGGAACCGAACAAGACACACAGAGCTGTATCAGACAGGGCCGGGCCATCCAATGGGCTCACATTCTCTGCGGTGTTTGAGAAACTCGGTCCGAAAGCTTCCCGGTGAATACCTGCTACAAGCCTTCTGCCATTTGATACACACGACGACCGGGCATCAACGCGGTTATACGCACGTATGTACGCGTCTCTAGCCGCGAAGTGGCTGCCTGTGAAATGAGAAACTGTAAGGTTGCGCTCCACGGTCCATGGGTGTTGTGCAAACCTTAGTTTGCAACACGTGTGTCGACTTCTCGACTGTCTCGCGGATCCCGGCACGATTCGGCGGTGAAGAGAAGGTCACTTGATGGCTCGAGAGACATACCAGTCCCGAAAGTAATAATATAAGACACCCCGAGGTATGTGATCCACCAGATCCGTCCAGTCGCAGAGTCAGCCAGTAGTAACTGATAACAAGGGAGACTTTGCCACAATTCCGGCGCAGAGAGATATATCACGGAGGACGCACATGTGGCTGAGATGACCCTGGGACCAAAGTTGGGCTACCAATTGATGGATTTACCCTTATCGCGGGGGGAGTCGGGATAAACAGCGCAAAACGTGCGACCTCCGGGGCAAGACAGAATCCGTAATTCCGATGGTTTGTGGGTGAGGGCATTCCCTGCGAGCCCGAACAACATAATCACGCGGCCCAGACGGAAATAGCCAAGTAAGGCTTGGCCGTGGTTGCACCGACCCCGCATCATTTCGGCGGCGCGGATGGCGATGATAGACTCTCAGCTTCCGTCTTCTCACCGCCTGACGCGCATTCTATGGAAGGGAGTCTTTGATACCGTCTGATTGCGGATTGGCCCATGAGACCAACCAATTCGCCTCCCATCTAGATTGTTAGAGAGGTCAGGCGGTTTAAACCCAAAGGTATGCGGTACAGAGTAATGATCCCTGCCCAGATGAAGAATTAAATTTCTACAGCGTGATTAACAGGCAACTCGTGGTCTGGTCGAACCGTTCGTGCCCGGACCGGCATCCTTGCTGCGGCACCCCGAGAAAGAATGGCGATCGCACGAGACCGGCTGAAACTCTGAGCTCCCGCATCTGCTAACGCCGGGGAAAGAGCAGGAGCAGTTCATCACGAAATGGAGATTGGTGCTCGGCTTGCGTCGGCGATCCTGGACCTTGCGAAGTTGGGCACAAACTGAGGAAGAAAGAAAGTAAAGTATTGTACTTGCGATTCACAACGTGGTCTGAAGTCACAGGAACCAGGCACAAGTGGCCACTTAATCCGGAGGAATGCTGAGAAACTGTTGTCCTTCTGTGGTGTGCCACAAGGACCCCGAAGCGTCATCCGACTCTTTCGGTGAGACTGTCTTCAGGGATCAATATCAAGTTCCCCGCAAGACCCCATTCGTTATCCAAGAGGGTCAGGGATAACGGTGATATCGTACAGAGGAAGACCCGTCCAAATCCAGCAAGACCACCTCTTGATACGGGAGAATTCGCACCCTTTTCTACCAGGAACTCGGACGAACAGGGGCCTATCGCCAAGGGAACCGTGCAAGCGCCCAACGCCTGGGAAAGTTTTCGAAGGCTGGGGAATGTCATGAACGATCAATGGAGACAAGGATGGCTACAATGATAAATGTATGGGCACCCGGCTTTTCATCGTGAGAGTTGATGATGCTAAGCGACTCCGTGTTAGACTCGATTTGTTCCCGGGCCTTCTTTGCTATTGCTTTGCTTTCGGGGGTACATGTTTGGGCTCTGAGACTGTGTGGCACTGGCCCAGCGGGTCCACGAGAAAATCGGGTCGCTGAGGTTAAATTCCCTCCGCCCATGCAGCGAAAACCCCGTCTGTCAGGCATCGATTCCACGGGTTGCTCGTCATCCTCTTCCGGGTTCATCTTAAGCCGTCCTTTCGGGCGCGCTTAACATGTCAGACGGCCGTCAGAGCCCTGTCGTCCCTCTGCCATCCAAGGCGTTCCCTCGCATCAGTATTCTGTACGTGACTTTCCACCCGTATTCAGCGAACTGTTCAGTCATCATCAAACATTATTGTCATTATTTCTGAAACTCCTGGCGCTTAACAGGTCCGAAACGCGTTCTGTGTATTCCTCGCCGGTGGGCGTCTATCACTCTCCGGATAGTGTGTACGTATAAGGATCTTATTGTTTACTTTCTACATGTTTACAAACATATCTAGGCCGGAGCTGATGTTTACGAACCCCGAAGAGCTCTCATCACCGAGCGAACGCACCCCAGTATCACCAACAGCCTACCTGCCTCAGCACAGTCTCCATCAGCCGCCTCTTTTAGGTGATCTTCCTCACATTGCTGATGGAGATTCTGTCAAAGCAGAAGATCCGATGGCTAGTGGGTTTCGACAATCCGGAACTTTCGAACCCAGTATCCTTCCTTCCCCAGATGGGGAGCCTGGAGAGTGGCCTCCTGGATCGCAACTCCCGAGCCTTGATATTCGACGCGTGTCTCAAACAGCACAACAACTGCCGCCTATCACCACTCTTTCCTCGACCAGACCAGATTTTGAACGGAAGACGCCCTCCATCTACATCAGCGCCGCACCCAGCGCCTGGAATCACAATGCCCTCTACTCGACAGCTCATGCGTCCGGATCAGTTTCCAGTATCGCTTCGCATTACACAAGTAATTCCTCTTACGACAGCTGGGAGGCCTCGCCAATTGCTGGACCTGTAGGACATTCGTACTCCGACAGTGCACTTGACATACGTGGACCCGGTCATACGGGCGATCGGATTGCATCGTCCCCCGGAGGACCATATAGCCTTCATACTTCGACCTCCAGCTCTGTAGCCAGTCAGAGTAACTTCTCAGATTCACTCCCCCTTCCAGATGGCTCGCCATCTCTGGGAGAATCTGGCACGGCAGGTTCCACGCCACAACCTGACCTCAACAGAGAAAGCATTGTGCCTGCATCAGGTGCTGCACAGAGCACTGCGAGATCCCCTCGATCACCGAGAGGCTCGTTGTCTTCACGATCCGGTAGGAAGTCGTCCGCATCTAATTCGCCCAACGATGTGCTATCAATCGACTCACTTTCTACCGACGACAGTGGTGCTAAGGCTAAAAGGCGTGGAAAGCTCCCTAGGGAGGTAACCGAGTACCTGAAGGAGTGGTTGATGAAACATGCGGAACATCCGTACCCCACAGAAGAAGAGAAGAAGGAAATGTGCAGAAATACAGGGCTTCATATGACACAATTATCGAACTGGTTCATAAATGTGCGTGATGTAGCAGAGCTCTGACAATCTTCCTTACTGATACAGTTCTGACCTACTTACAGGCACGTAGGCGCATCCTAGCCCCCAACCGAAGCTTGCGAGGATATCAACACTCCATATCGCAAGCTGGCGGACCGAGTCAGCCGTCTGCCGTGTCCACCGCAAGGCCACTTCCCGATCAAGCCTATGGACATGCCTCCACGTATTCGCCTTCTCAGTATTCAGCGTTCGAATCCCCATATCAGGACCGATCTCCATATGGGACACATCTATCGCATCATCCGGATACAGGTGGTTACAACGATCCACAATCACTTGGACACGGCTTGTCGAGGTCACAGTCCTTTGCTGGCGTACCCACATATGGTCAGCCGCTGTACTATCCCGCTCCGACGGTCCCTACAACGAATCATGCGCCATACTCTGCACTGAGTGGTGTAGGTCCCGCCTTGCCAGGGGACTCCTCCCCCACCACTTCACCGCCAGGAACTGGTGTTGGTGCACCGATGCAATACGCTGGCCCCGGTAGCCTGCCGCCACAACAAGCTCTCAGGATTCCACATGATCTGGGACTTTCCGGTCTTTACTCTCCACATACGCACGGAAACCCTCGTTATTATGATCGGGATGATGTCAGCGACTACAATCACCCAAAGTAATTCTCGTTCAAAGATCCCAACCCCTGTGTCCCTACTGGCACATGGCAAACTACAGTGGATCTGCTTCTTTCCTTTGAATCAAACCACCAAATGGCTCTGTATAACTATGGAACACGATGTTGATTGGTATCTTCTTTCGCCTTCCTGGGTATCTGTAGCATTGAAGAATCTTGTGTCAAATATCCGGTCTCAAGATTGGAATCTATTTGCCAAATTGGCTCAGCGGACTGTCCAAAGTCGAAAACGACCCTGTATTGATAGCACATGAAGCGCTGTGTAAGACAGTTATGATTAGTTAATCGCTAGTCCAACTGTACAAATAATCTGTCAATCTAATCTTGTCTAACGAGTCCTGCATTCGATGTTTCTGATCTCCTTCGCGATCGTCTAAGGGCCTTTGCGTCCATTCGCCTTGACACTTTTGTAGGCGACACAACAGGGGAAATCACGCCAAGACGCGATGTCAATATCGGAAGCCTAGTGCATGCTGTCTAGCAACGCGGCTATCTCAACACAATCTGAACCTCATGATTTCATAGCACAAGTCAAAGGATGGGACATCTGATCTTGAACTCGCACACTGGATACACGAGGTTACCTCGTGGTGCCACAAGTTGGGGGCCAGAGCCACCGCTGGCGCCTGGCAGCGAACTCGAGAAGTTCTTGTGACCGGGGCTTGGTGCAAAACACGACAAAGGTTGAACACTCGAGTTCAGGATGTGTGACGTGTTTTCTCATGTTTCGGCAACATCCGGAGAGGAGTATGTAAGTCCGGAAAGTCAGGTATATATCGACACTCTGACAAGACTAGAGCGTGCGTAAGACCGCCTCTGCTGCTCCTGATACGAGTTTCTAGTTGTACATAAGAGGCACGCAAGAAGACGGGGTCTACTTCGACGGCCCCGACTGCAAGATAAACGCAAGTTCCATCACCGAATAGCGGTTATAGCCAGACTGCACATGAAGGAAATCATGGGTATTGTCCGACATAGAACATTCGTGTGTCCAATGTGGATGTCTTCCCCCAGAGGAGGGGGTTGTGCGTCATACCGCTTCCATAGCAACTCAAGTAAACAGACGATATAGTGGGATTACAGCCACGGATATACAGAGGATTCCTGGGAACCCAACCATCTGCACAGAAGGGGGGTACCGGCGGTGTTGCGGCGCTCGACCTTTCCAGGACGCACAGCTGACCCAACAAGGAGATGAAGAATCGATGGGAAACGTCGAAGCTGTTTCAACATCTCCTATGAAAACGCTTGCTCAGATAACAAGCAGATAGACGCTGCCAGCTCATGCGGGGAAACGAACGAAAGATGCGCGCCCTCTGTTGCATTAAGATTGCCATCAGGAAGCCTCTCGTGATACTGGGAATGTCCAAAAGAAAAAGAAGGCGGCCAACCTAAGATCTTCGCTGCCCGCGGGGGCGAGCAGCGTGCACAATCAATCAAGGGGCACTGCACTTCTCGAAGGCTCGAGTCGTGGAGACACTGATGGTGAAAAAAAAGTTAGGCTGCAGGGGGAATAGCGCTCTCGTCTCGTGTCTTTCGAACTAACAACTTAGGAAATTGTGGTCCCAACTAGACTATCACAAGTCCAGGCTGGAAGGAGATTTCCCCATGGAGAGCGCTTAGTAATACCCTGATTCGTAGCGAATCCAACATCGTGCGATGCGCGATTCACGGGCCGCTCAACCTGCTGACCAACGTCTCAGTCCACACCGTAACTGTCTCCCACCCACCCCGACCACGACCGTCCTCACCGAGTGTACGACCCCCTTAACGTCCATGGGTCTCCAAGATCGGCGGTCAGGAACTGAATTCCACAGCGCAGAAACCTGAGACAGATGCCGTGAAAGTATATGGGAAGGGTACGGTGTCTCACGCTTTGGTCGTCGGGAGCTAGTGAGTGGAGGGGAAGGTGCGGCTATCTGAATATTATTATCTTCTGGAGGTGTTTGTCAACAGAGTTTAACCATGCGAAAAGCAAGACAGAAACCCGTACCCGTACCCGCAGGGATCGGGAGGTTTCTGGGAACCGAAACCGAATGAGTTGAGCAGAGGGCGAAGGCCCGCACTGTGCCGAGTACGCCGAGAATCGAGGGTTGCAGCCCGGCGGTCGTCGGCGGTACAGATTCGAAGCGGCCGAGCGGGGCGCCGGTATTCGCTTCAGTGCTCGATATTATATTACATTAATCTTGAGGAGGCGAATAATGTTGTGTGATGGAGGAACTGGGCTGGGGGGTGAGGAGGCTGCAGAGCAGGCGAGGGGAAGGAGGAGAAGCAGGAGCTCGAGGGATTGCATGGCGTGATAAGAACCCTCACACGTCCCTACAAGAGTTCAGGGACTAGGTTTTCTGATTGTGATACGTAAAATGTGATGTCGAAAAGTATTCGACTGAGTATGTGAGGTTGCCTGATCGTCCAGAAGCCTATAATACCAATGTCAAGGAGCGGTGGTGTGCTGCGAACCAAGCAGGAGGGTGGAAAAGTGAACCCGCTCGATTCGAACTTCGATATGTAGGATCGGACACGAGTGTGATGTACGATGTACGCGTGGGTGACTTGAGGATGGAGATTCGCGGGGGAAGCTGTGGTACGTGTGCGTGTGCTGGAAGGGACGTCGTTTGGGGATGGTGAGAGAGAACAGGAGGAACGACGGGCCGACTCGGGTGGAAAGTCGGTCGTTCTAGTATGGAGAAGCTGGTGTGCTGTAACGTTTGACCGACCATGCACCTTTAAGGAGCCACAAGTGAGTGGTTTCGGAATTGAACAGCTCGAGCGCCTGGAGAGAAGGAAGAGCGGAAGAACGAAATGTGGATTAGTCCTTGGACAAGAACACGACCGCCCGAACAGGGAATGAATACGTACTGCCGCCATAGGGTGAGTGGAAAACGCTCAGAAGTGTTGACAACATGCACACTACAGTATGGAATGGTAAGATGTTCCTTCCCTCTTAGAAGACAACTGAGAACTGAGAATGTAAGAACGCAGAAGAAGACAACTGAGAACGAACGTAGAACCGAGGGAACGGTGCATATGCAACACGGCGGGGTTAGGTCGGCGCATCTACGCCTAGTAGGGATAGAAGCACGGGGATTGGAGTACTGCCCGACTTGAAGAGGAACTTGATTGTATAAGAGGGGGAGAGGGAGTGAAAGGAATGATTTGGTATACAGGGATGGGATGGGGAATGCGAAGCACTGAAGCATACGAGAGAAAAATGCGTCAGTCTTAGATGTGTGAAGCTGGGAAACGCGTCCTCCAGACGTCTTCGACGTGCCACAGTCCAGTCAAATAAAACGAAGCAAGTGGGATAGAAGGAAGGGTGTTACTGTTATACGAAGTTGGTGGACAGGTGTAGAAGAATATCATCTACACCCGCAGTAAAATTTTACATCGATTCGCAATAATGTTGTCAAAGAGTTCTTCGGGCGTTGTCGCTTTCCCCTTTGACGTCGGATGCCCATCAATCGGTCTAGCCCAGAGTTAGGCTTCTGTTCGAGTATTGGAGGCATATATCCTCCTCTTCAGCTCCTCTTCAGAGCGGGGTGGGATATCTGCGTCCTCTATATTTTCACGTCCAAGAACAGTACTTGTCCACCTAAAGAGAGAAGCTGGACAAGAAGCAAGAAGTACTCGAAACAAGAAGCGGGCAGACGCGGGGCGTGGGCGGAGAGAAGCAACGTTCGACTTGCTGGTCTTACTCACGACTTTTGCCTCATTCATGTGTGCATTGTACATTGCACATATCTTTATCATTCTTCATCTCATCTTAACATCAATTATTGTCCGCTTTAACGCCTCTGATCAAAGTAAGCGAATATCGGATCTAAGGGCAATAGGAGGTTAAAGGGGAATAACATTCCAATTGTATAGTACGCGTGCCCAATTGTTTGTACGCGTCCAATCAACAACAACAACATTATTCATTCAACAAGGTATGTACCCGCAGTCAACAAACTTTCATTCCATCAATTCACAAATTAAAGGTTAACGACGACGACGACGACCACCCACGCCGACAACGACAACGCCACCAACATCAACATCGGCCATCTCAACAACGTCCATGGCGGCAACGTTCGCCTCACTCGGACGGGGATCCTCCCTCCCACGGTCAACAACACCCAGTTCGACATCCCTACGCGTCCGCAAACCAGCGCGCTCTCCGTCCCCTTCACCATCAGTATCCCCCTCCTTCTCTCCCAACCCCAAACCAGAGGAATACGTGATAGCCCTACACGCGTACACCCCACCTCAAGGGATGACAACGTGCATCTCCTTCCAAGCGGGGGATATCATCCTCGTGCACACCAAGGACTCTGGAGGGTGGTGGGATGGCTCTCTAGGTTCAGGACCGGACGAGGGGAAGGGGAAGAGAGGCTGGTTTCCAAGTAACTATGTTAGTGGGATGGACCCTCCTGTTTGGGGGGACAGAGCAAGTTGGGCAGGGAGCAGCAGTGCGTCCAAGGTGTGTCCCTCTCTCTCCCTTCGACGTCGACTAACGACGCGCAGAGTCAGCCCGACACGTCCATCTCCGCTCGTGCACCGTCTGTGAGAGCGCTGACGCCAACCCAGCCGTCCCCCTCAACACGTTCACGCGGTCGGATCCCAACCTTCACCTCCGTACCTCCAGAACGCAAGCCCGGCACGCTCTCCCCTCCTCTTTCCTCACGCAACCCCTTCCCCCCACCTCCAAAACCCAAACACTCCCCGCAATCCAGTATCTCCACTGCGGCGGGGAGTGACCTCTCCCGCGCACGCTCCCAAACGTCGTTCACCAGTTCGGCCCCTTCCGCGCACTCCCATTCCAGACCTACGCTCTCCTCACTCTCCCTCTCCCCCTCCTCCCCCGCTCCAAGCCCAGCAGCGCTCTCCCCCTCCTCAAGACCAGGCACACTCGACGCTGTCCAGAAATCCGTGCTGCTGCTCACACGCGCGGCTCGCTCAGGCCGGAAAGCACACTACGGGTCTGCAGCAGCTTGCGTGATTTCTTCTGTTCGGACGGTGCTTACTGCTGCTGAGTGCTTGAGTCGCAGCAGTGGGCAGCTGGAACGATGGCCCGAGCTGAGGGAGAGGAGGAAGGAGGTCCTGGGTTTGCTGAGCGGGGTCGTGAAGCGTGCCAAACTGCTCGGGCCACCTCAACCTCCGAGCGCAGCGCAGGATAAAGACGCACCTGAAGAGCTGAACAACCAGGAACTGGACCCGGAAACGGAGAAGAAAGAACTGGAGAAGATGCTAGAGCTCGCGGAGGAGGTCGTGCTCCGCCTCAGGGCGCTGGTGGACACGGCCCTAAAGTGCGGGATTGACGTGCCTGGGGCTGAGGCCGCTGGGTCTGCGGAGCAGGACATGCCCACCCCTGTACCAGCTTCTGAGCCTCTACATCCACCGTCCCCCGCCCCTGTGCCATCACCGATACCGGCACCAACGATTCCTCGAACAGTGGAAACAGACATCGAAGGGCATGTCCGCGCGCCCGTTAAACCCCGCGTCCAGGCCGCGATCGCCGCCCACCGCGCGCGTTCCCTCGCCGACCTGCGTGCCAAGCGTGCGCGGGAAGAGCCCGAGCCCAAAGAGGAGCTGAGCAAGTCCGAAGGCCCTGGGCCTGCATTAAGGAAGAGGGGAAGAGGAGGGAGCGAGAGTTCTAGCGGGGGGCACCAGTCGAGCCAGAGCGGGAGTATGGCTTCCCTCTCTTCTGTGGCTTCGGCCCGTGATCCCGCTGCTCAGCTCGCACTCGCTTCCTCTACCGGGTCGGGGGGTTCCATCACTCTCACCCCGGGGGAGATGACGATGCTGTTGAAGCATACGCAGGACGCGAGCGTGTCTCTCTTCGCTGCGCTTATTGGGCATGTACAGACCTACTCGTCCCACGGCCATGCGGCGAGTCACGCCAGGCTCGTCGAGGTCGCTGCTGGGGCTGTGGGCAAGCTCAGGGAGGCGATGTGGATCGTTGATGCTGTTGCTAACCACTTAGCCGGCAAGGGGAGGGATAAGGGCGTCGAGAGGCTGGTGAATGCTCGTAGGGGTTTGTGGCGCCTCGCTGGGGAAGTGGTGGATGCTGCTGCTGGGTTGACGAGGGAGTCTACACCTAGTCCTGAGGGGGAGTCGGCCGCTGAGGAGGAGAAGAAAGAACGGCTAACGAAGAGAGGGTTCGAGGCTCTGCGAGCGGTAGGCGACTGCGTCGTTGCGGTCAAGATGGGCCTCGCAGGGGTTGGACCTGCGGAAGGCGTCAGGCTCGAAGAGCTCGCTCCGGTCGAAGCTTTCATCCAGGGCGGTGTGGTCAGCGCTCTCCCTGGGAGGGACGGGCCTGGGTCGTCCATAGGTCCTGGGGGAAGGCCTGGCACTGCTTCGGGAAGAGGGAAAGACACGCTCGATGCGTTGGCTATCAAGGCTGCGCGGTTGCTGAGCTTGAGGGAGGAGTACCTCGATGAAGACGAAGAGGAGGAGGAGGAAGAGCATGGGCAGACGCCTGTACCGGACTTCCTTAACCAGGACACGCTCCGCCCTAAGCAACTGCAGAAGGACGTCGTCTCTTCAGCTTTGTCCGGGGCGGCAACTGAGCCTGAACCCGAACTCGAAGGCAGCCAGTCTCCCACAAGCTCTGTACCCACGATAACGCACTCCCATTCCCAGTCTTTGTCGCTCTCTATCCACCCGCCAGCACCGCTCCGTATCATCACCGGCTTTGGGATCGCCCCCTCCCACGGACCCATCTCCCCTGAAAGTGGCCGTCTTTCCGAAGATGCGCTCAATGACCTCAACATCCCCCTCCGCTCGCCGACAGCGTTCATCGATCCGGCCCGGCATCAGCTCCAGCTTCCCCTGATGCCTTCTTTCACTTCCTCTGTGGAGGACACACTCGAGAGCGGCGACTTGGCGTTCCAGCCGCAGCCGAAGTTATCCCCTGGTCATGTGAATGACTGGATAATAAAGGACGACGATGAGCCTGCCGACGTCCTCCTCAACCCGGATGAAACAGTCATCGGTGGTACACTACCTGCCTTGGTCAAGCGGATGACGCCGCATGTCGTCACTCCTGAGTTGTCGTTCTCCTCTTCGTTCTTCATGACCTTCCGCCTGTTCACGACGCCCTTGGACTTGGCTGACTGCCTCGTCAAGCGCTGGGACGTGAAGCTGCCCACCGCACCTGGTGGAAGGGCAATGACCAAGATCGAGATGCAAGTATGGCACGATCGGATGCTTGTGCCAATCCGACTTAGGATCCTCAACTTTGTCAAGAACTGGCTCGAGTCCCACTGGCAGGCGGGGACAGATGCGCCAGCATTAGTCCACCTTCAGTTTTTTGTTGACCAAGTCCCGGACGGTATTCTCAAAGCGGCGTCGCGGAAAATCGGGGATCTGATTTCCACTCGACGTTTGAGACCGGAGTCCATACACAACAAGTACGCCGCGGTCACCATCTCACAGGCCACCGCACCTCGTAGTCTCGACCGAACAAAGTCGTTCGACCGTATGCGGTCTGCCACTCCCCTTCCCTTCGGAAATGGTGCTGCCTCGTACGCTTCTGCTAATCCTCCCCCCGCACCCATGGTGGGCAGAAGTCTCTACTCGACTCTCCGTGCAGGCACGTTCTCTGCTATCAACGTGACGGACTTTGACCCTCTCGAGTTGGCCCGCCAGCTGAGCGTCATGGAGAACAAGCTATACATAGCGATCCAACCACAGGAACTTCTCCAGCTTGGAAAGTCGGGCGCTCCTCCTGCTGTCAACGTCAAGGCAATCACAACTCTCAGCACGGCGATCACCGGCTTGGTGACCGAAAGCGTGCTTAGCGAGTATGATATAAAGAAGCGGACAAACTTGCTGAAGTATTACATCAAAGTTGCAGAGGTACGAGCTGCATCGATCGCCGAGGACTTGCCTGACTTTCCTCTCAGAGGGCTCTTGAGCTGAAGAATTTCAGTCTCCTGTTCTCGATCTTGGCGGCGCTAACCAGTTCCACCGTTTTGCGGCTGAATAAGACTTGGGCCGTAGGTCACATGGACATGAAACACGGCCAGACTCTGACGCATTTCTAGGGATTGAATTCTAAGTACAGAACGAAGCTTGAAGAGCTTCGTAAGGTCACCGACTACACTCGGAACTACGGTGAATATCGAAGCCGACTCCGGGAAACTGAACCGGCCGCTATTCCCTTCCTTGGTGTCTACCTCACAGATATTACATTCTGCAATGGCGGAAATCCTTCCCATCGTCCATCTCCAGTTCGAAGCGATGTGCAGTTGATCAATTTCAACAAGTATCGCAAATTGGCGCGCATCGTTTTCGACATGCAGCGCTTCCAAAAAGCATATAACCTTCTGGAAATCAACGAGGCACAACACTTCTTGCAATTCGCCCTCCGGGAGTCAAGGACTTCAGGAGATCATAAGGATCTGTACCGACGTAGCTTGTTGATCGAGCCTCGCGAGAGTAGCGCCGAGCCAGCCTCCGCTGATACCGTGAAGAGCCGGACCGACATCTTTGGATGGGCTGCTCGCTCACTTGGACAGACCAACACGGCAAATACAGTTGCTGCATGACCTGTTATGCCTCTTGTGGACATCAGGCTGTTCCTTGGTTGTTTGTACTCGATATGTTCGTTCCTTGCTGGCATACTTTCGTTCAAAATGTACATATATCATGATCAAACGCATTTTCTCCTCATCTTACTTGCTCTGTTCTGATACACGTGTTCTCTCCTCGGACGCTTCTTCCAAGTATCATGTAGTTCTACCGAAATCGCATTGCATTCATAATAGACATTCATCGTGTACTTTGTCTCTGAACTCGATTAGGCGGTGCCCCGAAGCGAAAGTCGGACCCCCTGATGGCCCACCTTATCGGCCGCTTGCTATTCGGCGGCTGTTTGACTGCTTGGCGGAATCGTGGTCCTGTTGACCACATCCCGAGGATGTCTCCATTGACCTTCCTTCTCGCTATTTAACGGTAACGCACGACCTTGGCCTAGTTTCCGGTGTTTCTCAACTCGTTCCACACTGGAATGCCTTGGCCTGGAGTGACACGGAGAAAATCCCGCTCCGAAGGAAAACGCCTGACCATTCTTGGGCGCTCGGTTCTGCTCCTGGGATCTCTACTCGCGTTCAACGGATTGTGCTGGGTACTAGCTGGAATCCTTTTTGGAAGGAAAGAAAGCACCAGGGAAGTGTTGAGTCTTTGTGTTTTGGCCTGGGTTCGTTTGTTTCTGCTTCATTCTGGGCTCACGGCTGACCAGGTCAACAGACATACGGTCTGCGACATGGTAATTGCCAGCGTTAAACGTTGATACTTCTCTGACTTGCGCGTCGGTATCAGCCCTTGATAGTGATCATATATCGGCCATAGGTGGGCCATCTTCGGTTTGCTCCCCTCTCGTCTCTCAAATTAGGAAACAGACAATGCAACCCGTGGGTTATTGGCGTTGGGCCAGCAGCCAGTCACTTGTGGGTTCTTCTTCTCTCTCGGACACAGCACGATCGTCATTGCAGTGGTATGGAAGTTGATCATCATGACTGTGTGTTTCTTATATTGGTCAGAATGTGGCGATCGCTATAAGTACCACTGTCTTCGAGCATCTGGATGGCGTTGGCAATGTCGGAGGAATTGTTGGGACGGCTGTCTCTGCTTCTTTCCTCTTTCTACTGGCGACCGCGAATTCAATCATCCTATATACAACTCTAAGACGCAAGAGAGCTGTCTGTGTTATTGCTTATCGTGTTCACCCACAATGCTTACGCATCTCAGCTGAACAAGCTGCGGGCCGAGCGTGAACGCCAGATAGCTGCTGGACTGCCAGTAGAACCACTCGAGCACGATATCGAACCCATTCAGAATCGCACGTTGATGATGCGCATCCTTGGGCCCGTCATGCGAGTTGTCGACAAGCCGTGGAAGATGTATCCTGTGGGTGTCCTCTTTGGATTTGGCTTCGATACAGCTTCCACGATCGCCTTGCTAGCCGTCTCTGCGATCGCAAAGTCGGCGGCGCAGGGTAATATCGTCATCCTTCCGGTACGTTCCATCATCCCAGATGAATCTGGTGCTGACTATTGTGGAAAGTTTCTATTCACAGCCGGAATGACTCTTGTGGACTCGATCGACTCTGTACTGATGCTTTATTCCTATGCGCTTCCAAGTCGACACACTGCGGAAGGCGCACTCGCGTTTTTTGAGCGGAAAGAGGATCAAGCCCAGGATCTCTCACAACCACAACAGGAGTCCATAGATCCTATTTCATTGTCAGAGAAGAAAGGAGAGGAATTTGTCACGCCGCTGGTTACCGAGGCACCACCTGGAGGGGACGAGATCGTCGCTCCGACACCTGCACAAGTGATGAACACACACTTAGAGCACAATAAGGCGACGACACTCTCTTCTTTGAGCATTATCCTGACTCTGTTGTCCATTCTTGTTGCTTTCAGGTATGACTCATATCCACATCACAGTTGCGAGACGTGATGTTTGGTTTAGCATCTCCCTTATCGAGATCATGGGATTGATTGGGGACAACTGCGGGCCATGCCAGGACGCCGCTAACGCTCCGGACGGAGGTGGACTGGCAGGCTCATGGTGGAGGGCATGGGACGCCGCAAATGACGCTTCGGGATACATCGGAGCATCGATCGTGGGTGTATTCGTCTGTATTGTCTTGGTGTATTTCGGTGGGAAATGGGCGTACCAACGTTCGACGAGAAAGGCCGCAGGCCAATCAAGGGATATTTAACACAATGTAGCATTGTCTCCTGGAACAGTACGAGCAAAAGAAAGCAGAGCTGAATGGAATACCACTGTAACAAACCAGGGGCACTATACAAAGTACATCAGGTCGTTCTTCTTCTTGCTCTGCACCTCTGCGATACCGGAATGGAAGTGCTCGTGGTTGAGCTGCGTCGCGCCTTCCCTCAGTGCAATCATACCCGCTTCGACGCAAACAGCCTTAAGCTGAGCGCCGTTGAACTCGTCCGTGCTCCGTGCAAGCTCTTCAAAGTTGACGTCGGAGCCGACGGCCATCTTACGTGAGTGGATCTCGAGGATACGCGCCCGGGCTGTCTCGTTCGGGAGAGGGAACTCGATCTTGCGGTCAAGACGGCCAGAACGCAGCAGCGCGGGGTCGAGGATGTCGATACGGTTGGTAGCGGCGATGACTTTGATCCGCTCGTCGGATGAGAACCCGTCGAGCTGGTTGAGCAGCTCCAACATCGTCCGCTGCACTTCACGATCACCAGACTTGTCGCTGTCGAATCGCTTTGTTCCGATGGCATCCAACTCATCGATAAAGATGATTGCGGGGGCCTTCTCCTTCGCGAGCTCGAACGCATCACGAACAAGTTTGGCACCGTCACCAATGAACATCTGGACAAGCATATCAGTTAGTTATTGCTTATATATGCGTCTGTAAAGTACGTACCTGCACCAAAGAAGGACCTGCCAGCTTCAGATAACATGCGTTCGTCTGCGCAGCACAAGCCCTAGCCAGCAGCGTCTTTCCGGTTCCCGGAGGGCCGTACATCAGCACACCCTTTGGTGGCGTAATTCCCAGCGTCTTGAACTTCTCCGCATGCTTCATCGGTAGGACGATCGCCTCAACAAGCTCCTCGATCTGCTTGTCCAACCCTCCGATATCCGTGTACTGTTCTGTCGGCCGTTCGTCGACTTCCATGGCTTTGACACGGCTGTCGTATTCTGCGGGGAGGGTGGCGAGAACGAGATAGGAGTCTTTGTTCACGCCGATCAGGTCACCGGGCTTGAGCTGAGAATGAGGAACCAGGCCGATAAGAGGGAGGAAGATAGTCTTGCGCATACAAGTCAGTTTATGTTCCATAAGGTGAGAAAAGAGGGGTCACCTGTCGTGTACTTGTCTTGATAACCGCGCAATGTCCTTTCCTTTGACTGTCCGCATCCTGCGCCGCTCCGTCCTCCTCGCCCTCTGGGTCCATCTCCAATATCTCAACGACGTTGCCAACGAGATACGGCAAGACCTTATTCTGCTTAATCTTGTCTCCATTCTCCTTGATCTTCTCACGCATGGTCGATTGTTCGTGCTGTAACCTCTGAGTCTCAGAGCGCATTACCTGCACACAGTCTCAGCATCATCGCTCGATCTACTATGAGAATAGACAAACCTTGATATCATTCTCAATCAACCGCATCCGGGTCATAATCTCCTCCGGTGTAGCAGCTCTAATATCCTCCGGTATGTCCTCCCACATCTCTACCGGTGGGGCAGCAGGCGCGTCGGTCTCCATAGGTGCCGCATCTACTGGCGATGCTGCGGTGTTCGCTGTCGCCTGCACCTGGGATTTCTTAGGATTCTGCGGTGGCTCTTGGGGAGGAGGAGCAGATGACATCTTTGGTTCGTCAGGAGGTGAAAAGGAGAGAAAGCAGAAGGAGAAAGAGAACGTATATGCGCTGACAGAGTGATGAGAGTACAGATGGGTTGCTCAAGAGATGAGTGAAGGACGCGTAAGGCGCGGAAGCAACCCACTCCGGACAAACCCTTTCGGCTCCGATGGGATAAACTCATTCGGCTCCGAGCGGTGCCGAAACCCTTCGCCGACAATTCGCGCAAAACCGCCACAATATTACGAGCTCATTACGTTCGTTGTCACAGTTTCAGATCACGTTCATAACGCAGGCTGATGTCTATATGTATTCATAGATTCACTTGTTGGAAGACGACTGAGCTAGACGTTTGTTCTCTCCAACCCGCTGCTTGTCCAGACAGCTCAGAGCCTACCAGCGCTGTACATCCGCTCTTGTTCCTCGTGACACGATTCTTCCGTTGATCGCCGTTCGATCTCTGACGACATCTCTCCTGAAGCCTATCACGATCAAACCCTAGCTGTTGACTTCTTTTCCATGGAGCATGCCTCTCCAACCCATATCACCTCCACGCCCAACTACGGCAGCACATCCTCGCAAGAACCGATAGCAGGTCCTAGCAATCCCCAAGGCGCGATAGACCATGTCACCAGCAGTGCTCCTACTGATGGTCAGCCCGAGGAAGCAAGTGGGCTCCGCAGACGAAGGAAGCTCAGAGAGGTGCTGGAGCAGTACAACCCCCAGAAGACGTTGAAGAACACTGGCAGCGTTGGTGCGTCTCTACTCTTCACCACTTAACCCGACACTGACGCGTGTTGAATTTTCCTTGAAATGCGTGCTCACAGCACGCGATCATCTGGCACTTGAACGCACCTGGCTTGCATGGACCCGCACATCCCTGTCCATCGCTAGCACTGGCGTAGCCCTAGTGCAGCTCTTCGCTCTCAGCTCACAAAACTCCGGTAATACCAACCCTGTCGGGCAGAAAATCATGCGCGTCGCGAAACCCCTGGGTGCGGTCGTGATCGCTTTCGCGTTCCTGACGCTCGTTGTTGGTGAGCCCCGTGATATTAAGAGGTGAGAGATGTTGATGGGAAACATAGGGAGCGCGAGATTCTTCCGAGTGCAGTACGCTCTGACCCAAAACACGTTCCCACCGGCAAGATGGAGCCCTCTGGCAATGTCTGCAATCATGATGTGCATTGTGGTAGCGGTCTTTGCTGTTGTTGTCACGTTGACCAGGTGAGAGAAGGGGACGTTAGTATTACATAGAGTTTAGAGCGTGTGACTGCTATCGTGTATGCTCTGACAGCAGACCTTGGACAATCTGCCGTTTATTACAACTGTATTACTACTCTCTTGCATTTCCATCCAAGTTATACCAAGTCAAATAACTCCTGTCAGACAGGATCTCAATATGATGAGGCAGCAAGCCGCCCATAATGATATTAGATCTTCGAAAGTATTATCCATCTTGTATATCGTACAGAGCAGATATGATACAGTTGTTCTTTCACACCATTTAGTCATTCGACGAAGAACTCTTTTGTGCCTCACTCTCGCTGGTCTGAAGTGGCCTCTTTGGCGGCTTACTAGCCTGCTCCGATGCAGCAGAGCTGTTCATGCTCTGATGTGTCTGAGCGCAATCGGTCAGCATGAGGAGGGAGGGAAAGAGATATAGACAAGCTCACCTCGTTCTCTATGCCCCTCTTCGCCTGATTAGGATCCGCCGTATGTGGTGAGAACGCAGAATCGCTCTTCGCGATCTCATCGGTCTATTCAATCTTGTCAACTCCCTCCCCGGTATAGTATATAGGATCAAGCGACTCACACTAGGTCCCTGCGGACTCGTCTGTTCATCCTTCGCGGAGGGTGCACTCTCCTCCCGTGTCACGCCGCTGGAAGAGAACGTTCGTGTGTGAGAGAAAGTCTGCATCCGTGTCATCCCTGCGAATGGACCAGCTTGGGGTGGTGGCGCTCCGAGCTGGGTGCGGGAGAGGAGTACGATTGTGCGCGATATTTGACGAAATGTGACCGTGGTCATGGTAGAATGGGAGGAGATGCAGTAAATAGTTCTGAGGAGATGGAGTGCATACTGAGATTGGCGTTATATGCGCAGCGCTGGACGCCGTTGACCTTTGTCTTGGGAGGAGCAAAAGCCATGACGTCATCGAAGGTGGATCGGAAGGTGACGCAGCCAGGGGCGTCACGTGCCCCTTTTCATATCTCTTTATAGCTTCCTTCTATCTTGTCTCAAACCACAACGCGTCTTTGCGATACGAAGGGTACACATCTATCTTTGACGAATTTACTCGGTCGCCAAAAAGAGAGTTCCCAATACTTTTGGGGGTGTGGTCGTGAATCGGTTGCATCTATCTCATTCTGGGTTGGGATTTGTGAATTACATATTGAATACGATACATGCAAGATATATCACTCACATACAATAGAAATATTCTACCAGTCGGAGTCCCGTACATCAGAATCGAAAGTTGATGAGGTGCCAACTACATAAGTTGCGATCCTCAGAGAACCAGACGATATTCTCACATTTTGCATGCTTGGAAACAGGATCTTAAAGCGTCTGCGTACAAGGCTATCAGAAGCTGGTCCTCCTATAACATGGCTCTGTGCGCAAGCTATTGGTCGAACATTGGCCGCTGAAGCGATTAGATCGTCTTTCAGAGCTGGATCGGCGATGTTGCAGTCTAATTTGAGAAACTTGAGATCCGGTAACCCTGCTGCGATTGTTGCCAGGGATCGTACGGTCGCCTTGGGCATGTACTGGGCATGACCATATGCTCGGCCACTGCCGAGGGTCAACTTCTGCAACCTCGGCAACGCTTGGACAATCTGGGTCACTCGATCATCGGTCAGATCGAGGGACAGGGAAGATCGAACTTGAGACTACGGAGTCGGTGACACTGGAGCATGGGCTCCACATGAATCGATTCGAAGGGGTGGACGATCCGATCCGGCACGGGCTGAATATTTTGCAGCAATTGTGGGGACAGAGGTTCTCGAGATATCGAGATCATGTCGAACCGAATGAGCGTAGACGACCATCTACCTGAAGCCAGGGAAGCGATTTTTCCGAGTTGCTCGTCCGTAAAGCTGCCATGCAGGAGAATACTTTCCAGTGTCTCTGAAGATATGCTCGACAGGAGATTGTATACGTCGAAAATCATGACCAGATTTGCCAAGAGGATGTCTTTGAGAGTGGCAAAAGCACCCTCGGGCAATGTCAATATTGACGACATGCTGCCTGGGAAAAGTAGACGGAAAGATTCCAGACCCTTCATTCTTGCCAATGCATTGATAACCGGTTCCTGGGCTTGGGTGTAAGCCAGAGACAACTTGCGGAACCTGGGCGCCGTTTGCTCAAGACCTGTAATCAATTGGACCAAAGTGGATTGATGACCGTTGATCTTCGTGCAGAATAGTTCAACTTCAAGCTGGTAAAGGACAAAGAAGCAGCGGCAGTAATTTCCTGATATAGCTTCAATAGCTTCCGTGAGGCATCACATCGCATCCACCGACTCCATCTCCTGGGCGTTCCCAGCTTGTCCAACACCTCATTTCGACAATGCTGCCCACTGTCGCACGTCCGCTCATACGACGAACCATTCCTTCTCTGGCCGCTGCAGCTGGAGCTGTACGACACGAGTCTAACTCGGTCGTCCAGAAGACCGAGGCTATCAAGGAGCATTCGGAGCATGTCAAGGATGCGATATTCAAGAACGCTGATCGGGAGGTGACCACAGCAGAGGTCATTAGTGGGGCTCCGCGTGCGTGATGTTATTTCATGAGTCGCGTATGTACCTATTGACGTGGATGTGCCCTCTCTTGTCGCTTGCTGTGCTCAGCGGAGCTACAATACCGTTCAGTCCGTATCTTCAAGCCCACGAGGAACACGATGCAGTCCGCGGCCTCGGGAAGCTCTAAATGGCGTATCGACTGGGACACTCTACCCGCAGGAGGCAGATGGGAGAATAGGTTGATGGGATGGGCAAGTTCGGCGGACTATATGCAGGGAACGAGGCTCAGCTTTAGGACGAAGGAGGAGGCAATCCATTTTGTTGAGAAGCAGGGTACGTCCTCGGAAAATCATATGTTATGCGGATTACTGACTTGTAGCGCAGGATGGGACTATTTCGTGCAGGAGGAACACGTCAAACGTATCCCTCCGAAGGCATACGCGGAGAACTTTGTGCATATCCCAGGCAAGCTCCGGATCGCGAGGACGAAATAGTTGGTTATATGCGGTTGACCATATCCCGAAGTTGAGCAAAAACATTGTAGAAATAATACCATATTGTTAAATCCGGGAACCCGAGATCGACTCACTGTATCCACTAAGAAAACACCCATTCAGTCGAAGAAGAACCTCACGCTCGGGGCCTCCCTTCCATGATTCCACACTTCCGTAGCCGCGTTCCTATCTGCATTCCCACTGAGAATATTAACTGCCCCCGGACCGACGGTATAATCCGTGCTTGGGTCCTCTTGGCTGATTTGCGGTCGTATTGGAGGAGGACCCATCGCGGCCTCTCGTTCTCTAAGGAAGATCTTGAGCCTCGTCAGGTGCGCAGGAGTAAAGGCGGTGGTCGATGGTGCAGGACCGTGTGGGATAGGAGATGGCTGGTTGGGAGAAGGCGACGTTGGTGTTAGCGGGGTTTGTGGAGAAGTAGAGAGCGAGTGGATCGCCTGGGCCGGCTGGGAAGAGAGCAGATCTAGCAGTCGATGGGCAACTTCCTGCAGATCAAACACACGTGCACCAAACTGCCTGCACCAGCGTCCTTCTTGTCCGAGCTCTTCGCCGATATCTCTCGCAGTTCGTCGAGGTGGCTCGGCGGGAGCCTGTCGCCCATTGCGGTTCTCGTAACCGTTGGAAGTTGATGCGGGTTTTGACCATTCAGTTTCTTGGATGACAGATACACCTCCATGCTCAGGGAAAGCAGTCAGAAGCGCGGCGAGATAGAGCGAAGCAAGGGCGATGATGTGTGGCGGGTGTTCAAGTGGAGAAACCGTTCGATGGCTGTCAATTGCGAGTTTGTATGCCAATTTTGTCAATTCTTTGCTCGCTTTATAACAGACGGTCAGAGCGCTGCAAATGGAATGGAAAGCAATCGTACCTCCTAATGCACGGCCGGCTTTGATCACGTAGGAGTGGGGTGTATGCACCTTGAAGTTGAAGCAGATGGTCTCAAGCACGAGTCGCTCCACAGCTACAAGACGCAGCTTGTCAATATCCAAGTTCTGCGGAATGTTTCGGTACAAACAGCATCGTCAACTCATACGATACACGGACCTTTGGATTGATCTCCATCTCTCCTCCCTTTGCTCTTGCTTTCTCTGCTTCCTCGGGGAACCGCACATGATAGCTGGCCACGATGATATCTCTGGGCTTCTTGAGCGTGTCGTGTACTTTTGTGCTAACGTACAGGCACGCGTGTGCTACGTCCCAGTAGGCGAAATCCTTCATTGGGAAGAAGAGGTGGAACCTATGAAAGAGCGACTGTGCCGTGCCAATGGTGCGATGTGGGCTGGGACAATCTCAGTCCTGGAGGCGATAGGAACACAGGAGAGTGCTTACAATCCCAGACGGGATCCAATCACTTCTATCAAGTTGCATGCTTCGCGTCTCGTCTTTTCCTCCAGGTTATACGACAGCTTCCCTCGCTGCTTGTCACTCAAGAATGCTATTTCGCGTGGAGTGAAGTACGGGTGGTATCGCTTGCTCTTGAAGAGTGGGGCTGATGTAGATGTGCCTGCCTCTCTCCTATCCATCTCGGAGATCTGAGAGTATCCGGACATCAAGCAGTTGTGAAGAGCACAAGCGAATTGCAGAGGTAAGTCTGAACAGGAGATGGTGAAAGGGTCCGGGCGCTTCATCACGGCCTAAGGGCTAATTCACCAACGCAGATTTCAGCCACCATCTGGTCCCCCTTGTCCTGCACGGCTTGACTGCTTCGTCTCCTGTAAATGAATTGTGCACTATCGCTTCTGTGTTCCGCATCTCCGAGGTTGCTAAGCATCGTTGCGTCACGTCAACCAACCGACGGAATATCTCATGCCTACCCTGCCCAACCTTATTGCTTGCTCCAAGAGATGTGGCCCATTGCGGCATGTTGGCTATGTCTTTGTTGAGGAGAATTCTTGGTCTTGCGCTCGCGTGGCTGGGGGGTCTCTCTGTACACGGGCCCCTTTAGTGTCTCTTGCTCTGCTCCCTCTCGACGCTCGTTCTGAGCAAGGCTCCTCCTCCTCACACTCTTTTGAAGCCCAAGCCCACGCTCGTTGCAACAGACATCCCCTGACTACCACTGCCGCTTTCCCTGATATCCTTACCAACCATGCTTGCCGCTTTAATAGCACTCCATGCCTTGTTATCCCTTGTATCCGCCGATGATGTCGTTGGAAGGACGTACAAACTCAAAGACCAGTATGTCGGTCCTTCCTTCCTGGACGGCTTCGACCATTGGCCTTACTCCGACCCTACCCATGGACGGGTGAACTACGTGGATCAGGCTACTGCGATCGTCAACAACCTCACCTTCGCTGAAGGCAAGACGTTCGTCATGCGCGCGGACGACACCACCGTTCTGGACCCGAACGGGCCGGGGAGGAACAGTGTGAGGATCCAGAGCAAGAACATGTACAGCGTGGCGGTGATGGTCATGGACATCCGCCACATGCCGAATGTGAGCTCCAATAACATATTTGGTGGTATACCTTCTGAACGACGAATAGGGCTGCGCTACTTGGCCGGCTTGGTGGACTTGCGGGAACAACTGGCCCTATGGTGGGGAGATCGACATCATCGAATACGTGAACGGTCAGTCCCCGAATCATATGACGCTCCACACGAGCCCGGGATGCACTCAGCCGCAATCGCGAACGATGACCGGGTGAGATCTTTTGCACAAGCGATGTATGGGTGCGATTACTGACTGGTTCGCAGGACAACCACGTCCACAGACTGTGATGCCAACGTCAACTATAACGAAGGCTGTGGCGTGCAATCCGGAAACTCTGCTTCTGCTGGCAGTGGGTTCAACAGCATCGGTGGTGGGTGGTATGCAATGGAGCGGACCACATCCTCCATCTCCATCTGGTTCTGGCCACGCAACTCCCGCACCGTGCCTACCGTCGTCAAGGGAGGGGCGAGGGCAGTCAACACGAAATTGTTTGGCACACCGGATGCGACATTCGTCAACAATCAATGTGATTTTAACAGCCATTTCCAGCCGCACAACATCATCTTTGACTTGACGCTGTGTGGTGACTGGGCGGGCAACAACTACCCTGCGAGCTGTCCCAGCAATTGCGTCGGTCAGTCCCCCCCGCACGGGATTTTGTGCTTCCCTTCATAACTCACGCCTCCCAGATTATGTCAACAACAATCCAGCAGCTTTTTCTGATGCATACTGGGATATTGCCGCCCTAAGGATATACGAGTAGATATGCGCAAACATCTCATACCCCATATATTTGACGAGAACATCGCTGTATCTACCACGACCCACCCCTCGTTGAACACGAATCGATAGGCCTCGGTTGCAGACACATTGTCCTTGACTCGATCTCCTCTACAGCTATACTCCGGGCTAATCGAAAGCGTCCGTTTGATGCGCGGTTTGATAAAAGAACAACACGTAGAAAAAACAGCGACGATTTCAGGAAAGTACAGAGTTTAGCGTATGTTTTTGAAGATAAGGGCAAGCGAGAAAAGGCATATATCACCCAGATGACTACCTATGCGCAGAACGAGAAAGAGGAAAAGACGACGCAATGAACGTGGCGTTGTTATGATCGGACCAGAACGCTGAGACGGAGATGTGAAACGATGATCGCTGATTCAGATCAGTCTACCACAAGCAGTGGTGTTGCACTTGATGCATGTGGCGACGGGGATCCTCTTCAGCTCCAACGACCATGCCATAAGCCATCAGGATGGCAGCATGGTCGGTAAATAGAGGAAAGAGAGAAGTTCCAGACTGGTATACAGGTATACAGAGCTATGACGTGCGAGGTCATAGCCAGCCTTCAGCCTCGTAGACGGGCTTCCACACATGCCCGTGGATCTCGACGAGCCTGCCCAGTCGTCGGCCAAGCTCGCGCATTTCGCCACACAGGTAGTCCATGCCCATCCCTGCATCAGACAGCAGGCTGTGCAGGTCCGCATCTGGTTCTTGCTTGCTTGCTGGTAACGAGAGCCTGAGACTGGTAAGGGTCGCAGCCGATAACGCACGGGATAGGGTGGCTATGGCAAAGCTGCGCGCTCGTGTGCCCAGCAACGTGTGCCCGGTCGGCGTCGGGCGCAGTGCACAGAAAAAGAATCGTTCATCCGCCACGAGTTCGCGTTCGAGCGGGACCGGCCGCTTGTGAGGCGACAGGGTGGACGGATAACGTGCGTCGTCAGCTCGTGTCCGGACCAGGAGAAGCGCAGAACGGATGCCTTCAATGTACGCTGCTCTGTCCGTGACGCTTTCGGATGACGGCGCGCCTAGTCGAAGTGGACCGACAGATAATATCTGCTGCTTCAGTTCCAGATAGTCGAGCACAGGCTTACGTCTCCGGTAGTTCTTCGGTACCGGGAGATGGGCGAGTGTGCGATAATGATAGAATAGGATCGAGAGCGCAAAAGTATCTTGCAGTAAAGTCGAGAGCGAGTTGATGAAAGGTTCGGAAAGGCGCAGCGTTTCCGGCAGAGGTGAGGGAGGTGAGCTCAGTGCGTGAGCGAGAAGGAAATGAGTTAGGCTATGAGCGAGACGATGCCAGGCGTGTTGAGGAGGATGAGGGGAGGACGGAAGGGTGGTGAGCCATATGTGGGTATTGGGCATCAGAGCACGCAGGTTCTTTGGTCGGGTTGAGCGAGCAGCGATGAGCGTCTCGTAAAGGTAGCGAGTCTCGTACGAAGGGGCTTCGTGGAGAAAGTGCTCCACCAAGCGCGGCCTTTCGAAATTTGCTAGATCCATTTTCATGAGCTCACCCAGATCGAGCAAGCTCCTCAGCACCCAGACAACATCGCCTCTCTGTGCAGCTTCCACCAACCGGCTGACCATCTCATCCCGAATCGGTGCGCAGTTCTGCACGATGACGCTGGTGATTTGACGGAAGTACTCTGGGAGGTCCAAGTCGTTGTACGGCGCCTCTGGAAGTGGTGGTAGAGGGTCCTGCTCTGTTTGTTCAAGTTGGCACTGTTTTCCAGGATGCGGCAACCAGGCCGGATTCTCGGGAGGGCACAACGCGGAGAGGAGCACGGCACGACATTCGGAGATCAGAAGTGGGAGACGAGCAGGTATGCTGAGAGAGGGTCCAACGACGCGATGCCCACTGAGCATGCCGATGAACGACTGGGAGTCGTGCTCCCGTAGAATCTGGCAACAACACGGCTGCGGCGCTCCAGAAGCGGGGTCGAACGCCGTGCAGGTGCACCCTGTGGCTACTTCACGCGCGACAGCAGTCCAATACGCGTCCATGAGTATTCTTTGTGCGTAGCTCGGACCAGGACGCAGAAACGGCAAATCAGGATCTAGGAGAAGATCGTGACCTGTAGCAAAACGTTAATCCGGTTAAGCGCGCAGAGGAACGTGATACTCACGAAACTGCGGGTTGCTTGCGAGAGACGAGAAATCCCACTGGCGGACGGTTTCCACGTTTGTGAGGGGCCGCAAAGGGGGGAGACGCATCTGCGGAACAGACTCCTGCTCAACCTCGACCTCCTTCGGTGGCCTGACGGGTGATTCGATGATATATTCGTCCATGTAGTCCACATCGCTGTCGTAATCTGCGTTGACCTGGGTGAGGCTGCTGGCAGAAAGAGGAGGCGAATACGATGCGGTTTGGGACCGAAGGGGAAACTCGAGGCTTCTTCGGCCATGGGAGGACGAGACGGGGAGAGACATCGCTCGTCGATGAGCTGCACGAGGACGGCGCGCTTTGTCCGGTGGAGGAGTCGGCAGACGCAGTCTCTGTTTCTTTGTGGGCCGTTCCTCTACGATCACGGGCACTGGAGAATGGGAACGAGAAAGTACCGACGCCTTTCGCTTGAGCGAGGGCGACGGTACGGGAAGAGAGTCCATCTTTAAAAGAAAAAGGAAGCGTGTATGAAGGTGTAAAGAGAAAAGGGGGTTGATAAATGAGCGGGCAGAGCCGAGTTATATTGTGTGTGACGATCGCCCTACCACCGTGATGATGATAAGCCCGAGTGATTGATGATCTATGACACAGTGTTTCCTCACCTGTTGCCCTTATTCCACGATGTCCGCAACCTCTTAGTCGTTGAGCACTGATGAGGGAGGGACGGTGGAGGTGAAAGGGGAGACGACGAGGAGAGGATGGAGGACGAGGACGGGAGCGGAGAGAGTGAGAGTGAGGCGCGGCCAGGTAACAGCGCAATGTGCAATGTAACGGGAGCAAGTCTCCGCCTCGTGGCTTCCATGCAGAAACACGTCACTCTTCTTACCTCTTAATGAATACAAAATAATTATACAATTTTAAATTTATTCGTGCATCGTTGGTATACTTTTACTTCTGTGGAATACTTGTGACTCAAATTGGAGACTCGCACGGGTACTCGAACGAAGCAACACGGGGTAATCCTTTTGTCCCTGGGCTATCCCTAGGCCCGAGCATTCGTGTGGGGCCATAAGCTCCAGTTGGAGAAACGCCACAGCGGAACGCCTGCCCGTAACATACCCTATTCAATGTGCTCGTGATCGCACAAGGGCTGTGGCCGGTCCACCCTAGGCTTTACCAGCAACTGTTGTCCAGCCCAACACTGTTCCCCAATCCGCTCTCATGCGCTGGACGACCAATCTTTTGTCACCTCTTTGCAAGCTCACGTCCTCTAAATAGCCCACATCTTCCAAGAAGCCTTCTCGTAGCCGGGTTCGCACCGGCAAATGTGTTTGGCCGTACGTGCGAAGCGAAGACAACGACAGAACCAGCAAGCCTTGAGTGAGTGGTGGCAACGGTTCTGGCGCCAGGAGCAGATGCTCGACTCGGCGAAGAGATAGCCACGCTTCTTCTCGCTTACGTTCACCGCCATATCGTCCGCGGCCACGACCAGAATACCAGAGACTGGACAACCATGACCCTGAAAAATACAGGATCGTGATGCTTGGTGCCACACCGACGAAGGCGAATGTCAGTTCTTGAGACTTGAGCAGCTTATCAATTCCTGAAAGAGCGACGTCCACGTCGACCTTGAGCTTCTGCACTTGAATGAGCAGAGTCCGTATAAGCGTACCACCGATGGCGGAACGAAGTGGGGCTTTGATGTCTTCCTCATATATGCGCAGAACCGCTGTAAGATCACCAGCTCGGATGGATGACCCTAGTTCTGCTTGCTGTTCCGGGGTATATTTGAGCTTGTCAGCTGCCAAAGAAACTGCCATACGTTCTAGGCTCTACAGGACGATTAGCTAGACTATAGGACTTTGATATGGGCGACTTACATCAAGATCAGACTTGACGCCTTCCGGGCTGACAACCTTGACCTCGCCCTCACCAGTCCGGATGGTCTTCAGGATATCCATAATCGGCTCGATCACCCAGCTGATTAAGAATACTCGGACAGTTTCTTTCGCGTCCAATATCCAACCCCAGATCTGCTCACGGCTCACATAAAGAGAACGCGCAGCAACATACGCGATCAGAGGGAGGAAAACGAGTCGAGGCCACAGTTGTGTCCATCTGGATGGCGGAGCATGGTGTGCCATACTTGCATCATGTTTCTCAGAGGAAAGCTTGAGGCTGTCCAAAGCTGCAAGAAGATGGTAGGCGTATGATGACGGGGTCGTGTCGATGGGTTCCTTCAGCTCAACGTGTCCAGGCAGGGCTGCAGAAAGATCGCGTACAGCATTGGCAAATTGATCAGTGCCTGGTTGACAATCTTTGAGTCGGTCGAACACGCCAAGCAGTCGACCGACAGCTTCGGCTCGATCATCTCGGCCCTGGAACAAATGGGTTTTGTGATATCTGCATTCCAAGCGGGCGAGATGAAGTGGATCGAGGAGTGCTGTGAGAGGTGTAGGGGAAGGTGATGGCGGAAGTTGGAACAGGTGTGCGACGATCGGGTGGAGATGGACTGGACTCGGCGAGCGAGGCGGTGGCGGGAGATGACGCGTGGAGTGTAGTAGCGACAGTATGGGATGAGGTTGCCGAAGGAGAACAATAATGAGGTTGTACAAGCGGATGGGTAATGCTATGGAAAGGGTCGATATATGCGCGTGGATGCGAGTGGATCAGATTACATACTTTCGAACAAGTACCAGCCAGCTCCCGCGCCTACTCTCTCAGCGCGACCCCACCATTCTGCTGCACTTTCATCTCGTGC
Organism: Dacryopinax primogenitus; assembly: GCF_000292625.1. NCBI lineage: Eukaryota > Fungi > Basidiomycota > Dacrymycetes > Dacrymycetales > Dacrymycetaceae > Dacryopinax > Dacryopinax primogenitus. The sequence continues at coordinate 627,917 of NW_024467203.1, forward strand.
TGCCTCATGCATCAACCGAACCATGCACTCTTCGTACGTCCGCACAACAAGGCGTTGTATCAGCACCCACTCCAACCCATGGTCCTCAGCTGATGTTTCTTTGTCCCCTAATGCTTGAAAGGCATGCAGAGCTTGCTCAAGGGCAGGTAAAGATGGATGATTGGTTTGAATTGAAGCAAGAACAGAGATGATATGTCGTGATCGGGTTGTTTGGGGTACTGGAACATCGGGAAGAGACGCGTTGAGGAGCGGGGCAACCTGGAGGGTCACGAACGTTGGATGATGATGATCTGGTCTGCTGATGAACGGGTAGGTGATGAGAGAGGATGCCCGGGATAGATATGCCTTGTAATCCGGAGCCATGTTCATCGACGCACGGATGAGGACCACGGAAACCAGCTTGACGGTGTCGTTTTATAAAAGTGCGTCCCCCGTGGCCGACGTCATCCACCCGCTTCATGCGAAAGGCACGTGATACAGGTAACCATCGCTGGCGGATGAATACTCGGTTCCGAAGGACATAGGTGCGATGTTGACCTTGTTGATGTCGTTGTCGTTGTCATTGATGTTGTCGCTGCCGACCTCGCGGGGTAGATGAAACGCGCTCTGGTAGATTACGCGGACGACGACGACGACGACGATGACAATCACCGGGCGCAACAACCAAAGCCCCGAAAACAGAAGTGCGTCTCTCCCACCCTCCCCTCTCTCAACTCACATAGAACAGGAAACTTCCTTCCCTCTCCGAGACGTTCCTCCCCTCAATGCCAGTAGACGAACCACACAAACACCAAGGTCGAACCCGCACGACGCCTTTCGTCCAAGGTCAATACTGCGCCCATGTCTATATACCACGTGCGTCTTCCTTGTTAGCGAGCTTGATGGGTGCAGGCTGATGAGAACTGTGCAGTGGAAGTTGGTGAGTTGGAGGAGGGGTTTAGATATTTGATGAAACGGGCGAAAGGGTTGTGTCCAACCCTGCATTCTTTGCTTGACCCGCCTGCTCCTCCTCCCACCGACTCCCTTGAACCGAGCAATCCCCTCGAGAGCCAGGATACCGACTCCGCCATACAAGAACTGCACATCTCCCTCACCCGCCCTATCTTCTTGCGCTCTTCCGAGCGTGCCGCTTTTCTCGCCTCCGTCCGTTCCCTGCTCTCATCTCACAAGTCGTACGCCTTCCTCTTATATAGTTAGAGGAGATTGCTGAAGGAGAACAGGTTCGAACTATCGTTGGCGACATTGGCTGGGCTCGAGAATGACCATCGAACTAGAGGGTTTTTGGTAGCTGAGGTTGGGGCTGGGTTTGCGGAGGTATGCTGATTTCTTCTTCCCCTTCTCCGCGTCACTGCCCGCTCTATGCCCTCCCTCCTTTCTGTTCCACTTCCTCGCCCGTCTTTCCCCCTTCCATCCTACCCCGCTAACCATCTGGTAGTTACAAGCTCTCACCACATCCCTCGAACCTGCCATCACCGCCCTCAGGCAAGAAACCTACTACTCTGAACCGAGGTATCACGTTTCCCTAGGATGGGCACTCCTCGGCCCTTCTACGCCTTCCTCTGCGTTATCTCCTAGTGGGGACGAGCAGTTGGGTGCTAACCTCCACACTACCAATTCTGCTCCGAAACAACCTCAGAAGGAATCGAACGAGTTGAGTGATCATCCCACGCAAAACGGAACCCTTGCCAAAGTGCCAGTATTCCCAACGATTCCCCGCCTCCCGCCCACGCTCATTCCTACCCTACAAGCCGAATACGGGAACCTGATCAGGCAAGCCATCCCGGTAGGGGAGGTAAGAGTGCGAATAGGGAAGGAAGAGGTACGGGTGAGACTGAAGTAACTGGTTTTGGTTGTCCTGGCCTGAAACGCGTCTTTCTTGATGGCACGCAGCTGTTCGCTTACACCAGCGCGTAGCAAACTACACGACCCGAAAGGCCACCACTTTGTAGCGGGGTGGACAGAGCAAGGCTTAAGAGGTGTATGGCACCACCACTAAGGAAATCAGCTAGGGGCCAGCAGAAACACCAGCGTCACCACTTATGATAGGAACCATAAGCTGTGACGTTGATTCGTCAGTTTATTCTCACATCTACACATGCATGGAGTTCTGTAATTCTTCAGGTGTTATACCCGATATCACATTCTAGATATATACAGGGGGTTGGTATCTATGGGATTGGTATGTATCTTAAGACATCAAAGGAACAGAATATGTTACCCCTTTCACACAATAATCCCTAGCATTGAGATACGGGCGGTTGCATCCTCAAACATCCGAAGCTAAAGATCCCCCCCCTCCTCTTACGTCTCCAGCAACTTTGCAGGCCACGCAGCCACTTTCCTTTTCTCACCTCCTTCCACGCTAAACTGTCCTGGGCCGAGTCCACCGGGCACTATAAGCACGACCCCAAGGCTCGGGAACAACCTCCTCACTCTCTCCTTGATCACTTCAATTGAAGAATGGCCGCCGAGGATGTCGCTGCGGAACTGTTTTATTCTTGGATTTGCGGCCTTTTGGATGTCTTCAGAGGTGAGGGAGAGACAACCGAGATTCACGTCCAGCGATAAGTCCGTGAGATTCTCCAAACAGGCCAGGACAGCCAGAGAATGAACAGTCGCCGTGGGTATGTATTCTGATGGCCCAAGACACCTCGTGCAGTGGATATGCAGGATGCGCAGATGAGGTAGCGCCCCTGCCAAGAGAGAGACCCGAGAATCTGTCAGCTCCACGGGGTTTCCGAGGTCGATTTCGAGCACTTTGAGATTCCTGCACGCCAGGAGGGGGGTGAGGGCCGACCATTCTAACGTAAGATGGGGGTGCAACAGGGGTGGCTGATAAAGGACTTCGAGAGAAATTTCTTGGATCGTCTCGGACCACTGAGAGGAGATCGTCTCTATTACATCCACTAGCTCGGGGAAGGCACTAATGCCGAGAGTGACGGCTTCCATAGATGAGGAGAGTGCGGTCAATAATCGAGGTAGTGGTGATTGTGAAAGCGTGTACGTGATCGATGTAAGTCGAAAGGATCTCAGAGTCTGAAACGCAGCTCTCGTTGGAAGGTGGATAACTTCGATAGGAGCGTAGTATCTTCTCAGGCTGGGATTGAGCGTGAGATGGTGTAGCTGGGGCATGTCGCCAAGCGCCAGTAAAAGGTTGCGATCCAAAGTCACTGGGCCAAGAGAAATGGTCCGCAGTCGAGATGCGCGCCTCTAGAGTCTCCCAAGAAGTGAAAGGAGCCTTGTGTCCAGGGTGGCAGTGAATGTGCCGTCGTCGTTTGTGCAATATAGATCGACCTCAAGGTTTTCCAGGTATGTACAATTCTCGGCGAGGACATCCAAAAAGGAGTCAAGGTGCATCCAAAGGGTGGTAGACATAATGCCTTCGGGCAGGCCGCACAGATCGGCCTGTATGGAGACAGACTGTAGTTGGGGAACCAACAGCATCCGGCATGCCAGCAAGGCCGATGGCCAGATAAGCGAGATGGAGACGTGGCGGAGAGCTGGTAGGAGCAGTTCAGTGCCGTTGTATGTCGAAAGCTTCCATAGGAAGCTCCACGTCAACAACATCCCAGTGTCTCGTCCCAGGTTGTCGAGCGAGTCGTACATTCCCCGGGTGTGGATCCGCCGAAGGTATTGCAGATGAAGTCGGATCCGGTCCCATTCTCCTTTGCCGATCTTGCGAGAGAGAGAGACGTCTTCTTCCTTCTGTCAAAGTATCCCAGGTGAGATAATGGGCCAGCAGAAAAAAGAGAGAACTGACCTTGACGGCCACCGGAACCCGGCCTCTGATCTCCACGTCGGGAGGGAAGAGTGCCCTCAGCTGCCAGTCTTCTATCCAGTTCTCTGCTACACCAACTCTCCAAGTGCATCTGCCCAACAGCATAAAACACGCCTTGCTCTTGTGGTCATGGAGATGGGAGAAAATCTCCAGGACCAGCTCAGGAGTATTGAGCACGCGCGTTGCCGCAGTGGCCTGAGAGGCCATGTCGACAGGCTTCATGCTAGTGACGTCCAAAGCCATGTCCAGAAGGGGCCTGAGTGAGAGTTGGTGGAAGAGTCAGCTCGAATTTTTTTCTTTTCGCATCCGCACTTCCGTGGCCCGTGCAACCTCAGACCCCCTGACACTGTCTCAAGTTTAGGGCCAACCGCAAGTGATTTCTAGCACCCAGAGACGTACTTTACACATGCGAAAATCAGTTTTGACCACAATGCCACATACAAACAGCCCTAAACGTGCCGGTATCATATACTACATAGATTTCAAAAAATGTAATCATTGGAGAAGATGTGATTGGATAACATGCCTACTTGTCTTCGGGGGGCAAGCCCAACATTTGTCTAAGCATCACTGCCGCAGCTAGAGCATCCACGCGACCCTTCGACTGTCTCATCACCTCCCCAACCAGTCGCTTGATTACTCGAGTGTTGCCTTTCCTCGCTGAGTCGGCGTCCAAAGGCAGCTTGTCAACGGCAGCCTGGCAGATATGTTGCAAACCATCAGTGCCGGTAGAGCGCAAGCCTAGACGATCAACAACATCCGTCAATGGTTCGCGCGTCGGTTCGGCAAGAATATGTCGGAGAAGCGCCTTGCCGGACGTGGCTATGGAACGCGATTATTCGGACATATGACCTGCGGGACGAACTAAAACTTACCAGTAATACCTCCCACGTCCACCATGTCAATAATTTCACCCAACTGGTCCGCTGGGAGCCTTTCTGTAGTGAAGGTTTCCTTACGATAGGCGAGACTTCCTAGGAGCTCGTTGACCATCCTTGCTCGACAGTCAAAATTGGGCTTGTGAGACAAATCACCCTTGCTCACCAATTCGCGACAACTTTTGGATCACGATCCATTGTAACATCTAGGAAATATGACAGTGCATTGTTTTCTTTCAGTTCTCCATCAAAAGGCACGTCCGATCCAGCCCTCAAGTTCATCAACACTTTTGCGTCTCGTTCAGGGATTTCGTATATGCTCAACAGAATATGCCGAAGTTTCTGCGGTGTGGGTGGCGTAGTATATTCGATGGTTCTGATATAATCCTTCTTGTGTATTAGGCATGTCTTGCAGATCAGACTAGCTGCGTACCTCGGTCAAAATCAGAGGTGGAAGATTAGGATCTGGCATGTAGCGGTAGTCTGGTGCATCCTCCTTGCTGCGCAGCGTGAATGTCTCGGCGCGGTCCTCATCGAATCCCCGCGTTTCTTGAGCCACTGTCTGCCCGGAAGACAAGAGCACAATTTGCCGCCGTACTTCTGAATCTGCTCCACGTGTGAGAAAGGACACGGGATAGTGAAAGCACCACGAACTGATCGCAATCTGTAAGCCCTTGATCGTATTGAGGTTTTTAATCTCGCAACGCGTGCCAAACGGTTCCCCTGGTTTGTGTACCGAGACGTTAACGTCGCACCGAAGTGACCCCTCCGTTTCGAGTCAGTTTCATACATGAAAATGCGTGCAGGAGGGAATAGATCACCTCTTCCATATTGCCGTTACTCGCACCGATAGCACGAAGGAGAGCGCGCAGCTCAGTAACATAAGCCCCAGCCTGTTCTGGGCTCCTATGATCAATTAAGGAAGGGCAAATGATAAGAGTCATAGAATATACCTCATATCGGGCTCAGACACGATTTCCATCAAAGGGGCACCGGCCCGGTTCAGATCTATGAGCGTGACGCCGGGTTGAGTTGTAGACTTCGCAGTGTCCTGATGACAAAGTGAGCAAATGCAGAGTGTATGGCGCAACAGTAAATACCTGCTCCAGTTGGATCTGGTTTATTCGTATGTCCTTCGTCTTCGTGCATTTCTTCTTATCTGTATGTGTGACGCTGAGCTTCCCTCCAGTAGCGAGTGGTGCTGTATGTTGTGAACAAGATGTCAAGAACAGAAACGATAGCAGACTAACAGTAGTGTTGCGTGATTTGGTAGCCAGACGGAAGGTCGGCATAAAAATAGTGTTTTCGATCAAACGATGATCGCTCGTGGATGTCAGAACCTAGAGCCACTGCCGTCCGGACACCTAAGTCTACGCAAGCCTTGTTCAAGATCTAAGCAGAGAAACGGTTGAGAAACGATCGAATCCGGGCAGGGCACATCATACTGGCAGCGTTCCAGGAAAGGCGGCGTCAAACAAAGAGACATGAGAGTTGGGAGGAGCGTCAACATCCGTTACAGTGTCCGAAAATAACTTTCGTCGTGCTCGTATTTGTGCATGGACCTCGATCCCAATTACAGGCTGCCATCCTGGCCAGCGCTCGTCAGTGCCCTCCTCTTTGCCCTCCTGTAAGCCTAGATTGTCTGGTACATCGTTTCTAGATTTCAAGAACGCTGGGTAGTTTTTGGTAGTGACTGGAGTCGAACTCCCCCATCCTATCCGTTGCTCGTTATCCTCGAGAATTGAGAACAGACGCGTTCTTCTAGGAAAGCGCCTAATCACCCGTGAGGCGCGGGTCAGCATACAAGCGACACAATTAATGGATATTTAGTCTCAAGCAGTATGATGCCATAAGGTTGTAAGGCAAGTCGCGTGTCGCCAGATAGGAGACGGTGTCGGTCAAGAATGTGACAGAGAATCGGAATGCAGTTCCATCGCCAGTCAGCAGCTCGTTCATCACACGCGTGAGTCCTCCTCGCCACCGTTCTCACTGCCTTTCTCTCACGACGCTTCCACCACTTTGTCATGTCGAACTCACTGCAAGAACCCGCTGCACCTACCAAGGAAGAGCAGGACAAGGTACCTATTTACCACGACCTGTCATATCATGCAAATCTGACCCAGGCTCTACAGATACGTCTGAAACGGCTCGCTAAGCTGTCGTCTGCTCCGACCTCCTCATCACCCTCTCCAGCACCTGGTCCTTCTGGCAGCAGTGGCAATGCGACGCCTTCTATCCAATCAACGATACCAATTGTGAAGCCCACCCCTGTGGCGACGCCCAATCCTATACCCGCTGTACGCCCAAAGGCGCCTCCACCAGCGGCTACTACCCCATCTCCTGCACCGAGACCCATCAAGCCCAAGGTCAAGGGGCCAGATAAGCTGGATCTCGTATCCTGGGAGCACGAAACCACTGGAACAGTGCTCAATGTGACGTTCAATGTTGGTTATATCTGGTGATAAAGAACGATAAGATCTGATGTCCGTCGTTTTAGGTGGAGGAAACAAGGAGGTCGAACTGGAGTGTCGTCTGGCTGAAGGATCTCATGAATGAGATCCAGGAGAGCGATCCCTGTGCGCACAAAGTGATACATCGGATCACGGTTACTGACGGTGTCTGCATAGCTGGTCCGAGACCTCCACGACTTACGGTTGCGAGCGGGGATCAGCTCCTCATCGCGAGGCTCTCACTGGACCCCTCAGCCATGAGCGATGACACTGATGCAATTACTATACTCCAAAATTTACCGAAAGACGAGACAGTATTTGAGTATCTCATTGGCGCCTGGAAGCGAGCGAATAGCGCTCGGAGTGCGTTGCTGCGAAGGGTGAGTAGCCTCAACGTCTACAGATAACGATTGCTAAAGGCTTCTGTAGAATTACGAACCTTCGGTTGTTGCAGCAGCATTGGAGCTGTTGGAAGAGTTGAAGCGGCTTATTGTCTCTTATGCTGGTTTCAACCTGCAGGATCCAACCGGCATGTTCCCAGAACCCGAAGGGTCTGTGTACGCGTCATCTTCTGAGCCGTTTCTAACTTCAATGCAGGAAACATGTGGGTGCCATTGAGCTCGTGCACCCGCTATTACAGCTCAATGCATTACCACTCAATGCACCACCGACCGCACTGTCGCCTGCTGACTTAGAAGGATTCGTGATCGACTTAGCAAAGCGATTCGAAGGGGATGGTTTGGAGGAAATCATGGGTCCCGTCATAGGCGGCGTGATGAATGTTCTGAAAGATTATCAAGTCGAGATGCCAAATATTATGGGAGATCAATGGAGGCAGGTGACTGCGGCACTGGAGGCATTGGTAGCAGTCAAGCCTGTTGCGAGCATGGTGCGTTCCGAGCGTTCACCAGATGAAATTAACATTGACACGGATGGTTAGATTCCGCGCCTAGTTGACTGGGATCCTTCTCAAGCACCTCCTAACCTCTGGGAACTGGTATCCCTCCTTGGTCCATTGTTGCGTTTGAGCGTTTTCCCCCGAGAATGGGTACGTCTAGCCTGTGTCCTCTGCGTGACATGCCATCCTAACGGAGTTTACAGGCTAAAATTTACAAAGAGTTCTTCCCCGACCCCATGAAAATGAGCCGAACCGCGGCCGAAACCGCAAATTCTTCACTGCGGAATACGCTGCATGCTTTACACAGCAGTTTATTCAATATCTTCAACGTTCTCGTCAGGGCCAGTCCGCAATCGAGAGATGCCACCCTCTCCATGTTCTCACATGTGCTCAATACCAACTGGCGGCGAGCCGGCCTTCGTGTGAGTAGCATTTTTACGGCAAGACATGTTCCGCGCATGCTAACAATAATGTAGGTGCGACCTGAGACTGTTGCCTCCGACAGTCTGTTTGTGAATATCCAGGCCGTGTTGCATAAGTTCGCCGAGCCATTCATTGATGCTAACTATACCAAGGCAAGCAGCGCTCTCTTCATGAGACTTGAAACACGACCCTGACAATCGTACAGATCGATCGCATCGATCCTTTATACTTCGCTAAGTCCAAACTGGTCGATGTTAGCGGTCAGACCAAGCTGTTAGCGTCGTCAGAAGAGGAGAAGGAGATCGTTACCAAAGCTCTGTCTAGAAACGGCATGTGGTCACTCGCATATTTCGGTTGTGGCGTATTAACGGTCTGACAGACGCCGCTCCAAACTTCATTTCTGATATCTTCTTCATCTTATCTGCATATAATCATCTTGGATACATTCGCTGCCTAGGGTGGCATGAAGAGCTGAATCGGGCTGCGGGTGAAGTCGAGAGAGAATTGGATCGCTTCAAGTCAGACACCCGTTGGCAGGGGGTAAGCAACGACCTCACCAGAACCGTATTACCTCTAATTGTCCTTGGTTCTTAGTCACCAATGCAAGGGCAGGTCCAGCAGATGGTCGACAAGCTCACCAAAGACTTGAACGAGTATCAATCGCAGATTCTTGCATACCAAGTGCAGCTGTTTGATCCTGAAATGGTCAACGCATTGATATCCTACTCGAGCCTGGTGACGCAATGGATTATTCGACTCGTTGATCCTGCCAAGCAACATCCTGCTGTCCCTGTGAAGTGAGTATGCTACATATGACCAGAAATTGTGCTGATGACTATTCAAGGCTTCCCCTGCCAGAGACAGTCCCCGATATCTTCAAGATTCTTCCAGAGTACCTGATTGAAGATGTCGCAGATTTCTTTGCCGCCATCTTGCGGTATGTTCATTGCTGTCACGTATCCTTCACCGAAACTAATCATTTGGTAAAGTATTGTTCCCCATCTTCTTGAATTTGCAGGACGGCGAGAAATTCTTGTGCTTGCCCTCACTTTCCTATCATCGCCCTGGTACATCCGCAATCCCTACCTCAAGTCGAAATTAGTGGCCGTTCTCGCTTATGGATCCATGAACCTTGGCGGCGGCAGACGCGGTCCTCTCGCCGATCTTCTCAACACGCATCCTATGGCGTTAGAGCACCTGATGCCCGCACTAATGGCGTATTATGTTGGTACGTTCGAAGATCCGTGTCTTACATGCGTGCGTGGGATTCACTGCGTTCACGTCAGATTGTGAAAGCACCGGCACTCATACGCAGTTCTACGACAAATTTGAAATTCGCCGCAATATAACAATCGTTTTCAATGCAGTCTGGGAGAATCCTGCTCATCGTGCCGCCCTAAAGAGGGAGTCGCAGTACGTAGGATGTCTTTGCATTGTTGATGTTAGTAATTGGCATACAGACACGAGGAGACGTTCACTCGCTTCATCAATCTCCTTCGGAACGATGTCACATTCCTCCTTGATGAATCGTTAGGAAAGCTCCATTCGATCCAGGAGTTGCAGGCAGAAATGGAAGACCAAGCTGCTTGGGCAGCTCAACCTGCGGAGACACGGAGAGATCGCGAATCCCAGCTTCGACAGCTAGAGGGCTCTGCCACCAGCTACTTCTCATTGGGTCGCTCGACCGTGGATCTTCTGAAGAAGTTCACAGCAGAGGCACCACAAGCATTCATGATTCCGGAAATTGTCGATCGACTTGCTCTTATGCTTGATGACAATCTTGGCAAAATGGTTGGACCAAGGATGAGCGAGTTGCGCGTGAAAGATCCAGATCGTTATCGATTCAAACCAAGGGAGCTTCTTAGCGACTTATTGACGGTCTACATGAACTTGAGCATGGGGCCGGAGTTTATCCAAGCAGTCGCTAAAGATCTTGGTTATTATCGCAAGGAATCTTTCGAGCATGCACTCGCCATCTGTCGAGGTAGAGCTCTCAAACCAGAATCTGAGATCGAGAAGCTGCGCTTGTTCGTTATCAAGGTTGAAGAGACAAAGGCACTCCTCGAAGGCGACGAAGAAGAGTTGGGTGATATACCTGATGAGTTCACTGGTACGTCGTTTGTGTCTATGAGGAGTGCATTCAAGTTGAACTGAGCGACATCATTAGATCCTCTTCTTTACACCCTCATGCGGGACCCTGTCATTTTGCCATCTTCAAGAGCGGTTGTCGACCTTACGACGATCAAAGCGCATCTTCTATCAGATCCTTCTGATCCTTTCAATCGGGTTAAACTGTCGATTGAGGAGGTTGTACCCGGTGAGCTCCCTTTGACTAGCATTTTCAATATTGTCTAACACATTTCAGACACGGAACTGAAGGCACGGATTGACGCATGGCTCGCTTCACGCAAGAAGGGAGATGCACTAACCAAGCCACAAGATGATATTGTCGATCTCAGCAATACGGGCGGCGTGGATATGTGAGGGCATGGCGGTATACGCTGTAGTCATTAGGTCATTTGTATCATATCATGCCAAGTGAAAGAATGTGATGCCTATTGCTACAGGATGTGATCACTTGAACGTCATTGACCGACTTCCAGACTTCGGGTCGGTCCGGGGTTTGCGTGGCTTCTTGAAGTCGGTGTTTTGGATGGTCTGCTTCGGCCCTTTGTTCTTCTTCGACTTCTTGGGCTTTTTCTCCAGGGTCGCCGGATCGACTTCCAACAAGTTGGGAAGGGCTGAGTAGTCAAAGCCGCCATTGCCGTCTGATGCGTCGGGAAATTGATCTTCGGGTAGCTCATCTGACCCCGGCGCAGTGGTTGCAGAAGCTGTTGCCTGAACAATCTCATCGATTTGCAAGGCTCGCTTCCTCTTCTTGTTCTGCTTTTGCCCAACCACTACAATAGTGTTCCGATCGTCTACGACCTCTTGTGTTTGCCGTGCCGACCTGGGAACGAAAGGTATTTCGGCAGTCGCACCCGCCAACACAGGCTCTGGTTCGGGGTTGGCTTGAGGCGGTGCGACATTGACACTAGGAAAGAGAAAGAGGCCACTGTGTATCTTCTGTCTTGCAGCCTGGAAGTCGGTATCTTTCTGCAACGAAGGAGATAAGGTATTGCCAAAGAAGGTGCTTGATCGAGATACTAGTGCAGGTGCAGGCTCTACTTCAGTTGTAGGCAGGGTAGCACCAAACAGGGTCAACGAGGACGCCACATTCTTCCCTACGGATGAGGGTGAGAAAATAAGTAGCTGCGTCAGTTCGTGCGACTTACTATCCGCCGTACCCCAAATATCGATGCTAGGCAGGCGCACAGGCGCTTCCTCAACAGCAATCCCCATCTCCACGTCTTCGGCGGACTGAAGCATTGCAAACCGGTTGCTCGGGTCTGTCTTCCCACTTGCATTCACGTCAATCTCCATCTTCTTCATCTCCGCCTCTACCGCCTTCTCCTGGCGTTCCCTTTCCCTTTCCTTCTCCAGATCCAGTGTTGCCCTGATCAGTTCTGCAAGTTCTTCCACTCTCGACATGGCAAGAACCGTTGCTCCCACTAAACACTTCACCGTGCCTTTCATGTCCCGGGGACAGTTCTCTGCGAGTGCAAACATCTGCGGATTCGTGAGGACATAGCGCAAGCCTTCGTCTTCCTCCCGAGCGACACGATCTCGCCAGGCATAGACAGCCTTGAACACCGCCAACTTCGATCCCATGAAATGCTTGTTCCACTTTCTTGTCAGGTTTTGCCAACCACCGGGGCCATTGCCAGCCGGGTCGTACCGTTCCGGTTCCCAGACTTGGAGCGCAGTATCCTTGCTCAGGTCAAACACCTTCTCCACTAGATCTGGTCCTCCCTCAACGCGCTTGAGGAGGTCATTCCGCACCTGGTCGTACACGTATAATAGGAAATGCGTGTCAGACCGAGCGTAGTCCATCATCTCCTGTGGCAGGGGTCGGATGCGCCAGTCCGCCAGTTGGAAGCGTTTGTCTGCTTTGAACTCGCAGTATAAATCGAGTAGAAAAGCGAGACTGAAGGCAGGGAAATTCAGGGCTTTGGACGCGTAGTACGTGTCGAAGAGGTTGACGATATACAGGTTGAAGTCTCGTTGTAACCAGTTGATGTCCATGGTCGCTCCGTGGAAGACCTACAATTATGTGAGGGCGCATATATCACCCTCGGGAGACTCATACCTTGACGATGTTCGAATCTGCAAATACCTCATTAAGCACCTCTAGCTCTTCTCTCAGCGCTAATGTATCCACTACCCAATCCGCTTCCCGTGTGCTAAGCTGCATCAAGCAAACGATGCCTCGATAGCTCCTGTAATCATGGTGTTCCAAATCGACCGCGATTTCTTTAGCAGCCTTGAGCTTCTCGAGCATTTGTGCAAGCCGGTCAGGAGTGCCGACCCATTCGAAGGGTGTGTCCTCGAAAGACTTCGGTACTTGCGGAACGGAGGTGACCAGGGCGTTGGAGGGGGGCTGAGCGCGCAGTATCTCGTACGCATATGGGCCAACCGTGTCCTTAACACGCTCCAACAGCTCTCTTTCCTCCGGGGTCTGGGCACTCCAGCCAAGTGGGACAAGAGCATGCGGCTTAGACTGGAGATGAGGGCGCCAGGAGGCTGGTGGGAAGTTGTTGGGCGGGTGGGCGAAGGAAAGTTGCGGTTTGGGAATCCGGGCGTTGAGGATCGAGGGATCCAGTTTTCCTGTAGAAGATATGACGGGATCGCGCTGAAATTATGCACAGAGGAGAAGACAAACACGCATATACTGTCAGCGCCTGCCTATAGGAGAGAAGAAGCATATATGCGTACCAATTTGGGCTTTTTTACTCTGCTCTCAGGCGCCTTCACTACCACCATAGGTGCTTTTGATCTCCCCATAAGCTGATCCAAGGCAATATCTGCCCGCTCAAGTAACCCATCCGTGACGTCTACCACATCTTCAAAGTTGTCTTCTACGTCTTCACGGTTCAAGAGTCTGAGGTTGCTGGTCCGTCCTTTCCCCTTTGCCTTTCCGGCGTCTATCCCAGTGCTGCCCTCTGCCTCTGCCTCTTTGATGTCAACGAACCTTATCAACTCCCCAACTAATGCGAGGACTCTTTCAGAGACCCGATCGACTTCCCGTGCGAACTTGCGATCCAGAGAACGGTGAAAGTCGACATCCTGCGGCAAAGAGGAAGCGGCGCGCGACGCGAGGGCGATGGAGCTAAGAAGACGGGTGTGGTAGGTCGGGAAGGAAGTGCGAGGGGAGGGAATAGGCGCAGTCTCTGGGGAAGAGGAGGACATGATGGGTATATGGATCCAGGACGACGCGTGTGACAAGGTTCCAGTGACTGGCGTACTGAAAGCTCTGACGACCCGTTCAGGGACTGGAGGTGACTTCACGTTAGTGGCAGTGGACAATCAAAATCAAAATTGCCTTTCACAAATGAAGAATATACTTTGTAGAATTGTAGAATATAAAACAGCATTCATGATACCCATACCGTTTCATGTAAACCACGTCACTATCAACTGAAATTGGTATTTGTGGGACAACCACTGACATTTGAATGCTTGCTCATCAGAGTCTCACTGGTTGCCATTTCTTCCTCACATGGAACATACAATGCAAGTCCTTCGGAACAGGGAACCGTGATGTCAGATGAGTATGTTCATCATAAGGCATTGTCATACTGCATAATGCCTAGCAAACAACGCCCTGTCAATCTACTCAGGCCCGGGCAGCCTCGATCCTCTTCCTCGCTACCTGCCTCCGGTTCAGGCCCTTAAACTGGAGAACAGCGCCCTCCTTCTCCTCCCTCTCTACCTCCTCCCCAGCAGCATGCAAAAACACCTCGATGTGCACCGGGTGGCCCTGGTAGGGGTTAATCCGACCATGGGCACGGTAAGTGCGCCTGCGGGTTTTGGGAGCCTGTTGCACAACGATGGACTTGATGGTCAGGTCGGCGAGGTCGAGGGACTTGGCATCGGCGTTGGACTCGGCATTCTTCAGGAGGGAGAGCATGAATTTGCATGACTTTTCCGGCCAGCGACCTAGAAACGCGATGAAATTAACAGTCAATTTGCGGAGTTCTGACAGGAGACAGGGAGGGACGCACCCTGCGTAGCCTTAAACTGCTTCGCCTGGCTCTCCCGGCCAACGCCACCCGCAAACCGACGGAAAGGGATGATCTGCTTGTGCTCCTGCACGTCGGCGAGGTACGAGTAAGCTTTCGTGAGCTTGAGGCCTGCGAAACCCGAAGGCGCTCAATCAGCGCTGTTGCATTAATCAGGTTAAGACAAGCACGCACCAGTCAGAGCAGCAGCAACCTCCCGCATGTTCTTGAAGTGCGTGCGGAGGTACTCGCCCCGTGCGCGAGCATCTATTCAAACCCCCCAAACCGGTCAGCACCTCCTCCCATTCCACACAACCGACGCACAGCGATCCGGGTTTTCGACAACAGCAGCGGCGGCGTAACGCACTACGATCTCATCAGTCTCCGGCGCTATTGCACAAAAGAGCACCCGCACCCATTTTGAGTCGGGTCGAGTTGAGGGGTTGTCGAGTGTGTCGTGCCTTCCTTGTCGTCGAGTGAGCAGGGACCACACTTCGGCGGGAAGGAGGATTTGATCCCGCTGTGGCTGGGAACTGTACAGTACCAGTTGAGGGCAGGCTCTGTTTAGGCCCTGGGTGGCAGTGCAACGATTCTTACGTTAGAGGGTGAAACAAACCCTTGCTAATGTCGATGATTCACTGTTGACATCAACATGACGCATCCGTCAAGGCTGACTTAGAGCAATATAATGACAAGATAAGGGATGAGACAACGTCTGTAGCATGAGCAGATTCCGACACTCGTCGCAAATCACAAAGATAGACCCGTCATTCCGTTCATTATTATCTTGCAATCGTGGCAAAAGATAGTACAAAACTTCCAGAGATCAGATGAAAAAGAAAAATCAGATCATCTATCACCCTCGCGCCCCACCAAACCAAACGACGACCGCTCTAGCGAGGGGCTCCACAAACGGCACGGCCACAACTGGCCAGGTAGACTACATACGGAGATGAGAGACAGGGGGGGTACAGGTATGTTGAGCGTTCGGGTCGTTCTTTTCGTACCCAGAGATTACATGAGCCACGCCCAGAAACGCTCGAGCCAGTTCTTGGGCGGGGGCTCGTCGTAGCAGTCAGCGAGGATCTCGTCCAGCCCGGTGTAGAAGTCCATCTCGCTCGCACGCCGGGTCGGGCAGCGCATGTAGATCTTTGCACCAACGTAGAGGACGGGGAAGAGCATGAGCGGGAGGTAGTTGGTGACGAAGTTGGCGGTGGACCATTGACCTGTGAGGAAGACGGACCAGCCGGAGAAGAAGCAGATCACGATCGTGGAGATGGCGACGTACCAGCCGAGGTATGGCTGGAGCCAACCACGGTAAGGCAGCGTCTTGCGGTCAATGCCCTGCGCCTTCATCCCGGCGTAGAATCGGATGTAAGTGACGGAGATACCGAACCAGGTCATCAGCCCCGCAATGGACGTCATGTTTGCGAACCAGCCGAAGACCTTGCCGGCGTTGGTCGAAATGGCCATGAAGGCGAGGAGACCGAAGAGCACGCAAAAGATAATCGAGACGTACGGCAGACCACCACGAGTCGTGCGTGCAAAGATGCGGGGCGCATTGCCGGCGAGGGCGAGACCGTACAGCGCGCGAGAAGAAGTGAAGAGATCGGAACTTGCGGCGGACCAGGCGGATGTCAACAGGCAGGCATTGATCAGCGATGGCAGCCCGTTGATACCGGCGGTCTTGATGGCAATGACGAAGGGAGATTTTGCGGCGTTTGAAGTGGCAAGGTTGAGGTCCGGGTTGGTGTAAGGCACGAGAAGACCGATGAAGAACGTGCCGAGGATATAGAAGAGCAGAATACGGATGTAGACACGGCGGATGGCCTTTGGCAGGTTCTTGCGCGGGTTCTTTGCCTCGCCAGCGGCGATGGCGACAATCTCAGTGCCGATGAAGGAGAAGGCAGCTTGGGTCATGACCGACCACCAGGCGAGGAAGCGGCCCTCGGCCCCAGGGATGTTGGCATACTGATTGAAGGGACCAGGGTTCTTCCAGTAACGGAAGCCAAGACGATCATGGTTCGGTCCACCGCCAAGATCGAGAACGAGACCGAGGATCTACGGGAATAAGTATGTCACTGAGATCATGAAAGGAAGCACGTACAATCAGGCCGGAGATAGTGAGCACCTTGATTGAGGCGAACCAGAACTCGCACTCGCCGTACACCCCCGCACCAAACATGTTAATGGTGAAGACAACGATAAGGCATATAGTGACCCATACGGCGTTGCTGATGACGCAATGAGCATTTGTCATGTGTCAGTATGACAGCAACTTACTTGACAGCAGTTGTCCAATAGTTGATCAAGACGGCCGCGGCTGATAACTCTGCTGGCTATTTCCACCTGTCAGTCTTCTAATTCGCCAACAAAAGGGTTTCACATACTAGGATAATAACCCAGTTGTACCAATAATTCCAGCCCATAGTAAAACTCATCGCAGAGTCCACAAAGCGCTCAGCCAGCATGATGTGCCCACCCGGAACGGGCAGGTACGCAATCATCTCACCGAGACAGATCATGACCGAGTATGTGATAGTGCCAACAACGACGTATCCGAGGAGGAGACCGACGGGGCCTCCAGAAGCAAGGGAACCAGCGGTACCAAGGAAAAGACCTGTGCCGATGACACCACCGATACTGGATATGTATTATAAGCAAGGGGTTCCCTGCTGAGCTGCTGGTGAGAGGAGGTACCTGATCATTGCAATATGCCTGTTCTTGAGCTGGCGTTTAAGCCCACCACCGCCTACGGCTCCTGGTGCGCCATCGTACTCCCCACTCTCAGCGAGGGGAGCTGCTTCCTTCTCATAACCGTCTGGGTTGTAGGGTTTCTTCTCCATGTCAGCCATTGTGAACTGTTATGTAATGTTCACTGGTTGGGTGTACCAGCGAAGGGGGGTGGTAGAAGGGATGAGAAGGGAATGGAGCAGGGGCAGCCCAGTGCAGGCTTTATACGTCTGTTTGGGGGGAAGGCAATGCGGTTCTTGGCGTGCCTCAAAATCCCCTGTCTTCCTCATCCTATTCTAGGAATTCCCGCCGTATTGGGCGTGTCCGAGACTGGAGAAGCGAAGGAGTGAACCATGCGGTAGGTTCGGCCATGCGGAGAACAGAAGCTCATTTCGCGCGTGAGAGACTGAGAGAAGACCGCGAAAAATAGAGTTAGACCCCAACGGAAGCAAATGACAAAGTAAAGTCATCTGCTTCCGACGCTCTTCGCCGCATCGGGCGTCATCGGTGTGTCGTGTGAAGAGTACCCCACTCGCCGGTTATCAACTCTTCACCCATTCAACCCTTATCTCCGGTCTTTCCCGCAGCGCCCCCATTGGCTGACATGAGGCGCCCACAATCACACCGCCTCCATTCACCAAGTGGCAGTGATAAGCATCCCCTACCTCGTCACACATGTACCACTCACCCCGTAATTGGTAACAATCATTGAATTACCCGGCCAGACCAATTGAACTGTCAAGCCTTAAAAACTGAAATGTTCTGTCAACAGCATATCATACTGGAATGTGGAAACAGACCACCCCAGAAGTGCAACAATCAATCCACCAGGGACGATAACCGCAATCGCAATTCCCGCTCATTGCTATCACCCCACCAAATGACAGCGGCACCAGCACCTCGCCGCCGCCGCCGCCGGGAATACCAGGCGTTCTCCATCCTGCGGCTCGGACAATTGTCGCGCCTCCCGCCGCCCGGATTCGGCCTTCCACACTCACCAGGGACGTCCCACGCCTAGGTGAGAGAGAAGAGATAGGAACCAACTCAAAATAGCAGTCCATATCTCCACCCTTCCCGACTCAGGGTAGCGAAGCTGCGAGCCACACAGCGCCTCCCTCGCACCTTCCCTCTGACCGACAACGAATCGGCTCAGCCCGTATGCAGATAAGCCCAACTGTCAACTGTCAACTGTCAACTTCCACATCGGTTGTAAGTGTTCTGCAATATCGGTTGTTTCGCCGCGGTTCGACAGCCTCTACCCGACGGCCCGGCGCTTCGACCTCCCAACGGTGAGTCACGGAGCGGCATCGTAGTCGCCCCGACTCGCCAGCACATGTGCGGGACTGGGAGCACGTTGTCTTTCTTTCACGGGTGCTTCCGCACGTGTAACCGACGTTCCTCGTCTCCCCGACATCCGTTATCATCAGAGGATCAACAGAGTCCACTTCGGGATAATCAGCAGGATTTCGCACTAGACTGCGGCAGACTGTGCTGGTGCACTTCTCCCGACCGCCTCGGGAATCGGTGCGACAACGACCCATTACCCAGCCTGTCAGCAGCGTCAACACCCTCCAACCCTCATCGCAAGGCATTGTATTCATTCCCGGGGCTCTACAACTTCCGGAACAGCGCAAGTCTCTAGCGTAACGCAAATTTTCGGGGACCGCTCTGGGATGCGGTAGCGGCAACCTTAGCCGGAAACCTTATGGTCCCTGGTCACGTGCCCAACTGGACGCGCTCACGAGACCTGAATGAGCGGTTGATGCACGCGCTCACTGCACTCGTCGATGTTTGTGGGAAGCACGTTCTGCTTTGTCCATTCACCCTGGTCCATGCAGTCCTGTGATCCCAACACTTACGGCAGTGCCCTTAATATCGCACGACTCCGGAATAACCGGCAGAAGCTTCTGCTGCCATGCGGTCAGGAACAGATGCAGGAGCGATACGGGAGTGCGGGGCCCCGCGTGGAGATCTGGGATGATTTAGACAATCAGGCGAGAACGTGGAGAGATGTAGAGTTGCCGGACACTCTAGAGACAAACATGCTGGTGAGTCTTCAAATTACATTACATGGAATGCTCTTTCCTCTCGTTTCAGGCTATACAACACAACGAACTCCTTCCCAGTCAGTCTCACTTCCCAAACGCAGGATCCCTGGACTCCTCCTCCCACTCATCCGCAAGCTCAATCCACTCCCTCGCCACCCTCCGAGCAGCGCCAATCGCCCCCGCGCCAATAGGCAGCCTCAGCGGGATCTTCTCCCTCTGCATAACGTCATATATCAACTCGATGGCCTTCTCCGCCTGGCCAGGGTGGATCACAGCGTGCTCGGCTGCCGTCGCGGGCCCACCGGCGTATGCGGCGGGGATGGACAGCTGCAGGCTAGGGTTGGGATCTAGGATGGGAGGGGTGAACCATCCGGGCTCGGTGATGCACAGCTAGAGGGTTGAGCACGTGTTCTTGTGCGAGGAGAGGGACAGTGCCTGGATGTTCCACTCTGGTTTAAGCTCTTTCGACATGCCGACGGTTACAGCCTCAACCGCTAGGAGCACCTCGTATCAGTCCCCAAGATCCTGCTCAACGAACACATACCTTGCTTGCTGTAATACGCGTCAGCTCAGTGTCAGACCCGGTAAACGCACGAACCTAGCCGCATAATGCGCAAACAGCGGGCCAGCCACGATCCCTGAACTCGAACTGACGACGACCATCTTCCCCCCTCTCTTCGGCCCGTTCACCTCCCTGAAGAACCTCACCGCCTCCTTGGTCACGTTCGTACTACCCCAGAAGTTGACGTCGAATACCTTTCTTGCGGTCGCTTCCGGTACGCTTTCCACCACACCGCGCAACAGGAGGCCAGCGTTGTTGAACACGACGTCCACGCGGCCGAACGTTTCCCGCGCCTCAGAGAAGGCGGCCAGGATCTCAGACTCGTTGTTCACGTCCAGGTACAGGTTGAGCAGGGAACCGCGGTACGCCTCCTCGAGGGGCTTGAGCGCAGAAGGGTCGATAGACGTCGCCACGCATTTCCCGCCTCGGCGGAGGACGAGCTCAATCATGAGTTTCCCAAACCCCGAGTTGGCGCCCGTCACTTTCTCGTAGGTCAGCCGTTGCAGGGAGGGTGCTGAGGAAGGACGCACCGAGCCAGACTTGAGCTTCGGACATCGGATTTGTATGCAGGTTCGCTATGGTCTAGTACTATTACATCAAACGATCTACAACCCTCTTGCGTGGTTATATACCCACCGTTCAAGAAGCACCCAATCCCGCTCCTGCCCGAGGTCCAGCCCACATCGTCCACATCCATCGGCCCAAGGGGATGCAGGTCAAGTACTGACGAGCCAGTCACGTCCATTGTGCTATTTACGGCCCGAGATATACGAGGGGCAAGGATTGTCGGCGGGGATTGTCGGCGTTGAGTGCCGAGCTGCACGGAGCTCCGGTGTCGGAGATGACGTCAATACGAACCGTTCTAGTCCAGTCCAAGGCAGAATCGCATCTATTTCTGTCCTAGAAATACTCTACTCTACATACACAACCGTTTATGTCCCAATACAGCGAACAACCAAGAGGTTCACACCAACGTCAACACCAACGCTGCTAGTGTCCGCCCCTGGAGGGAGGCGCTACGCTGTTCTCTTTGTGTATCTCCACACCCGGTGCACCTCCCATGCTATTCTTTATCCATCCATATAACAAGAACTGGCCTATTCCAGTCAAGTCCACATGAGAACATAACCACATCCGCAAGATAGCAACCCAGATCCCGTCAGCTCCATTCGCTAACACGGCAAGAAACACGCACCCGAAACCAGCCCAGCAGTCATTATCATCCTCGGCCCCAGTCCGGCGAAGAGCCCCGCTGGCCCTGCCTCCCTCGCCAGTGTCGCAAGACGGTAGAGCATGCTCCCCTTCGGTCCGTGTCCTTTGTTAATCTGACTGAGTAACGTATCCGCCGGCTGCGTCCCATGGCCGTCAGGGTAACTACGGAAGTGAGGGGAAGGTGCATACGTGTGACAGGATAGCGGCTGCGAAGCCGGCTGTAATGCCCGAACCGAGGGCGATCGCGAACTTTGATGTGCCGGAGAGGGTGTTGCGCGTTTCTTCGGAAAGCCGGCGGTAGACTGCCTCGTGGCAGAACTCATTCACTGTGAACTGGCCGATAGCGTAGGGGATCTGCCTAGGCACGATGCACAATCACGTTAGTTGTCGAAGTCACATATTATAGCGCGATGAAATGGAATGCGTATACGCACTTGAACAATATGGGCAAGAAACCCGCGTATAGCGTGCCCAGCCCACCTTCGGCAGCGAGCTTGGTAAAGCCCGATACAAGGCCCGTAGCATACCCTCGCTCGCTGACCATACGAATCCGGGTCGCCTCAAGTGGAGTGAGGAGGATATCAGCAAAAAACCTGATTATCCGTCAGTCTGATCCCTGCACCACTGCGAAGATATCCATAGGGAATGCACGCACTCAGCAACACTCGACGCGCCCAAGTAGATCGCCGTCCTATACTTGACAGCCTCCTCCCTACTCCCCACCGCATCTGTGAACGTCTTTTTCCAGAACTCATACCCCGAGAACTTCGCTCCTCCTTGGATAAGGTACCCTACCGCCGTAGGCCCGAAGCCCGTAAGGAGAGCGGCGGGCCCTTCGGCAGCGACGATCTTCCTCCCGCCGGAGAGGAGGGAATGTCCCTTGAGGGCGGGGTCGATCTGGATACGCGTTTTGATCACGTCGATCGCTAGGCGGATGAGTATGTGACGCTAAGGGCGCGGGGGGACATACGGGTCATCCCTCCGTGTGTGATCCTGGACTCGATCAGCTGCGTTTCCTGCGCTCAAGACGAGACTCACGTGCAACATAGTGCCCCTTCAGATGGTCAGCATTGAGAGGGGGAGGACGTCAGATACGCACCAGCAGTGAAGAAGATCCCATAGTCCTTTAGGGTGAAGGTCGGTGTCAGAGGCTGCTCAGCTCCG
This sequence comes from Dacryopinax primogenitus, assembly GCF_000292625.1. NCBI lineage: Eukaryota > Fungi > Basidiomycota > Dacrymycetes > Dacrymycetales > Dacrymycetaceae > Dacryopinax > Dacryopinax primogenitus. Next base: position 650,164 of record NW_024467203.1, read on the forward strand.
GCAAGTGCAGCCTGTGTCTGACTAGCTTGTTTTGCGATTGCGGACATGTTGGAAGCTTACACCTTGGTATGAAGTGAGCTGAGGGGACGGGGAGGAGGACGCGCGAGACGACGAGCAGAGTGCAAGGACTGACGATAGGACGATGAGGTCAAGTGTATGCGCCCACGCTTGACTGACACTAGCCCATTGGCGGAAGTGATCTCTCCACCGGATGGGACGCGCCCATGACGTCATCAACAGAGAAAGCACATGTTCGTGGGAGCTTTATTCGGGGGAATCGGCAACTCTGGTGTTATCACCGATATAGGGAGAAGGAGGGATGGACATCATACATATCATGCTTTCCTACAGATCCCGCTGCAGTCTAGCTAGTCATACATTTCTACTACATCGAGAAAGTGCGAGTATATCACAATGCCGGGTATCGTGCACTCAGGGTAACCTCACCGCCAAAAAAAATGAAAGATGTACTGGAGCAGGTAAAAGCAGAGAAGAGAGAAGAAAGGGAACCGGAAGAGAAATGGTTACCAAAATGGACTGTTCCTCACCTCGTTCATCGCAAAACAGGAAGGAAAAGGGTTAATCATGCACCCGCGGATCGTCAAACCCAGTCACCTTAACCTGAGGCTCCATCCACACGCCCCTCTGTTGCTCCTCCTCCACCCCCTCGCCTTCTTCCTCTCCCTCCAACCCCAACCCCAGCTCTTCATCGTCACTAATACTTCTTGTCCTCCCTCTGCTCCTCAGGCTGTCCCTCGGTCTTGGTGCGGCCTGCTCTACCTCCGCTGGCCCGACTTGCTGTAGGGAGGAAGCGGCCTTGCGCAGCGCGGCGACCGTCTTCGGATCGAATCGGACTTCGAACAGGTCCAGAACATACTTCCTCACCGAGAACCGATACGAATGCGTCGAGATTAGGTGCAGCACTCGATAGAGGAGGGTGATGCTACTGAACAGCTTATGATGGCGCGTCTTGAGCAGCGCAAGAGTGTGCGAAGCTTTGTTCGCAGTCATCGAGTTGCCCAGGTTGGCAATGGCCAGGAGTACGTCATTTTCGACGGGCGCTGTAGGCGGACGCAACATCCGCGGCTCCATGTAGATCCGTAATGGCGGCTCCCAGAGGGGGATCTATAAAGCACGTTAGCTTCATCATCACAGATATCCGGGGGGAAAGGGCATACATCAAGGAATCGCTCCATCTTCTCCCCCTGGGCGATGGGCAAGCATATGCCAGTCGGCTCTCCCATAGGCGTCTTGGTTGCCTCCCACCCGTACTCGTACAAGATCTCCGCGCCCTCCGAGGTGCATGACAGGAGCCCGAGAACGAAGTACGCCGTTCCGCGTACGGAGAGCACTGCAGACTGCTCCACGATATCGATGATGTTCTGTAGGATATCTTCTTCCTCTATGAACTGGAAGCCGTAGTGGTGAGAGCCGATGTTCCCCTATACAACATTAGCATGCGCTCGACCCTTAGTGGGAGAACACGCACCACTGCCCATAACACACTTTTCAGCTTCGTGATCAGTTCCCTGTCTTCATCTTCCAGTCCATACTGTCTTATCACCTGTGCAAAGTCCGCAAAGTGACCTTTTTCATGGATGATCTGGCAGCCCAGCTCAGTCTTTGCCATCTCTCCATAAAAGTGTGGTGGGGCCATGCCGTCGAAGCTGTATTTGGTCAGTCGGGACTCTACAAGCGGGAAAATGAACGGACTCAGGGTTGAGGAACTCCTCAGTATCCTCCTGCCCCAGCGCTTTGGCCAAGAACGCCTCCACCTGGATCACGTACTGCAAGTTCCTCTCCTGGAACCAGCCGTCCATCTCCCGATCGACATAGCGTGCCTCACGCAGGTACCTGAACCCCGCCTGGTTGGACATGAACCTCAGCAGCAGTGGATGACCGAGTTCGCCCAAGTGCTCCAGGGTTGGTCGCATACGCACGACCATCTGCAAGACCTCGGAGGACTGACACGCTTCTTGCAGATATTCGACGGCTTGTTCACACACTTCTACAGCAGGGTCGTATAGTTGCGTGAGAAGCAGGCGAAGGGTCCACTCGTGCGGTTCGTCACTGTTTTGGATGAGCTTGCCAAGGTGTTCCGTTGCGTACTTTCGGATATGCTGATAGCAAGATCAGCGAAATATTTTGTGTCCGCCAACGCATACTCACCTTGTAGCTCGATGTCAGCGCCTTCGATAACACAATCCTCGGATGCCCGTCCCTTGAATAGTCCAAATGCTCGATCATACCCTTGATAAGGTCTTCTCTGCTCTTGAGTTCGCTCAAGTGGTAGAAAGCAGTGAATATCCGGAATCGCTGGAGGAGCTCGATGCCTTCCGAGAACTGACTGAGCGTGCCGAGCATCTCAAAGTATCCGTATGTGAGCGTATCTTCTACGCGCTTCTTTGAGAAGATGGGATCACTTGACGGTGCGCCGTTGAACTGGTGCCTGAGTGAGTGCACATGACTGAGGTGTGGTCGGCACGACTCACAGGGTCAAGCTGAGCGAAGCACTCCATCAGCTCTAATAAGAGCTTATCCTCAGTCAGCATCCTCTGCCCCTCCGAATGGCTCATGAGCACTCTCAAGAACTTGCATCCAAGCTTAACCCATCTTTCGTTCGGTTTCGTACTTCTCAAATCTGAGAACCGATGTGCAAAAGGGTGAAAGAACGGTAAAAGCCGGCGACAAAACTTGCTTGTCTTCAGCACCTCCTCCAGCCGTTTAGAGCTGCTTAACGCGCCATCCATGACCTCGAGCAGGAGGTCGACATTCCATCTCACAGAGTCACGCGACGTCGTCACGCCCGTATCAACAATCATCGTCGCAAAGGTCTTGTCGTCCACCGCAGCAGCCATCGTCTTGCGCGTCTGCTCGGCTTGCCGCTGCCCGCGGCGGATGGCATCGTCTACCGAGTTGGAACGATTTCGGTTCGTTTGAGGTTGGGCCTGAAGACGCAACCGGTTCCGATCCAGACTATCCAGAGAAGCTAGCGTATCGATACCAATGTTACGCTGATCGTTGTCTTTGAAGCTAGTCGTCATGGCGAACAGTGCCGGGAGTGACTGACTCCCCCATCAGCCTTCCTGCATCCAATGACTGCAAGTCCACTCACCAAGATGGTGCTAGACACCCTCCCCGGTAGTACGCGACTAACGATCTGCAGCACCTCATCCATCAAGAGAGCTGCCCTTCTCGCAACGCCCTCGTTGCCTCCTTTCTCTTGTATGACTACCGCGAGCGCGTCCAGGAGGCCGGCTTCGATGAAGATGGAGACGAGGAGGGCGACAAATTGATCTGAGAGATCGAGTCTCGCGTTGAGAGGTTCGAGAGCAGGATTCGGGCCTTTTGGGGCACCGAGTGCCCCCCGGCCGTATACTATTCGGTGATAAGTATTCTCTTCCCACAGAGAAACGGACAGAAGGAACAGCACTTACGTGTCAGTCTCCTCCCTTGTAAGAACTCGCCATGCCATTTCGCACCCCTGATTCTCAGAAGCTCGAAGAAGAAATCGATAAGTATCTCTCGACTTTCGGGGATAGGAAAGCGTAGGGTGTTAACAAGCGTGGCGATGGCGCGCCGGTCGTTGAGCGAAAAGTAAAGCAGCCCTGCCCAGGTACGGAGCATGCTGGAGATGGTCTTGCTGCAAGCGCGTAGGCGGGCGGTGTTGATCGACTGACGGGTCCCATACACTTCTGAGAACACGGAGAACACGGACTTCTATGGTGTCAGCCACTTCCTTCCTGGCCACGAGGACCGGACCTACCTCCAGATCGCTTCCAAGTCTAAAATATCCTCTTGTCCTGGGCCGATCGATCAAATACAAGAACACGCCCGCCAAAGCCGGTCCAACCTCGGCCCCCTCCGCCAGTGCCTGGAGAAGAACTCTCATCCCTCCCGACAAGCAGACAGCATCAATGTCAACCAGTACAAGCTCAGCAAGTGTCTCCAGCCCCGTGAGGCGGAGCGCGTCTTCTGAGGAGTCGCACATGGCTATGAACGCGCGGAGAAGAGGTTCGGAGATAGGCGGCGCAGGTGGGGGAGGAGAGGGGTTGCTGTTGGAGTTTTGGGGTTGGGGCTCGGACCGGAGAGTGAGGAAAAGTCGGATAAGCTTGAGCACTTGCTCTTTTTCTTCTACGTGTTTGTTGTCTCTTGAAAGAGTTCTGCGTGTCGTTAGCACTTCCGTCAGTGGAGATGGAGGTAATAGGCCGCACTTAATCATATACCAATCCAGCCCCTCGTCCTTCAGCACTCCAAGTGCCGTAGCATCCACAATGGTAAACCGTAGCAACCTGAACACGGCCATCCTGAGGTCTTTGCTGCATGCATCAGCCAGACATGGCATCACTCTGTACACATGGAATGCTCAGGACCATATTCATGTGGGAGGACGAAGACATACGCTTGTGCGAACTCAGAAATGTCGAGCTCGTATCGTACCCTCACGTTCACCCTCAGAATTTCAGTCAGTCGTCCTACGCACGCCAACCTCGCTCCCTCCGCTACCGTTATCCCGCTCCCACCCCCAGCATCATCAAGCCTGCCCAGCTCAGCCAACTGGCCCACCAGCCCGCGAGAAGAAGCCAAAGCGCCCTTAAAGTCCTCCATCTCTCCCTGAAGTGTTAGTGACGTACTCGCACTCCCTCGTCGCTGCTTTTCTCCTGCCCATGGTCCCCCTCCGATCGAGCTCGCGGAAGACCCAGCTCCGGAGGAAGCAGAAGCGAAGAACGCGCGTTTGCCTTTACCCGGTTCGGACGAGCTAGTCCCCCTCCTAGAGCCAGGAATACGAGTGGCACCAGTTGATGGACCACCTTGTGCTTGTGGTGCTCCTCCTGCGGCCCCATTGCCTGAGACAGCCTCCGTAACTCCCCTCTGCAGCTGTGCCATAGCCCTGACCAGCAACTGTATCCTCCCCTCCGCACTAAACAGCTCCCTCTCAACACTTTGTAAGTGTTTGTTCGCGCCACTTCCGTTCTTTGCACCTGATTCTGCCGCAGAGGACGCCACGACCGCGAGTAGGTTCTGCGCCCCGTCCTTGATCTTGCGTTGTTTGTCGAGCTCTTTTTGAAGCTCTTCTAGCTGCTGGGTTGGATCAAGGCCTTCTAGAGAGGGTAAGAGGGAGAGACTCGGTGTAGGGCTGGAGATGGAGGGTCTTGAACCAGGTGTTGGAGAGGGTGCCTCTGCACGAGAGGACGTGCCGAGGGATAGAAGGTTCGCCCCCACGCCTACGATAGCGCCCGCCAGGTTGGTAGCTCCTGCGGTGAGGGTAGTGCCCGCTGTCGAAAGGGCATAAGGAGGTGGAATGGATGGACCGGAGGGCGGGATGGGCGAATGTGCCCGGCGGACGTCGGCGACGCTAGGCATCGTTGGTAATGCTGACGGGATCGCCGGCGTTGATGATTCTTTGTGTGACGCGTAAACTGCTCGTCGCAGTCGACGTCAATGTCGCCAGAGATGGTGGACGTCGAGGAGAGAGTTGCGACTATGTTAATCTCTGCAGTTCGGTGTAGGCAAGTGTTGGTCCTCGACGTCTGAGCGCCTTTGCCCTTCGCCGCCCAACGCGCATGCAACGCGCATTCCAATACAAAACACGTGGGAATTAATCCGTCTCCGAAACTCACAAGCCAATATGACAGGGTATCTGTAGCCTTCGACTTATTTGCTGGATTTCACGATAACATCTGGCAAACACCAGGCAACCTAGACATGGTATTTGATATTACTTCACTTGGATCTGAAGCTCTTATGCCAAAGCAATTCAATTTCCCCCAAGTCAGAGATTGTACACTGGACTTCTCTAACAACACAAGCAAACATATGTAAGTGCTCAACTGGATTTGAGCAGTTAGACAAAGGCAATAATAATGGTTGTGTGAGGATAGTTAAGGAAGTGATATAGGAGGGAGAACAAATATAGAGGAGTGGACTCAGTTGCAGGGCTAAATGCGACCACAGCATGGCTATCAACCCACAGCTGCAGTGCCTTAGCAGTCATATGCTTTCCCATCCTGTGATTGGCCATCCTGTGGACAGGTCTGCTGCATCCAAGGGGGACCACAGCACTGATTGAACAGTAGGTGATGGCACATGCATTGCTCAGGGCTGAGCAGTCAACTGACATTACCATGGTCATGAAGGGAGGGCACAAAGGTGGGCCTGAGATTGCAGCATCCACCTGTCCAGCATGCTGCCTCTCCACTGTTCCATCACCATGCTCAATTCCTGCAATCGGCTGTCCCAAGAACAGGCCCAGCACATCTGATGGTGGATCACATGTTGATCAGCAAGGCATTGAGCAAACTCATGAGAGTGCAGGGGAGAAGTGCAGTGAGCCAACAATGTGAGTGCACTACATGGTGCACAGATTAGCAGAGCCAGACAGGGGAGCAGCCACCACATAGGCAGCTGACACAGTCCCTGAACTGGTGATTGGCCACCCTGAGAACAGGCCTGCTCAACCCCAGAGGTGGATTGCAGCATTGATCAAGCCAATATGGGTTTGTATGGCCATCCTCACAAGTAAGGTAGGGAGCAAGTGTGGATACCACAAGTGCAGGAAAGCATTAGAGAGAGCAAAGTGAAGCCAGAGTGCCAGTGGATGTAGTTTGAGAAAGGGGAAACAGCAGAGCCTGTCAAGTTCACCACCTGCTACAGATGCAATTCTTGCTCCTGGGCATGCCTCTTGCAGTATTGGAACTGTACAGTTTGTGGCTGACCCCTACCTGAAGCTGCAATTTTGGTACCAAGATGTGACACTTGTTCCTCTGCCTCCATTCATCATGACCACCTCATATGCTTCCTGATTGAGGACTTTGTGTACCTAAGTTGGTCATGGCACTGGTCTCTGTCATCTGGCCATCTCTGCTTGCAAAGCATTTGTTGCATTGAAACAACAATATCCTCCTAGTCAATCTTATCCTTACCTACCCCAGATATTGTGGCTATGGCACCCAACATTGCCATTGGTATTGATCTTGGCACTACATATACTAGTGTTGTGATATATCAGAATGGCTACTCTGAGACACTCAAAAGCACAGAAGGGGAGCTCAGTTTCCTGTCAGTCATGTCCTATGACAGTGACCAGATATTTGTTGGCACACCCACTAAAGAACTGCAAGAAAACAATCCCTCCAACACAATCTATGATTCATTGGCAAGCAACCAGATGACAATGGGGTACAAGAAGATGCACATTCTGTCACATATAAAGTGCTGACAGATGGATCACACCTGGAGTTCAAGATTGATGGGCCAAATGGATAAAAGAAGAAGTTAGTGCCAGAGCAAGTGTCTGTGCAGGTGTTGATGAAAGCAAAGAGAGATGCTGAGGCAAAATTGGGCTTTCCTGTCAAAGATGCCATGATCACTATTCCCACCTACTTCAATGATACACAACATCAAGCCACCAAGGATGCTGGCACAATTGCTGGCCTGAATGTTCTTAGAATCATGTCAAAGCCCATGGCTGCCACTCTTGTTTACAGCATGAAGTTGCCTCCCAAGAAAAATGGTCAATTTATCCTAGTTTACAACTTGGACAGAGGGATCTTTGACTCCACACTTATGTGGATGTGTGGGGATGATCATGACATGCAAGGAACTGGAGGGCATGGCCACCTGGGTGGTCACAACTTTGACCATGCAATTGCAAAATATATCATGGCAGAATTTGTGCAAGTTAATGGGCTGGATATTGAATCAGTGCTCGAAAATAAGCCAGTGCTCTCCAAGCTCCACCTCCACACCAAACTGGTGAAGTGTCAGCTGAAGCAAGGCACCCTTGCTTGCATTGTCATCCATGACCTTTACCAAGGCAAAACTTGGAAAGGCATGCTCAGCAGGGCAAAGATGAAAAATCTTATTGATGCCTACCTCACAACAAGCATGTCTATCCTGGAGGGTATCATCATTGCTGCAAGAGAGGCAGCTAAGCTTCCCAAGAAGGGTGATCCAGATGCAGTCATACTCTCTGGTGGTTTGACAAAGCTGGTAAAAGTCCAATCACTCCTCAATGAATGTTTCCCTGGATGAGTCCTCCCTTTGTCCCTCAGCCCTGATTCTGTGGTGGCACAAGGAGCAGCAATTCAAGCATCTATGCTCTTGTTGGATGCAAAACAGAGGGCAGCACTTCCTATTCTGCATGATGTAAATCCTTTGAGTCTTGGTGTTGAGGTGCTTGGCAGTGCTTTCAGTGTCATCATTCCCTAGAACAGCAAACTTTCTGCATCCAAGAAATGAGGTAGGTATAGCAATGCCAAAGCCAGTCAATCCAACTTGGAGATCACTGTCTACAAAGGCAAATGAACAAATATTAGTAGTGTTATCACTATTAATAGCATAACTATATTACTAGTCTTATGAGTGTTGCCAGTGTTAATAGCATTACTGGGATTACTACACAGCACCCTAATCTCTGCCTGGTTACCATAGGATGCATCAGGGTCAGGATCCTTCTGGGTGCACTGCTGCTCTCCGCCTGAATGCCATACGGATAGCAGAGGTCACTGTACCACTGAAGTCCAGGTGGTGGATTCTGTAGGTTATTAGTGATATCTTTGTACCATTATTAATATCAGATTATTATTAATAATAGCATGGTCAACTATTATATATTTAATATTATTAATAGGGCAGAGGAGACGCAATTGTCAACAACAACACAAAGAAACCCTCCTTCCTGACTTCACAACTCTTACCCCACTCTAATACACTTCAAAGCTCACCATCATCACATCCAATTTGTTCAAGCTTGTGCTATTAATACAAATGTGTTCTACAGAATTCAGGCCTGCTTCTTGATGGCCTTACCCCAAGGGGTGAAGGACCAAGCCCAAGCAATACCAGCACCAATAGTGTGAGGGCACACTATAATCAACAGAGGCTGCCCAGACATAGTAGAGATCAAAGTCAAGTGGAGAGAGGAAGTTGTTGTCAAGGGGTGGGGATAAGGTGCTGATGAGGTGACAGAGGTATATTCTGCAGAGTACTATCTCTATTGAAGTACAGTGGAGATTCCTCAGAGACCAGATATGAGGATATCATTGTCTAAACAGGTGGGTATTTATACTAAAGAGAAGGAGGAAAATGTCTAGTCATAGTGAGTCATGGCCAGTCATCTCTGGCCAGTCATGGCCAGTCATAGGCCTTGTCACTATGAGTTGCTGGCTGGTGGCTAGTCATCAGCTGTCATGCTGTGCAATGCCACACAGTCCTACCACAGCCAGTCCACAGGCCACATGGCACTGGCATAGCTGGTGTCAGGTTGACACAGCATGAGTAATCATGCCTGAGTAAGCTGTAGTCAAAGCAAATAAGACATCCCCTGACAGATAGAAGAAAAGAGTCCCATTTTATGCAACACTGTGTACATATAGTCAGTATATCATATGGCAACAAGAGGAGAAGCAGGACGTACCATAGCCCACTGCGCCAGTCACTGCAATGATGAAGGCAATGGCAAACCAGCCTTTGACCAGCTTGAGCCACTGACCCTTGGCATGCCTGCAAATGCCAGTGCAGGTATGTGTCAAGCAGGGACCAGGCAACACTGCAGACAGCTGAGGCAGCATCCAGCATGTTCTTGCTGGTTGTCAGGCACCCAGCACAGCAGACATCAGTGATGCCTTCTCCAGTCTGCACTCCCAGCAGACACTGCTGCTGTCAGGGCACCAGCTCATTGCTTGGTCAAGAGACATGACTAAGCCTTTATGAGATGGAAGTAGCTGGTATACATTGGCATGTGCTGGAACCTGTTGGAAGGATTGGATGGTCAGGTGACCTGCTGTGCATGGCTGTGCATGACCTCATATGACCTGATCACCTGACTAGGCTGAGTAAGCAAGATGTTCTAGCAGGTTCCACCACAGAGGTATAAATATAAGGCCTACTCTGCCTGGGGACTGTCTCTTCAGACTTGGTCTCTTAGGATCATCCACAGGTACCTATACTGTAGAT
>NW_024467203.1:665266-673554 GCF_000292625.1 Dacryopinax primogenitus
CATATGACCTGATCACCTGACCAGGCTGAGTAAGCAAGATGTTCTAGCAGGTTCCACCACAGAGGTATAAATATAAGGCCTACTCTGCCTGGGGACTGTCTCTTCAGACTTGGTCTCTTAGGATCATCCACAGGTACCTATACTGTAGATAGGTCTTAGTCATCAGGTCTACTCCACTTCCTTGTTGCCTGCTTAGACTCTTGGCACTCTTAGGTGAGCAGACTTAGTCAGCCTGTGTTGCCCTAACAACAACTGACATGTGTCTTTGACAGTTGGCCTCCTCAAAAATCCTCCTTGGCCTTTGTGCCATCATCTTGAGTGCTAGTTGACATAGGCAGAAGCTTCTTGAGTTCCTCTTGAATGCTTTGCATGTCTTCAGCTTGAACAGCACAAATGTGGGCTTGGCAAGGGTTAGGGCAGTTGTGAGCCATGTGACCCAACTGGTTGCAGTTGTAGCATCACAAATGTGGTCTTGATCTGTTGTTCATGTCAATATCCATTGCATCACTTGGCTTTGTGGGTGCAGTAATTGCAGGAACTGTAGCCACACATGGCATTGGGGTGAAGGCTGGTTGAGAGAATGTGTGATTCTCTGGAGTACAGTTGAAAGGTGCAGCATGCCTTGCCTTGAGCTTTCTTCGCTGATGGTCAAAGTGAGAGGCATAACAATACCATCCTTCCAAGTCTTCAGGCATTTCAGCAAGAGAGTAGATCTTGTCAACAAGATCATGGTTGAGGCCTTGCTCAAACTTCTCAATGTGTGCAATATCATTGTAGTTTGTGTACTCAGCCAGCTCCCTGAACATGGCAATGTACTCATTGGCTGTCTTGTTTCCTTGGGAGAGCTGCTCCAGTTTCGCATGAGCAGTACCACTTTGGTCTGGATTGCTGAAGGCTCTTTCAAATGTGGCATGGAAGAGTTTCCAATCATTGAACAAGGGGTCCTCCGGCATTCTTGTCATGTGGTCAATCATTCAATCAGCCCATGAGCCAGCAGTGCCTTCTTTCATGTATGAGAGAGCAAAGACAATAGCCTCCTGTTCATTGGTGAATTCATGAGCTCAAGCCTTGAAGTAGATCTGCAGTTGGTGAAGAAATGTCTTGGCCTTGCTGCAATCACCATTGAAGGTATCAGGTGTTGCAACCTTTGGTCCTTTGGGAATGTGCTTGCATTCAGACAGAGCTGCAAGTTGTCCTTGCAGTTGCCCAACAAGGAGAGCTAGGTTGATTTTGGAATTGTTGGTGGAGTTTGAGGGAAGAGCCTGGGCAGGCATTGTTCCATCTTTGGGTGTGGTGATATCGGGGTTGTTTGGAGCCATAGTTATGATCATAAGGTTGTTAACAATGACCAAGCCTTGAGGTGATTGTTAAGAACACTGTTGACAGTTATGGGTCCAAGGATGTTGACAGTAGTTGACAGTAGGGACACTGAGAGATTGTACACTTGTGTACAATGTCAGAGTTTGTCCTGAAAGGGCAGAGTCATCTTGAGAGAGATCTGGTCTTCTGTGAGGGCACACTATAATTGACAGAGGCTGCCCAGATGTAGTAGAGATTGAAGTCAAGTGGAGAGAGGAAGTTATTATCAAGAGGTGGGATAAGGCATTGATGAGGTGACAGAGGTATATTCTGCAGAGTACTATCCCTATCAAAGTACAGTGGAGATTCCTCAGAGACCAGATATGAGGATATCATTGTCTAAACAGGTGGGTATTTATACTAAAGAGAAGGAGGAAAATGTCTAGTCATAGTGAGTCATGGCCAGTCATCTCTGGCCAGTCATGGCAAGTCATAGGCCTTGTCACTATGAGTCACTGGCTGGTGGCTAGTCATCGGCTGTCATGCTGTGCAATGCCACATGGTCCTACCACAGCCAGGCCACAGGCCACATGGCATTGGCATAGCCAGTGTCAGGTTGATGCAGCATGAGTAATCATGCCTGAGTAAGCTGTAGTCAAAGCAAATTAGATGTCCCCTGACACCTCCGTATGTGGGGTACTGCAGTGGTGTATGCAGCTGCCCCAAGAGGTGAGAATGGCCTTCCTGTTTCCATGATTATGCAACTTACATTCCTGTGGAGGCCACCTTCATTGAACTCTACCCAGTTGCAGGGATCTGTCTCTTGTGACAAATGAACCAATACACCAAGAGGCTTAGCAATCATGTCAGATGTTTGGACAGCCAAAGAATTTGCTATTGGCCTGCCCATGTTGGAGACATTACCCTCAGGTGACAGCACCTCAAGCACAACATGCTACAACAGCAAAGTGAGCTTATGTGGATTATGACCTTACTGATCACTAACAAGAGGTTTGGCAGCTTCAAGGAGGGCATGTGGAATTTGTAAAGTCACATATAATGTTCAGCAGAGTGAATGCTGGTGGGTTGTCATCACTGTCATTGTGGCCAGCAAGGACAGCTTGTAATCCCTACACCCGCACCCTTATTGCTAAATGCCGCCATGTGTTCATCCACCCTGCTCACTGTCACCATGCTCTTCAGCCCTTGTATTACATGTTTCCAGTACAACTCTTTCATCATTCTGTTGCTCTGTGGGGTAAGAGTGGTTAGGCTGCCCATGCCAGCCCACAGACATACCCATTTAGATCCTGCAGGTAAGTGACAGCCTCAACTGGTCATGGCACCAAGGTCACTAACAAATATGTATCAGAGTTCACACTCAGCTCTGATGGGTGGTCAGGGCAGTGTGTGGTCTGTCATGACCACCCACCCAAACATTGGTCACTGATTTGACACCTCATACAGCATGCTGTGACAGCAAAACACATCCACTATGTGAGTGCTAATCTGGCTTGGGCCAAAAGGCCTGTCCCACTTAGATGTGCAACATCTAAGCAGGGCATCAAGGTTACCCATGGATGGTCAAGCCCCTCACAGAACTCACTGACCAACCTTGTAGAGTATGAGCTGGCTCCCTTCTTTGACAAGCACAGACAACCTGTTGTATTTGACCTTGTGCATGAGGACACAGATGATATTGTGACCATGGAGGAGCTCCAGATGGAGAGGGACAATTCATACCTGGACAAGGTCAAAGATGCAGGCATTGAAAGTGCTGAGAATCATGACTGGTATCAAAGTAAGTTCACTGGCATCCATACAACATCAAGGAGCTAAGAATATTCTAGGACAGCAAGGGTCATGGTCTATAGCTAACTGTATGCAACTTCTTTCTGGTCAAGTGAGAGATTCCCAGTGGTTTCCTTATACTGAGCATACTGTGAGTAAGCTTGCACTGATGCATATGTATTCCTTGCTGATGATGTCAGATGCTATTTTCTGATATACTGTTGCATGTGCCAAGGATGCACTTCTCTATTCCTCAGTAAGAAGCCATGGTGTATGGGCATTGGCACTTGGAGCCTCTGAAATCCCTTCCCCTTTGCATGTGTGGGCCTGAAGCCAGTCACTACTCTTTGCAATGGGCAATCCAGTGCACCAGGTCATATCTTGACTCAGAAATCTCTTTTACATGCTGGACATTGGATGGATGATTGCGATGGTAAGGTGGATTGAGGACTAATTGAGATTCAACTCTTGCTGACAGTCAGTAAGGATTTCACTAACCCACACAAGCACCCATACATGCATTTCTATCCGGAGCTCTCTGACTCATTGTTGGAAGAATTCTGGCATGGGCAGCTATGGTGAGAAACAGCCCCCTTGGCATGGCTCACACCAATGATTCAGTTGGATGGGCAAGATTGGTACATCGATGAGCTTCTGGAGTGCAAGGATGGGATTTTGTTCATTCTGAACTGCTGGTTCACAAGAGGGAATGAGGGGCAATCACTCTGGGCTATGGGGAGAGAGGTTTCAATCTGTGCGGTAAGGTCATGCAATTTGGAGAGTACACCCTGGATCAACCTGTCTTAGGGCTCCTTGCACGTAGCCATGACACACACTTTGCATCCTGTCTCTTCCTTCAGGCACAATCTACTAGAACTGAGACCTTTCCTATGAGCAAACCACCTACAGTTCCCATCAATGTACAAGGACTTAGAGAAGAAGATGCCAAACCCTCGGCATGTGTGAGCCAATGGTTGCATGGTCATGTCTTGTCCTTTGCTGATATGGTGTGATGACATGTTGGGCAATGTGAGCAAACAATGGAATTGCCACTACTATGCAGTCATATCTAACCTCTCCCTTCTGAGAACCCACCTCAACCACAAGTACAACATGAACTTTGTCTGTACCTCCCCTCATGCCTCACCATTGGAGTTAATGGAGGGGTTGATGCAGATGGTCAAGTAAGCACCACTCTTACCCCACTCTAACATCCCATGGCATAAGCTTACTCACATATGCAGGGATATCAACCAGACTGGCTTCAAAGCCTACAATATCACTACCGGCTCCTCCATTCTGGTCAATGTGTGGGTGGGTATACTCACTGGCAACAACCCTCTTCAAAGCAAACTTCCAAGCCACTGAGGAGGATTGGCCAATAAATACTGCTGCATGTGTGACGCAGGCAGAACTAGAGCTGAGAAACGGAGTGTTGACATGTACTTGACCCTCTTCAAGGTACACTATACATTCATTAAGCCATAACACCACTAACATCTGTCCACCCAGTTAGGATGTCCTCACTCAAAAGCAATGACTCTGAAGACTGTACATGAGATGGTAGAACTGGCCTGTCAAGTTTGCAAGACAATGGTGATAGCTTTCCTTGGCCAACAGAGGGGAGTTAAAGATGGGTATGCTGAGCATGCAATCAAGTTTTTGCATGCCAAGGTGACCAAGGCAAAGCAAAGCAACAAGAGCCCTGAAGACAAATTGTGAAGGCCATCATGGAACTTGACGGCCATCCCTCTGTCAACCCACTATTCACAGTGGATGGTGAGTGACAGTCAGCCTTATTGGCTTCACCACTCTTACCCCACTCAATGCTTAGATCCTCATGAATCTCCACTGGTGGAGCTTCTTCACACTTTTCTGCTTGGTGTCTGCAAGTATCTATGGGGCCACACAGTCGAGATCCTGGAGAAGAAACCAAATACCAAAGCTGGTCATGCCCAGCGACCAAAGGCATGTATGCCAATGGCCCTTGTTCAGATGAGGATCGACACACTAAGCAAGGATGGCTTGAACATCCCATCAATACCATTGGCATACATTGTGCAGTACAAATACTCCCTGATCAGCAAACATTTTCACCTACTTATTCAAATGATGCCCTTCTTGATTGAGGATCTTGTTGATGGAGAAGTTCTGGAAGCATGGGTCATGTTGGGCTTGGCTGCAGTTCAGTTATGGCAGACAGACATCCAGGATTCAAACTCATATCTGGTGCATCTGATCCTGCAATGTGTATATAGCTCTACTGACACATTACTAATAGGAGAGTCTGGATAAGCATCTTGCCACAGTGGTTCATGCCTTTGCACACATAGACCCAATCAAGATCATGTCCAAGAGCAAGCTGCACATATTGCACCATATAGTGCAGCATATACATTGCAATGGGCTGGCATTGCTCTTCTCTACCAAGCAATACAAGTCCTACAACAGCGTTTTCCAACCATGCTCAGTTCTGAGCAATTGACAAGCACTGAGCAGGGATATAGCAACAGCATTTGCCCATTTTGCTTGTGTTAAGCATATCATGGCTGGTGGCTGGTGGTTTGATCAAGAGCACAAGGAATACATCAGGGCAAGCATGGATGTACTAACCACATTAGCTGAGTGTCCTCAGCTTCAGGCGCTCACCGGTTTACCAGCATTGAAAGAGGGGAGATGTGAGTGCACCATTCTTGATTGGTGTGCCAAGTGCTAACAATGCCCAAGGTGTTCAGCCTCTGCTTATGCTGGGATCACAGCCGATGCCATTCAAGACAACAAAATCAGGACAAACTCTCCTAAGCAATGATGAGCAGTATTTGGAAACCATGCAACAAGTTTGGAGCATCCTGACCCAAAGTGGAGACAGGGCAGCAGTTGGCAGTTTTGTCATGTTTGAGAAAGAATCAAAGGTATGCTAAATGTGTGATTGGGACAGGACTTGTAGCTCAACAAGTTCAGTTGGCTTTGGGCCAAATCAAGGAGATTGTGACTGTACTGGCATCCCGACAGACCTGCTTGCCTCTGAGCTGGGTCTTACTTCTGTGTTTTGCAATTGGACTGCCACATCCTCAGATTGCATGTCCACAGCTCATTTGCAAGCAGCAATACAAGCTCACAGAGGATCAGGTACATTAGAGAAGGCTCAAGACACAATAACCACTGATGCAATCAAAAGTCTGTCATTGGCTGTGTCAATGTGCAGCATGACTGCATGACTGGGCTATGTACAAGACAGGTCCCCAGATGGCAAGAGCAACTGGAGGCTGTGGGAACCTATACATGCATCGCTCACCATGAAGATGACAAGTTTCTGCTCAATGTTTTTCCCTCCACAATGCCTCATGGATAAAGTCAATCATCCCCTGGCATCCAACCTGTGGCTTGATCAAACTGAGCCAAGATCAAGCTATGGATCTTCAACAAGAAGCAGCACATCAACTTCTGGTTACAAACTGGAAAGAGAATGACACCTGATATCAGCACTTCTGGCAAGACTTGTACATGAAGTATTATTAATCCTGTGTATTATGGTATGTGCATTTTGTCTCTCACCATTTAATCAGCACATGACAAGAGAAGCTGATGGAAAGAAGACCAAACTTTTGTTACCAAGTGAAAAAATTCACATTGCACAATGCCCCCCTTTTAGGTGTTCTGTTTATCATAAAAGGCAAGACTGGACATGTGTTGCCTTCCCTCTTCTCTCTTACCATTCATCAATCTAACCCCCTCCTTCAGCCTCACCACTCTTACCCCAAATTCCTAATACACTTCCTTTATCCACTCCACATTGTATATCTGCATGGCAAGACCCACAACACAGGCTGAACCTGGTCAGGCTGTACCGCCCAGACAAGGGCTGTTTTGGGAAATACTGTTCAAAGACAATGACAACCCAACTACACCTGTGACATCTGTAGAAGGTGGTGAACCTCTCCCATTGATAACCAATGCTATGAGTCTTCATCATGGTGGTCTGGAAGAGTGGGATGAAACCCAAGCAGGAGTTGAAAGAGGCTCAGCCACAAAGGATTACAATGCTGTAGCTCTGAGCATTGCCACCAAATGCAAGCTCACCCAAGAACAGACAGACAAGCTGTTGGTCTTTGCACAAGAGGTATGCCAGTGGTAATAGTACAGCAGCCATGCTATGACTGACTTGTAACCAGCGGGATGTTAGAGTTCATGCAATTCTCACATTCTCAAACTGTATTGCAATATGCAACTCCCTCACCTCAATCACATCTAGTGTGAATCAACAATGGGTGCTGCCTGCAGAGCCCGTGGCAAGTTCATGTCAAGGGGGTGGCTTTGCTGCTCAAACCACACTTAAACAACACCACTGCTTTGTGGTTTCACCACTCTTACCCCACTCTATCAACAACACCGCTGCTTTGCAGCTTACCCCACTCTAATATCTCCTTCAGAGGTTCATATTGCTGACTTGACTTGGTCTGACACAGGGCAAGATTGCAAAGGAGATTTATGCTTACTTGCTTGGCCATCGCTGTCTGAGCTATGTGACAACAGCTACAGTGAGCATGATGGTATGTGAAATGTTTGAGGCAGATCACAAACTAACATGAAGGCAGACCCACATTGATCAACATGCTGTACATTTACAATTGGATCCTGAAGTGTTTCAAGTAACCATCAAGCACCAGGTACTCAAGAAGGAGGTAGCTTGCCTCTTGGGAGAACACCACAGCTGGATGCTGAAGAAGGTATACACAATGTGTTTTAAGATGGTCTGATGTATGTTCACCCTATATACAGTTGAGAAGTATGCTGGACCAGCCATTACACATACTGCAAGAGCAGTTGGCAATCTCAACATATCCATTCAAGTTCACCATCCATCACTGGGCTCAGTTTGCACTCATGGTAAGCTCTATCAATGCTGTTGATATGGTTCTGTTAGGGCAACACAGGCTGACTAAGTCTGCTCACCTAAGAGTGCCAAGAGTCTAAGCAGGCAACAAGGAAGTGGAGTAGACCTGATGACTAAGACCTATCTACAGTATAGGTACCTGTGGATGATCCTAAGAGACCAAGTCTGAAGAGACAGTCCCCAGGCAGAGTAGGCCTTATATTTATACCTCTGTGGTGGAACCTGCTAGAACATCTTGCTTACTCAGCCTAGTCAGGTGATCAGGTCATATGACCAAGAATGAGGTCATATGAGGTCATGCACA
>NW_024467203.1:678781-694535 GCF_000292625.1 Dacryopinax primogenitus
TTGGTCTTCTGTTAGGGCAACACAGGCTGACTAAGTCTGCTCACCTAAGAGTGCCAAGAGTCTAAGCAGGCAACAAGGAAGTGGAGTAGACCTGATGACTAAGACCTATCTACAGTATAGGTATCTGTGGATGATCCTAAGAGACCAAGTCTGAAGAGACAGTCCCAGGCAGAGTAGGCCTTATATTTATACCTCTGTGGTGGAACCTGCTAGAACATCTTGCTTACTCAGCCTAGTCAGGTGATCAGGTCATATGACCAAGGATGAGGTCATATGAGGTCATGCACAGCCATGCACAGCAGGTCACCTGACCATCCAATCCTTCCAGCAGGTTCCAGCACATGCCAAGGTATACCAGCTACTTCCATGTCATAAAGGCTTAGTCATGTCTCTTGACCAAGCAATGAGCTGGTGCCCTGACAGGTTCTCATATTGCCCCAGAGGAAAACCTTGGAGGAGCACAACACTTGCACAGAGCCAGGGGGGAGTGAAGAGGCAGAGGGGGAGAAAACACCAAAGGACTACTGGCCATATCTGGACCAGTGCATTACAGGGATGGCCTCAAGGTTTGGGAATGACATCCATTTTAAACATACTTTAAAAAAGGAGGTTCTTTGATACTCTATTAAAGACATCTGCCCCAGACAAACTACCCATTAGTCATCTTTGAGTTCACATCCATGAGTGAGCCTTGAACACCCTGTTAAGTGGTGTCCTCTGAGAACTGATATCTGAATAGTGTGTTCACTCATGTTCTAAACTGCAATCTGGAGCAAAAACCAAATGGATCAAATTGTCCAAGCAGAGCTGCAGATGTAACACCCCTTTGGCAATGGGCTGCAGAGAAAGTGGGTGTCAGAGGAGAGGATGTGCTGGAGGGAGCAGATTGAGTGGGGTAAGAGTGGTGAAGCTGAAGGAGGGGAGGAGGAAGTGGGAGTTCAATGCAACTCTTTCCCACATAGGGAAGAGGTGGATTATCCTGATATTACTTATGTTATTGATTGTTTAATATGCATATGGATATTGTCTATTATGAAGCAGCATATATATTATTATTATCATGAATAGTGATAATATATGGCAGAATGCAAGCTGATGGGGCAGGGTAAACGTCAATAGGTTGGGTGCATGGA
This sequence comes from Dacryopinax primogenitus, assembly GCF_000292625.1. Taxonomy (NCBI): domain Eukaryota; kingdom Fungi; phylum Basidiomycota; class Dacrymycetes; order Dacrymycetales; family Dacrymycetaceae; genus Dacryopinax; species Dacryopinax primogenitus. The sequence continues at coordinate 679,915 of NW_024467203.1, forward strand.
ATTTGGCAGGATCCATGTGCAGAACCTTAAAAATCCATAGGGACAACAGGCAATAATGGGAGGAGGACCAGGACAGACCCTAGTGGTGAAATGGATGGAATCCGGCCTGACATGGGGGTGCTGTGTAGTATTACCAGTGTTACCAGCATTACCAGCATTAACAGAGTTAACAAAGTTACCGGAGTTACCAGAGTTACCAGTGTTACCAGTGTTAATGGAGTTACCAGAGTTAACAGAGTTACTGGAGTTAACAGAGTTACTGGAGTTAACAGAGTTAATGGAGTTAATGGAGTTACTGGAGTTACCAGAGTCCAGTGGCTGTCCACGGAAGTAAGGAACCAAATCTTAATACATCCATTCCCTATGGAACCTAATTGCTTCCACCAGGAGTAATTTCCTCTGATGCCCCCCCTGCAGAGACAATATTCCTACAATGCCCCTCCAGAGGCAATTGCCCTAAATGCCCCTGTTCTTCACATGTGCTGCATATTTGCATGTCGTCATTGTGGCAGTGACAGGAAACTCATAAATGAGAGTGTTTAGGGGTCTTCCAATAATAATTTACATAGGGTGTTATCAATAAATTAAAATATATGCTCCTAAGTAGAGGCTGGTATTAGAAGGTTATAGTAACAGCAATGTACCAAAATGACTGAGATAGCTTTTGTTCTTTGATTATGCAACTTTTTCCATACTATAACAATGAAAGATTGTGGGACCCCTGAACTAGTTAATTATGCTTTTCTTTCTCACTGCCACAACAATGACATGCAAATGTGAAGAAGAGGAGGTATTTCCTCTGATGCCCCATTTTCAGGAACAAAATACCTGTTATGCCCCTCTGGACACATTTTACCCCAATGCCCTCTTCTTCAAGGGATCATGGCATTAGTAGCTTAGAAGCTGTGCAGAAATCCCCAAAGGGGAAAATGGGTCACCTAGGGGTCCTGGCCTCTGCTTGACCAGAGTTAATTCTTAACTCACTTAGAAAATTACAAAAGAAAGGAAATCAAAGAAAAAAATCAATAGATATAAATAACAAGACATCTAGAGAGACTTCTTTTGATTTTTCACAGAGTGTATTCTCAGATAAATGAGCATGCTTATGAATTGGACCCCTGAGCTACCCTTTCACACTTCAGGGATTTTAGGCAGGCTTCTCCAGGCTTCTCTACAGGCTTCTCAGCTGCTAACACTGTGATCCCTTGAAGAAGATGGGGCATTTGGGGAAAATGCTGCCCAGAGGGGCATAACAGGTATTTTGTTTCTGAAAACAGGGCATCAGAGGAAATACCTCTGAAGAAGAGGGGCATTTAGGGCAATTGCCTCTGGAGGGGCATTATAGGAAGATTGTCTCCACAGAGGGGGCATCGGAGGAAATTACTCCTTCCACTGGCCACGGACCCTAAAAATGTCCGGACATGGAAGCGCATTTTTGGCCGATTCAGACGAATCCTGATGGCTCTCCAGGGAGGCACGCGTGATTCGCTAAAACCATTTAACAAATTTCCTTAACAGGAAGTTTAGGCGGAAGTAAACGGGAATTTCTCCCTGCCAAAGCCTGGGACAACTCGTTGCCCAGGGACTTCTAGGTCTTGAACCCAGGGGTTTGGATCCTAGTGACGAGAAGGGTCTGCGGACGAATGGTTGAAATGGCGAAGAATCCACTACCGAAGAGATGATCGTTAACACACGTAATGTCCGAAGCAAAGCCACTGAACTAGCAAGATCGGAGTTGTTTGTTTTTAACGAAGGAAGCAGAATGTGAAAGGACATGGTTCCCGAACTTTTTGCGCGGAGGCCGAGCGCTGCCAACCAGGCGAGGCGATTTACACATGCCAACTTGTGGGAATAGGTTAGGGCGAAAGGATGCAGACAGATAGTTGTTGCCGGTACAATCAAGCTATTAAACATTGTTGATTAGTATGCCTGAGAAGAGAAGATGGAACCGGGCGATTAGTGATAGCGCGTCTTTTGGGCGTGAGTAGGGGCACTTTAGAGCAAGCGAAGGGTCGACTACCCACTCGGATGTACATTAAGCTGTCAAATATCAGGGGTGGGAGTACTTGGACGTTGAAACGAGTGTGGGGTGTAATGCAGTTTGAATAATTAAAACAATGTGGAGAAGACAATTGGGGAACAGGCGGGGGAGACAGGGGAAGCACGGGTCGGGCCGTGTTACCTCCACGCGGGGAAGTGCACCGTGCACGGGGTACACACAGAGGTCACCACCGTATATGCTCATCAACCACAGCGCTCTCGGACGCCCTCGCCGCTCTCTTCTTTACCATTCCTGTCGCCGTTGTTCACCTTGAACGACAGCCTGTCTGCTTCTCTCTCGACTAGCGGTAATGGCCGATACCTGCAGATTCGAGGATCACACCAGCTCTCTGTCAGTCTCTCCTCAACCGGGCTCGTCTGGGACGCACACCCACGACGGCTTCACGTACCACATGCACAATCACTCGCGCCAGTTCTTTGCGCTGGACGACGAGTACGCGCAGCCTGGAACCTGGACACCTCTGGAGCACGGGCACACGCATGAGCATCTGGAACACGCCGGTGAGTCAGACTTGAGGCGGCCGCGGCGATGACGAAGCTAACAGATATTCAGGGAAATTCGGAGATCGTGTTCTTCCCGATTATAACCATCGAGACTTCAAGGAGAGGGGATTCACTATTGGCATTGGAGGGTGCGCGGCAGGTATATGCGCTTCCATGTGCGCTGATTAGTCCACAGACCTGTAGGCTCCGGGAAGACGGCGCTTACGCTCGCATTGTGCCAGAAGTTGCGAGACAGGTTTAATATCGGTCCGTGATTCGTATTATCTTCTCAGCGACTTCTGATTTCCTTACATAGGTGTGACAACTAACGACATCTTTACGCGCGAAGACCAGGAGTTTCTGATCAAGAACAATGCTCTCCCCGCCGAACGCATCCGGGCTATCGAAACCGGTGGGTGTCCGCACGCAGCAATCCGAGAAGACATCTCGGCGAATCTGCATGCGCTGGAAGAGCTGCAGGCCGAATTCGGATGTCAGCTGCTGTTTGTCGAGAGTGGCGGTGATAATTTAGCTGGTGCGTGAGGTTGCTTATGTCCGTGAGATGGCACTAATGATACCGCAGCCAATTATTCTCGAGAGCTGGCGGACTACATCATCTATGTTGTGCGTTATTCTGTTCCTCTGATGCATAAACTCCTGACAAAATCTCATAGATTGATGTATCAGGGGGTGACAAGATCCCACGAAAAGGCGGGCCGGGTATCTCGCAGGTCAGTACAACCTCTTTCCCCGCCTCGCACGTGCTCATCCGTGTCGCAGTCTGATCTACTCGTGATCAACAAGGTATGACCCGTGTCCTCAATCTTTCTCACGCTAACCTCCCCAGACCGATCTCGCACCCTACGTCGGCGCATCGCTCGAAGTGATGGCCCGGGACGCGGCCAAGATCCGGGACAACGGTCCCACAGTGTTCACCTCGATCAAGCACGGGGACGGGGTGGACGAGATCGTTGACTACGTGCTAAGCGCCTGGAAGGCCAGCGGAGCCTCGAGGCTTAAGTAAGCCCCGACCTTATGCCGGGGGATGACGACCTCCCCAAGCGCTCACCAAGGAAGATCCGCTCTAGAGCGGTTTGCCCGCCCGGAAGGAATAGACAGGCCAAGAATGGCCAACCATACTCATGAACGAAGATTTGTATCCCTACGCCATGTGGACTTGTGACCGTGTCGCTCTCGGATGTCGCTATACATGCAGAGTGACTACTTGTCTTGCTCTTGATCTTTGCTCCACGGGCGCCTTGGGATGTGTCAGCTTATTGCGTTCCGGGCCAAGTTCGTATATGCATCATGCGCTGGCAACCATGGCAAGAGCTCGTGAACCACCGACAGCGACGGCACGTTCTTTGCGAGTGCAACACCTTGTTCATCTGGCAACTGCCGAGTTACCTACCAGAAACCGCGCCTGCACGTCTATATAAAGTACACCCGCAAGTGGCCCTCCTTCCCTAAAAGGTGGCCGGCGGAGCTCCCGAATATGTAGGGGGCAGCGCACCTTGCCCCACTGGCAGTGAATCACGCAATCACGCTCAGTGGTTAAGGGGCCCAATCTAGATCTGGACTCGTGTCTAGATACCCTTCGCGAATTCAGGAAGGCAAGAAGGTGAAGATGCGAAATTGCGAGTATTCAAAGTTCGCGAAGCTCGGAGTGTCCCAGTGGCCACCCGAACAATTTCTGACATTTGGGACTTTCTCGCCTCTGACAGCAGATGTATCTCACAAGCCTGAGCGATTACGATGGGCTTGAAGTGTCTATGACTTCTCCCGGACTCATTAATACCAACAATAAATAAGTAGTCCCTTCATCAAACGAAGAGCCGCAAATGTTCTAAAGTACTTCCCGGACCCCACGTCTTGGGGCGCAGAGCTGCCCGCACTCCCGTCAACTAAGATAAGCTACCTCAACCGTGCATTGCAACCGAAAGAAAGGGAAAATCCTAGACTTCTTCCCCCGCTGCACGCCGAATAACTCGACATACTTCCTCAGGATGGGAGAGCATCACCGCGTGTCCGCTATCAGATCGCTCTATCCTGATCATCCCGCCCCTTCCGCTGAACGCAATCCCGGGACTGGAATGGGAGCCCGGGTTGCAAACGGGGTTGCTGCACTTGCAGGTAGTCATGGCCCGACGCGCAGAGACGACCATCTCTTCCTGTATCCAAGGGGGAACGGCCTTGTCCTGTTGGGTAATGAGGTACGTGGAGGGGATCTCTTTCCAACCAGGATGAAGAACGGGGGAAGTGAATGTCCTACCCGTCGGTGAGCAAATCTAGGAAAATGAAAGTGGGAGATGTAAGGTGACATACACCGTACACTGGGGTTTGAGCAACGCTGCCCATCGAGATTGTTCTTCGGGCGAGAGATCTTGGTACCACACATCTTCCGGGCATGTACAGCGAAGGAACGTTCCCTGTCATCTCATAAGCCCACAAGAGACGCAAAAAAATAAGGGCTACATACACCGTCTATGAGCTCGACCCAGTAAGGCAGCGTTCCCTTCAAAAGGTCCAGTGCGGCTATTCCCTTGTCGAGCAAGAACGACCCGAGGAAGACGAGCTGTATGACACCTCCCTGCCTCTGGTCGACCTTTCCTAGCCCCTTGACTGCGGCTGCACCTGGTAGCCCGCCATAGGAGTGCATGACGACTACCACGTCCTTCCCTGCACGCACGAGCCGAGAGAGCAGGACGTGCACTGCATCTGTATCTTCTTGCATGCTTGTTACCCGCCCTCCAACAGAAGGGAGGTCGAGGGTCACACACGGGTAGCCTGCAGCTGAGAGGAGAGAGATGAGGGAAGCCCAGACGAGAGAGGTGTGCCATGCCCCGGGGACGAGGACGATTGTTGGTCTCTGTTTTCCCGGTGAGGGGGGTCCGGGCGGTGGGCGGGAGTGCATCTGGCTGAGGGAGGTGGGGGGGACGGTGAGCGGGGAGAGGAGGGCCATTGGTGGTGACATGAGGAGGAGGAGGAGGAGGAGGAGAGGGAAGGAGGAAGAGAGGAAGGGAGGTGATCGGGTGATCGGGTGATCGGTATGTATCACCCACCGATGGGGGTTTATATGTGTGTCGATGTCTGTGTGTTGACCTTGTCTCATGTCGATCTATTCATCGGGTTCGGCGGAAAGGGAGAATACCCGGAAAAGGGAATTAACCAGCGTTAGAGTAAGTGTATGCATCAGATCACTTGTAGAAGGTGTCAAGGGGGAAGACTACAACATATCCTTAAATGGAAAGTATGAACATTCACCATAGGATACATACCGTACACAGTAGTCACTCGCCCCCGAGCAGGAGGGGCGCCCTCGCACAGAGAAGCAGCACAGCGTCTGATGTTGTGGCATGTGACGTTATCGAGATTGGCCCCTCGCGGAAGGAGCCCCGGAGCCGGCGGTCACGATGCGCCCAAGGAAACGGTGATCACACGAACATCTATCTATCCCTACTCCCAATGTAGCACTTGCGGGCTGGACAATATCTGGGAATGCACTCGGATCAACAACGGTAAACTCAGGGTTACTTCTTATAATCCCGTAGACACCAAACTGGACAACCAACTTTCTCCAACTCGGTCGGACTTGGAGGATCATCCCACTCCCACTCCGTAGCAAGAAAGATCACCCAACTCCGCTCCTCATCACCTAGGTTAGCGCGTGACGCTACGCCCAGCAAAGAAGAGATGCATGGGGTAGGGAAGGAGATCAGCATCGGGCGATAGGCTTGCACATCGGGTGATATGGGCTTGGGAACGATGTCCCTTCCTTGTCTACCCTGTATGCCGCCCCCTTCCTCCTGGCAGACATTCCATTTCCACAGCTGGATATCCTGCTCCGGTTGCCGACTGATTCCGCCCTCACCCACCGATCGTCCACCCCTACCCTCGGAGCATACCAGAGTCAATTGACGTCAGTGGGTCCTTTTGATCCAGACCGAACTGAAACAAGAAATGCAACAGGAAAGGGGGATAGGAACGGGAAGAGCTTGCGACTCAGATCGGACGGGCCGATACCCCGCCGAGCGTAAAGCGCCCGAACTCCCGAGACAGAGCCGATCAATCTAGGTACAGGCACGCATTTCCCCTCTCTGTCGCCCGGTCTGCCCATACCGTCTCTCCTTCCCATACCCTCTGTGCTCGCCCTTCCCGCATGGGATACTGCGGGTCGCGCAGAGAGTGCGGTAACACTCTCGGCGGGGGTTCAAAGGGTCGCAAGGGTGGACAATGACGAACCCCTTACTCCCGGGCCTTTGTCCCTGAGCACCTTGTGCTTGTATGATGCGATGACACTATGCTTCCCGAGTGTCCTGATCCAATACTGCCGTAGAGCACGCCACCCTCCTATATATAGAGGCAGGGTTGCACCCCCCGCTCTCGACCCGACAGAGGATCAACATCTAGAATAGCTGGTTTCCCACCTCGGTGGAAAGGGAGCAGAAGGGGAAGGGGGAGATGATGACATCAAGTGACTCTGCCGGATTCTTCGGGGTCTTCGGTTTACCAGGTGTTGCGTGCTTGGTGTTGTGAGTTCCTGACATCAGCATTTTAGGGGTCGTTGGGGTTCGATCTTGCGGTGCGGGGGAAGATACGGGAAGTGGGAAATGAACAATGAGGGAACGGTGTCGTTTCCGGGATGAATTTCTACGGCCGGAAGGATAGTGCACGGTTCCCCCGGCATTTCTCCGGTGTTTCGTGTTGTTCAACGGTGAGGGCACTTTGATTTCAAGACAAGATGCTTGCCAGGTTGACGAAGAAGGATGACATCGCGGTAGTGAAGAGTGCACAGTATCTCCAGTCCACATGTGTGAAAACGTCACATGCCTGCGTCCTCTGATCTCTAAGGTGGTTCGACGGCAATGAGAGACCTTCCCGATCGAACGATCCATACTTGCGCCGAGTAATATTAGAGCGAAATGCATGCGGTGTGTCAGAGACTTGAAACAGCGCTGAAAGCCGACTCCGAGGGGAAGCGCTGGTCGATCTTGAACTCTGTCATATTATGGTTCTTGCCTTACTGATCACGTGTGGTTCGGAGAGGATCGACGATGACCGCTGGGAATGATTGCCTTGAGGGGAATTCTGCGAGAAGCTCTGAACGCCGAAGTAAGCGCCCGGGGTTGAGACATCCAGATTAGTCAATCCAGCCTGGGCTTTTAGGTTCGGAAGAAGCACGGAGTTATAGCAGGCCCGCCGCCGCACCGAGAGAAAGGAGCCATGGTTAGACTGTTGTTGGCAGATTGGCTTGAACGTCTTTCGCCGTTTTTGTATTGCTGTTGGGAAGATCGATATAGGGCGCGTAGTCGGCACCGCGGAATCAGTCGTTGGTTGAGCCCATGTTTCTTTGTATTCGACAGACAGTTTCCAAAGATATCCAGGGCCGTTGAAGAGTGCTGCGGCAGGTCATGCGCGCCTCCACTCGAGAACAACTCGAATAGACTTGGTAGGTGGTGTTTTTATGTTCCCCAAGCAGAAGCAGCCTACGTCAGAGTCAACACCTTATAGCTCTATTAAGTGTGAGAACAAGGCCATTCGGTGGCAGGTGATTGTTACCCGGCGCGAGGATGAAAAGGCGAGAGATGATTGGATTGGGCAAGTGGAGATGCCCAGTTTGGTCACTTGAATAATCTGGTTCCGCACCTTGTGTCAACCGACTGGATTCCCTCCGGCGAACCCTGTCATTCGATTCATAACAACGGCGGTCAGGGAGCGTATATAAATGGCTCTTCTCACGACAGCCGCAGCCCTCGCTGGCAAGCTCCTCACTACGACCACCATCTCGTTCTTTGCACACGATCATGTCCAACCAGCTGCCTCAGGTTGAGTACCGCCGTCTTGGCAACTCCGGCCTTCGGGTTTCTGTCCCCATTTTGGGAGCGATGAGCTTCGGTAGCGACAAGTGGGCGGTGAGTGGTATTCGGTCCGATGTTAAAGCGAGGTGCTGAGATACGCACAGCCGTGGGTCATCAATGAGGATAAGGCTCTTCCTCTCCTCAAGGCTGCTTGGGACCGGGGAATCACTACCTGGGACACGGCAAATGTGTACTCTAATGGCGAGTCGGAGCGTATCATCGCGAAGGCTATCAAGAAGGTGCGCATGCATATTCACATCCCATCCTATGAAGCTTGACATTGCTACAGTACAACATCCCCCGCTCCAAGCTCATTATCCTGACAAAGGTAAACACCCACTCACATAAGCACGATTAGGTAGCTCACGTCCTCTAGGCCAATGGGTTGGTTCATGAAGATCCTGGTGTTCGCACGATGATGTTCCCCAAGCTGAGGGACACGCGCGATTATCTCAACATGTCCGGTCTCTCCCGACAGGCCCTCTTCCAACAGGTCGAGGCTTCTCTCGAGCGGTTGGAAGTGGATTACATCGACCTCCTCCAGATCCACCGATGCGACATGAACACTCCGTTCGAGGAGACGATGTGTGCGCTGAACGACCTTGTCCGCTCCGGGAAGGTGCGGTACATCGGGGCATCCTCGATGTGGGCATGGCAGTTTGCCGAATACCAACACGCGGCCGAGAAGAACGGATGGACCAAGTTCATCAGTATGCAAAACCACTACTCGTTGCTGTACCGTGAGGAGGAACGGGAGATGAACAAGTACTGCAACCATACCGGCGTTGGCCTGATCCCGTGGAGCCCGCTTGCTGCTGGCCAGCTGGCTCGTCCGCTCGGGGAGACTTCTGTGCGCGAAGACACCGCGAAGGGCACGCCGTTCGAGATGAAGAAGAGCGATGCAGACAAGGAAATCGTCAACCGTGTCGAAAAGCTCGCGAAGCAGAAGGGCTGGGCAATGGGCCAGGTCGCTCAGGCTTGGATTAACACCAAGGTATCTAGCCCTATCATCGGCTTCTCCTCGGCGGCTAGGATGGAGGAAGCGATCATCCCGGACAAGAAGCTGACGGAGGAGGAAATCAAGTATCTGGAGGAGCCTTACGCGCCCAAGCCGATCCAGGGTCATATGTGAGCGCCTGCCTGTCATGTACTGGTGTGCTGTGTTTGTAGCAGATAAAATCAATAAATCGCACCCGTTGTTGTTGTTGAGCTATACATACGAGGGCTGCCATGCATCTTGCCCTGGATCGATTACGTTCCTCCCATTTGGATTGGGAGGCAAGAATGCGTCATTTCGGAGTTGGGCTTGGGTATTCGGTCGACCCACTCGTGATGTCCATCGGCCGAATCTCGTAGAACATCAACATTTTCGGGATTGTCAATACGTCTGTTTCCAATGATCGTCTAGTCGCAGTAAATATACCTCCCGTTTCCGGTATTTCTCTTCAAGTTCTGAGTGCTGCTCGGCCAAAACTGTTGGTCGGTTATCGTCGGATGAGGGGCGTATTGCTTCCGCTAACCACACATAACTGGCCATCTCGCCCCACTTCCAACATATACCTTTCGGGCTTCACTAAATCTCCCAGGATGTCCTCAATCAAGAGCGACAAGTGGTCTGCGGCCAACTACCACGAGCATGCTTCATTCGTGTACTCAGCCAAGTTCACCTCAGTTGTGCTCGATATGTTGGGTGCTAAATCTGGAGAGCGAATTCTCGATGTAGGTTGCGGAAGCGGGGAGATTACGGTTGACTTGGAAAAGATCGTCGGCAAGAACGGACTCGTGGTCGGGGTCGACTTCAGCGCCAATATGGTTCGATGATGTCCATGTTGGACTGTTTCCCAGAGCCTTACATATCTTCGTCTTCCAGATCGAGAAAGCCAAGGCAAACGGTTGTTCGAATGTCTACGTTTCGGATGGCTGCGATCTTCAGCTCGATAAGGATCTAGAGCACACCTTTGACGCCGCTTTCAGCAATGCTGCGCTGCACTGGATGAAGCGCGATCCGGCTGGTGTGCTCCGTGGTGTGAAGCGGGCCCTGAAACCGGGTGGTAGGTTCGTGGCCGAGATGGGTGGTTACCTGAACATTGTTGGTAAGCGACCGTTGTTGAACCGTTTCTGTAGATAACAGTGAGCAGGTCTGCGGACTGCCATACACGAGGTCTGCAGGAAACATGGTATCGCACCTGAACCATTGGATCCCTGGTATTTCCCGTCAGAGAAAGAATATACCGAAGTACGGAGTGCTTCACCATGGGCATAATAAACTGAGACCTTTCTAGTTATTAGAGTCGGAAGACTTCAAAGTAGAGCACATCTCGCTCAACCCACGTATCACTGTGCTCCCCGGTCGACTATACAACTGGCTTATCACCTTTGCCCGGACCTCCATTCTAGACAAGGTATCGGACGAGTTGGCAGCGCAGATCATGCAGGAGGTGGAGGATATGTGTGCGGTTGATATGAGAGATAAATACGGCAACTGGTCGGTCATGTATGTGAGGCTGAGGTTTAGTGCCATTGCGCCTAGTTAGATCGTGCGGACAAGATATTGTGAATGTTAGACGCACCCCAGCGAGAGGTCGTGCATTGGCATTGAGGTGTAGGCCTTTGGCATATTACCAGAATGGAAAACAAGTCGTACATACGAGAGGATCCAGGGGTGCGTTGTCAGATACCATGAAACAATCCAGCTCTTCCGACGGGGCCATCAGGTGGTCGCTTGAACCGCAAGAAGTACCAAACACAAAACCACGGTGGAAAGCTGAGGCTGTTCCATGCATCGCACTTGAGAGCTACCTCAGTGTGTGCGCTGATTTCATCCGAACGGCGAATGTGCACCTGATAAGACGGGCATATATCCAGCAGATGAGCGACAGTGGAATGCTTGTGAGTCAGGAAAAGAGGTCGGCACGAACGGAAGAGCATGCTGTTGTCTCAACGATGAGGGTCACGAGTGTTTTTCAAGAAGGTCATCAAGTATCCAGCATATCAGTAAAGAGTGTATTCAGCAGTATTTGAGGGCATATGCGATAGCCAGTCGAGACTGTTAGTAGCCAAAAATTACCAGAATGGGAATAGAATAAGCGCTGCCTGGTTGCTCTCCCAGCATTTCGGTTCTGTAATACCATCAAATAGAAAGAGACTCTTTTCGTATCACACCCCAAGAATAGTTTAGGCAGCAAGTAAACAGGATGACAAACAGATCGTCGGGTCCACAAGAGAATGGGCGATGATGTTGTTGGTCCGCATTTCCCCCATTTTGGTGACTTTGAGATCAAGTGGGCCACTAGTCACTGGAATCTTGAGATTGTCAGATCAAGCAAGCCGCGCTCTGAAATAGATATCAAGTCGAGATTGAACTGTTCGTTACCAAAGAGAAGCGCGCTGGCAGTTATCAACACCAGGGTTCTCACACGACCCCCGGCCGGAAACGCGGCTCCGACAGAAACTTTGCTCCCGCTCCCTGGGTCCCAAATCTCTGCAGGCTGGAGACCGTCCCGTCCTCATCGACACCGACAACTCCGCGTCTTCCTACCGGTGAGTGCTGATTCCTCGATCGAGGGGCGAGTGCTGGAGTTGCAGGAGGGGCGTGAGGGTGCTGGGAATGAGGGGGAGAGGAGGTGGGAGGTGGATGGAGTGCCCTGAGTGTGGATGGAGGACATGAGGGGATGAGAGCGCCCGCCTGGGATTCCTCCTCTTCTGGTCAGGTTGATGGGACAAGATGCTGACGCGTTCATGCAGACATGTCCACCACTCAGAAGACACAAAAGCCCAAGGCCGTGGCCAAGGGTAAAGGTAAGGGTGAGTCTGCTCATCCTAGGACGATGTGCAGATACTGACACCACGCAGCCGTAACGGACAAGAAGGTCGCCACTGCCAAGGCAGCGCGGAAGGCCGCCCTCGTAGGCACCAACAGCCACAAGTCGAAGAAGATCCGTACATCAGTGACATTCCGTCGGCCAAAGACGCTTCAGCTGCCCAAAAACCCACGCTACCCTCGCAAGAGCATCCCCCATGCACCGCGGATGGATGCGCACCGGACGATCATCAGCCCCGTGAGCACGGAGAGCGCGATGAAGAAGATTGAGGAGCATAACACGCTCGTGTTCCTCGTCAACCTCAGGAGCAACAAGAAGCAGATCAAGGCGGCCGTGAAGGAACTGTATGATGCTGATGCGGTCAAGATCAACACGCTGATAAGGCCTGACGGGAAGAAGAAGGCGTATGTGAGGCTCACGGCGGATCATGATGCTCTGGATGTGGCCAACAAGGTATGTCTCTATGTACTTGGCTGAAATCTTACTGACAGAATGCGTGCAGATTGGATTCATCTAATCGGCTCGTTCGTTCGGATACGTGATGGGTGCTGCATGCGACATGCTGCAAGAGGGGTGTAGTGTTGTCCCATAGGTTATGTGACTATGCAATGGTACTACATGCATTTTCTTCAAGGGGGAAGGTTTTTGCGCGTCCCTGTCGATGGCAAAGCTAGACTGTTCTATGATCGCCTTGAGCCCTGGCAGTGTGCATCATAAAAGGCAAACCCGTCACTACAAAAGGCTTGTAAGGCGATGTCCATTCTCTTGTTTTGTGCAAAGATGTCATTGTTGCCACCGACTACTTGGCAGTGAAGAATGAATGAAACGGGTTGACTACAAGGTGATATTTGTTTCGTGTTTCTGTGAATGACACATCAGAAGGTTGACAACAGTCAGAAATTCCGTGAGAAGCACGTGCCATGTTCTGTATGGAAATGGCCAGACCTAATTTACTTCCGTGAAGGTGTATTGAAACAAGGGCGCATTCCAGTTGCCCTTTTGCCCTGGGACTCGGTAACCGTTCCTTTCCTCACCAAACAACCGGGTCCTGCTGTCCGTCCCCTCCTTCTCCTGCTTCTCCTCCTCCTCCTCCCTTTCCGCCGCCGTCATCCTCCCCCCCTCTTCCTTTCCTCCTACTCCCTATCTGTACAGACAGCGAGGACGAGGACAGCATTCTGCTTAACTCTATTCTGATCTTGTATATCTCTACCTCTAGGAGAGAGTAAACAAAGCAACAGCGCCAGGAGGCCTGTAGCATCCACGCTCATTTGATATTACATTCACTCACCAACCCCGCTCTCTCATCGTCACTTCCCGCTCGACACGGGATACTACGGCGACAACTTTGCTTTCTCATCTTCGGCCTCGCTTGACTTTCATCTCTGCTATACCAGCCTTGACGGCCCCGATCTCACTCAGTCGCTCATTACCTCTTCTTACTAAACCCTCTGACTTCATTTCCATCTCGATCTCGTATCAGCCCACCTGCCAGCAACCTGCAACCTAACGACGCCCCACGACCCAGTCAACGATGCTCTCACTATCACCGCTCTTCCTGCTCGCACTCCTCTGCTCTCACCCGATACGTGGACACGCACATAGCACCCATTCGAGTTTCACCCACTCCCACGCACGGCGCTCGCTCCACACCAGGGAAGGACCTACGAGCGCTAGCTATGCGAGGGAGGAGAGAAGGGATGTGTTGGATGGGTTAGGACAGGGTACGTCTCCCCATCAGTGTGAAGGGATGGATTCTGATACCGCACAGTGGTCGGAGGCCTGTTGGGAGATTTGGGAAAGACGGTCGCAGACTTGGGCGAGGATGTTGGAAACGACTTGGCCAACATCAAGCGGCGCTTACAGTCGTGGGAGAAACGTGATCTCCTCGGAGACTTGGACCAGAGTGCGTCCGCTTCCTTCTTAACGACGGCTTTCTGACGCAATACCCAGCGGTCGGAGACGTCCTCGGAGGTTTGGGAGACACGGTCGCAGACGTGTTGGGAGACGGGAATGGGAGTTCGTCTGATTCGGGCACGTCGACGGGCACAAGTACGAGCACGGGTACCAACTCGGGCACGTCGACTCCTGCTTCAACAACGGATACTCCGTCCGCTACTTCGAGGGACACGACGTCGCCTACCTCTTCAAGTGATACGAGCTCGCCCACCTCTTCAAGTGATACGAGCTCGCCTACCTCTTCCAGTGATACGAGCCCACCTACCTCTTCAAGTGATACGAGCTCACCTACCTCTTCAAGTGATACGAGCTCGCCTACCTCTTCAAGTGATACGAGCTCGCCTACCTCTTCCAGTGATACGAGCTCGCCTACCTCTTCCAGTGATACGAGCCCACCTACCTCTTCAAGTGATACGAGCTCACCTACCTCTTCAAGTGATAC
>NW_024467203.1:694738-818350 GCF_000292625.1 Dacryopinax primogenitus
TTCATCTCTGCTATACCAGCCTTGACGGCCCCGATCTCACTCAGTCGCTCATTACCTCTTCTTACTAAACCCTCTGACTTCATTTCCATCTCGATCTCGTATCAGCCCACCTGCCAGCAACCTGCAACCTAACGACGCCCCACGACCCAGTCAACGATGCTCTCACTATCACCGCTCTTCCTGCTCGCACTCCTCTGCTCTCACCCGATACGTGGACACGCACATAGCACCCATTCGAGTTTCACCCACTCCCACGCACGGCGCTCGCTCCACACCAGGGAAGGACCTACGAGCGCTAGCTATGCGAGGGAGGAGAGAAGGGATGTGTTGGATGGGTTAGGACAGGGTACGTCTCCCCATCAGTGTGAAGGGATGGATTCTGATACCGCACAGTGGTCGGAGGCCTGTTGGGAGATTTGGGAAAGACGGTCGCAGACTTGGGCGAGGATGTTGGAAACGACTTGGCCAACATCAAGCGGCGCTTACAGTCGTGGGAGAAACGTGATCTCCTCGGAGACTTGGACCAGAGTGCGTCCGCTTCCTTCTTAACGACGGCTTTCTGACGCAATACCCAGCGGTCGGAGACGTCCTCGGAGGTTTGGGAGACACGGTCGCAGACGTGTTGGGAGACGGGAATGGGAGTTCGTCTGATTCGGGCACGTCGACGGGCACAAGTACGAGCACGGGTACCAACTCGGGCACGTCGACTCCTGCTTCAACAACGGATACTCCGTCCGCTACTTCGAGGGACACGACGTCGCCTACCTCTTCAAGTGATACGAGCTCGCCCACCTCTTCAAGTGATACGAGCTCGCCTACCTCTTCCAGTGATACGAGCCCACCTACCTCTTCAAGTGATACGAGCTCACCTACCTCTTCAAGTGATACGAGCTCGCCTACCTCTTCAAGTGATACGAGCTCGCCTACCTCTTCAAGTGATACGAGCTCGCCCACGTCATCCACCGATTCGGGCACGTCAACACCCTCCACCGACTCTTCCTCCCCTAGCACCACCAACCCACCATCGACTGCTGATCCGGGCACGACCGCTGCGCCTACTTCGGCGACAGACGACAGCTGCAATGGCGTGCTTGGTGCACTTGGCTGTGGGCTCTCCTCCCTTGGTGGAGGCGCAGGCACAGCGGTGAGCAATATCGTTGGCGTGATCACTTCGGACGCCGGCGCCATCTTGGGGAACAACCCTACTAGCACCACTAATATCCCCACCACCACCGCTGCGCCGACGACTGCGACGGATAGCAGCTCACCCACCTCGCCTACCGATACTGCCTCTGCGCCTCCTACGATAACACCGGACACGCCTCTTACAACAGCACCGGACCCGCCTCCTACGACAACACCGGACTCGCCTCCTACAACAGCACCGGACCCGCCTACAACAGCACCGGACCCACCGCCAACAACGACCGCGCCTTCCTCCCCGACGAGCACGGCAGACAGCTGTGACGGTGTGGTTGGCGAACTTGGATGCGGCCTGTCTTCACTCACCGGAGGCCTCGGCACTGGCCTTTCGGATATAGGTAACGGCGCGACGAGCATACTTCTCGGAGGTGCCCCGACTACTACTGCGGACATTCCCACTTCGCCAACTGACGTCGCATCCGCTCCTCCCCCGACATCGGACACGAGCACCCCGACGGTGACTGCAGCTCCTCCCCCGACAACGGACCCGAGCACCCCGACGTTGACTGCACCCCCGCCTCCGCCCACGACTGCAATCGCTCCCAGCACAGACTCGTGTGACGGCTTACTCCCGGGTGCGCTGTGCGGCCTGTCTTCCATCGTCAGCCAGGTCACCTCGGACCTCCTGGGCAATGGGACCACGAGCACGGACCCGCCGGCCCCGCCTACATCGGTCGCTACGGACCCACCTACTTCAGTCGCTACGGACCCGCCTACTTCGGTAGTTACGGATGCTCCGCCACCTACTACTAGCCCTGCGCCGCCTGCGACAGCGACTGATCCCTGCGCGGTCCTTGGCGGCTTCGGTTGCGGGCTTTCCTCTATCGTGAGCATCGTTACCTCCGACGTGGGCAACATCCTTAACGGCACGACTACGGCCCCCCCTGCGAACCCTACCAGCATACCCGATCCGCCAGCCTCAAGCTCGGACACAGGCTCGGACAACGCCATCAGCACAGTGATTAGTCAGTTCTCCAGCGCGATCAACGATGCTACCAGTGCGATCAACGAGATTTCGAGCATCCTTCTTGGCTCGCCGACCACGACCACTGCTATTAACACAGGGTCGATCAACTTTGGAGCGGGGAACACCTCTGCTCCGGCAACGTTCACTGCTCCCGGTCTGGGCCCATCGACGGCTTCGGTGACCTCTGCGAGCCCGACGCCGTCCTTCTCTCCCGCGCTAGGTAGTATCTTCCCCGGCACGAGTCTTGTTGTTTCTGTCTCCCAGCCTACGACTATCAGCACTGCCCAAGATGCGCCTCTGTCCGAGTTCTCCGGCCTTCTGACCGCCAGCTCGCTCTTGTTCTCTTCCAACTCTGTGTCCTCCGATAGCTCCTCGCCTACGCAGACGAACCCAGACGTTCTCCCCACCACGCTCACCCAGACGTTCGGTACACCCGCAGCAAGCCCATTCCCCAGCGCCATCCCAGCGAAGATCCTACCCCCTACCAGCTCTGGTAGCCAGAACAGTGTCTCGGGAGCTGTGGCTGCAGGGTCGACACCGGCGGGCACGACGCTCATCTCGATCTTGTTTGCTCCCCAACTTAACTGGGTTTTCGTGGTCAACAATGTCGAGTCTGCCAGCCAGCTGTTCGCTTTCTGTCCTGTGCTGCTCGCTAACGCCCTCGGGATCGATACGAACGACGTACAGACAGTCTCTCTCGAAGCGTACCAGCCGGCGAACTATGATGGAGACATCAACGAGCTTCTCACGGTCTACCTTGCCCAGATTCCGGATGCGTATGTACCGTACCTCCAGGCCCAGGTACAGACGAAGAACTCACCGCTGTACTATTCCTCCACGGGCACGGCGCACCAGCTCTCAGAGTTCATCGATCCTGCCTTCCCGGTGACCGCACTGGCTACTGCGCCTTCCTCGGGTAGCCTGGCAGCCAGCGGTTCTTCAACGACCAGCAACAATCAGCGCAGAGACGCCATCATCGGTGTCGTCACGGCCGTCGGTGGAATCCTCCTTCTCGCAGCCCTGTACTTTGCCCGGAGGTGGTACAAGCGGCGACAAGAGCGCGCACATCAGCAGCTTGCCATGTCCCCCGCCTCGAGCGCCATCTCACCCATTGGCGGTGCAGGCATTGGCGTGGCGGCCGCCTATGTGCCCGAGCGTAACTCGCCCAGCCCGGACATGATGCAAGAACGTCGTCGGTCCTTCTTCTTCGCTGAGGACTCGCTTCGCGGGTATATGGACCCAGCAGCGACACGCGCCGTGGACCCGCTGCACGAGTACCAGTCGCAGCAGCGCGGCGCTCACCGCACGAGCCCAGTGACGATCAGCCAGATCTCTCAGCCGATCCTGCGTCAATCGAGTTTGAACTGGTAGTTCCATCTTCCACTTGGTGACCCCCTTTCTTCATACCGACTGCACCCCTCCCCTTCTCCCGCTTGGCTTTTTCTCTGGGCACGAGGTTTATCTCGAATTGACTTTAAACTCACTTCTTCAACCTCCTTCGCAATACCTTATATTGACTCTCCGTTCCCCATCTTATACCCACCGCGTAAGCCGGTCCAAAATTCACGTCCTCTATCTTGCTTTGCTCTTGGCTTTGCGATCGCGCACCCCACCGCCTTTTCGTTGGTTTTCTGTTGTAGCGTGACAAAACGTCGTTCGTTGTCCGTCGTCTTCAGCCTTTTTCCGATAGTCCCTTGATGTGGTACTTCTGCGAAAAGGACGAAGTTGGAAAAAATCCATACTGTTTATTGCGTGTCAGGCGCACGCGTGATGAGGCCGCCGGTCACAGCACCGTCGGTACTTTCTGAACCGGGAAATAGGGTCCCTACCGTAGAAATCATGTGCATTAGCAGTGCAGTCCAATGCGCCCCCCGGCCTCCAAAGCCCAAAATCCAAAGTCCGGTATCCGCCCTCCGCTCCACCTGCGGAAAGTGGTAGGGCGGAACATGCGAGAAAGCAGGAAAGGTAACGGTATTCCCAGCTATGGCCGGTACACATGTTCCAACATTGTTTGTTGTTGCTTGCTCCGTGCCCTTCCAACCGGTGAGGGTCAATGTTCACATGCGAATTGATTATGGTGGAAGATGACGTCAGGGTCCGATGAGCGGAAAATTGCTCCCGCGCTCTCCCGCCGTTTCCCTTTCTTCCGGGGGCCCATTCTTGGGGCGTTTAACGGGGTCCCCGCTCTGGGCCCGTCACTGCGCCTTCCAGACTACTTATAGCCAGTCCATCCTCGACACTCTTCTCCTCCGTTCCACCACTTGAACGTACTTTTATCCTCCTGCTGTTTCCCATCTCTCCTACCACAAAATCTAAACATGTCTACTTTCTCTGTTAACGTGAGTTCTTATCGTATCACACACCGAGAGGTACTGATAGGCTCGATGTATGCAGGTTGGGAACCTCTCGCCCACGACCACCGAGCAGGCGCTGCACGATTTCTTCTCCTTCTGTGGCAAGTACGTACCCCATCCTATCACAGCGATGAGCCGCCCTGACCCTTCTCCCTCAGAATCACCGCCATCGAGAAGGAGGAGAAGACGGCCAAGATCTCCTTCGAGAAGGTCTCCGCTGCCAAGACCGCGTTGATGCTTAACGGCGGGACGCTGGACGGGGAGCACATCTCTGTCCAGTCCGACCAGGTGCACGAGGATCCTGTCGAGCACCCCACTGCGCCCGTTGAGATACACACGCCCCAACAGGAAGACAAGCCTCGCGCGGGTATCGCGGCCGAGTACTTGGCAAAGGGGTACATCCTTAGCGACCAGATCCTCCAGCGCGCGATCGACATTGATGGTCAGTTTTTGCCCTTCTTCATGAAACGAATAACGTGTCTAACAGGTTGTAACAGCCAAGCAAGGTATCTCCCACCACTTCATTGCCTATCTCAACTCCCTCGACCACAACCTCGGCGAGCGCCTTGTCGGACACGAGAAGACCATTTCCGGCCACGTGCAGTCCTATGTCGATGCGGGCGCTGCCAGGGCTCGGGAAGTGGACGAGAAGCACGCCCTGACTAGGCAGGCGACCGACTACTACACCAAGGCAATCAGCAGCCCGTGGGGGAAGAAGGTGCACGAGTTCTACACCACCACCTCCAAGCAAGTTCTCGATATCCACGAAGAGGCAAAGCGGATCTCCGAGACGCACAAGGCTTCCCAGACCCCGCCTACTGCTCCTGTCCCTGCTGCTGAGCCCATTGGCGCCCCCGCCCCGGAGAAGATATGAGACGTGTAACTGAATATGAATGAAGGAAGATTTGTGTTTGGGCCCCCTGTATGGATAGAAAATGAATAATCTGTATGGGCATGATGTTTCCTATATCTTGGTCCCTGGATGATCACGTTCAGCTCGTGTGATGAAGCATGCTTTCACGTGAGGATATGACGACAATGAACAATATTAATGCATGACAGCATAAGCGCCTATAAGTACAGTCTCAACCCTTCAACCCATCCTTCCAATTATCTCAGTCAGTGATGCGAATGCACACCACACAAATCCCTTGCCCATACCTCCTCCCTGCCAAGTTTGACACTCACATCCCCGCTCTTCCCTGCCCTGATACCAGCGATAATCTGCTGCTTACACTGCTCGTCGCACTCTACCTGTCCGCTCGGGCCTCCTTTTCCTCGGCGGGAAAAGTACTTCCTGAAGACTGCCTCCTCCCGCTCCATCCTGGCCACTACTTCAGCCCAGAATGTCGCGTTCAGGGGAGAATCTCCCGGCCAGTCGGGGAAATACTCGCGAGCCCCATACGCCTCTTCCCAAACCGGTTCAGTGCCCTTCTCGTCCAGCTCCGAAGCGAGCGAGAGGTCAGTGACGAACGTGCGCGAGTCGAGGATCTCGAATGTTTGCGGGTCGACGGTGTATGCTCGCCAGCCGGGGTTGAGTTGCGTGAATGGGGTGACGGAGGGGCCGATCCAGTTTACGCCGATGGCGGAGGAGATGGTCTTGGTATCGTTTGCGTAGAAGAGCTTGATCTCGTCCCTGTGTCGAGATGAATGAGATCATGTGAAGAAGTGACGCGTTGTAGCCCACCTATGCGTGTGACCAGAGAACACGCCGACGATGGTCCGCCAGTACCGTTGTACAATCTGATGATGCACTTCGCTCCAGCTACGGAAACAGTCCGGCACGCCTGGCGGGATATGCGTGATGATCCACACGCGCTCGCCTTGTTCTTCCGAGTCGGCCAGTTCTTCGGCGAGCCATGCGAGCTGCCCGTTAGGATCGAGCTTCGAGGTGTCGGCGAAGAGCCAGTAGTTCTGCGCGTAGCAGTCGTTCCTACATAGTTTGTCAACATCGGGATGCGGCACCAGCGTGTTCAGAACGCACGTATTGACACTGATGATCTTCAGGCCTTCCATAGGCCTAGTGGTATACCGCCCTCGATGGGTCCTGGCATACTCGAGCTCCTCGTTCCCGAGCCAGCCGAACCAGCTCTTCGCCGTTAGGTTATCGAACAGCCACTGGTTGTCAGGTGGGTCCACGATACTCGCAGGCTGGAAGAGGTCGCTCGGGCTCGTCTCGTGGTTGCCGATCGTGGGGAATATCGGCACTCCCAGAATCTGCCGCATGGTATTGAAGGCAACCGTCTCTGTGACGGTCGTGTTGTACTGCGTAGTCTCCCAAACATCGTGCGGAGGTACATCCCCGGTAAAGATAGCGAAGTCAGGTTTCTTGCCAAGCAGCCGCTCGACCTGCTCGAGCATGTGAACCAGCAGCTTCTGCGGCGCATCGCACGTATACGCGCCCCAGCTGGGAGCGGGAACAGAAGCTTCGATGCGCTCTCCGTTGGAGGTCTCGTTCCATCCGCGGCAACAAAGGGGCTTCGTACAATGCACTTCAGAGCCGGGGATGTACTTGGGGTCGACATGCCAGTCGGAGAGGTGGACGATGGTCAGCGGCTCGAGGGTCGAATTCCTCTCCTTCGGCGAGGGGGACTTCTCCGGCAGCGGAGGAAGGGTGATCTCCTCAGTGGACTTCGACTCGGGGTATGGGCAAGCATGGACGATAGTGGCGCACCCAAGAGTACCGGAGTAGCCGAACGGTTCGATCTGCGGCAGGATCTCTGCAATATGTGGTCCATACAAATCGATTGTGCCTTCACAAACGTCCTTTTCGATTCCATATCGAGGGCATATAGTCCTAGCGACGGCTCTCGCCGCTGCAGGTGAGATGGCGTTTGCTGTCTAGATAAGCGACCCAGATGTTAGGGTACCTTGATAGTTTATGGTCTTTACCCACCTTGAGAGTTTGAAGGATCAGCTTGCAATCCAGACAAGAAATCTTCGGCGGATCTAGAGGACCCCGGTTAGGGGCGTTGATATCTAATTCCGGGCCATGGTTCATAGGCGCCTGATCAGAGGTTCAGTATGCTCTTGGTTCGAGTCTTTGACTTAGAACTTGCTTACATGCACATAGCCGCTTTGAGGCAAAACAAACGGGGTTTGATCTTGACTTCGAAGATCAAGTGCAAGTCCTAGAGGAGCTGCAAAGGCCAAAATGCCGAATAGGGCTGGTCGCATCTTATGCCGAACAACACAAGACGCGATTCGGCACGAGTAGCGTTGACAGCTGCTTTTCTTCTTCACAAAAGGAATTCAGAAAGCAGGGCTTCCAATAGCGACGCTCTAGCCTCCCAATAATACAAGCAGGTCGCCCTCCTTCAGAGAGAAAGAAAGGTGAGAACGCCTATAGGAGGCACAGCACATAGTGACGCGTCAAAAGACTGTTCACGAACAGGGTCGAGGCGCGCGCGCACGTTTATCGGGCAGATTTCACGTGCACGTGTCCTCTGTGCACAATAGAGAACCGCTCCGCGCAGCCTGGGCAACGGGGAGAGGGGTCACGATCATGACTTTTCA
This sequence comes from Dacryopinax primogenitus, assembly GCF_000292625.1. NCBI lineage: Eukaryota > Fungi > Basidiomycota > Dacrymycetes > Dacrymycetales > Dacrymycetaceae > Dacryopinax > Dacryopinax primogenitus. Next base: position 702,779 of record NW_024467203.1, read on the forward strand.
TTGTTAGAGCTAGTACATAATGCTACGTATGTAATGTTATCGTTACAAATGTCAATTGTGCGAAGCGTAGTATGGCCGTGTATTGTGAGTAGCAAAGTAAAGAGAACGTTGAACAATGAGTGATGGTGAAAAGAGCGTAAGAGACGAGCGATTAATTGTAGAGTTCTTCGTCACGTTGTCATCGTCGTTGTCGGTGGGCCCAGCACCGCCGGGGCAATGAAGACCGTACATAGCGAGAGTTCCGTAGAGAGAGGCAATGCGGTCAAGCGCCCCAGTGCCAGACATATTGGTGATTGATCCACAAACGAGTTGATCCATAACGAGCTGCAGTAGAAGGATGTATAAGCCATTTTCAACGAAAAGACACACACCAAGAGAAAAGCGCAGGAAAACGGCACGCACAGGTTGCCGAGAAGGAGCAGAGGAGAATCACCTGACCCGAAGTGCGAAATGGACGAAATTACCGCTTTCGTCAAAACGGAAGCAACGACTCAACGGGGGGGTCCAACTACGTTGTCCAGGGACGTCCACTTGGCCCATGGCTACCAGAGGAAGTGCTCCATCGGTATGCCTGAAGCGTCCATATTCACCTACAATTCTCTGACATATGTTCTTACAGTTTCGTCCTTGGGACACTCTCCCTAACGAGGTTCTGCTCGAGATATTTCGTGCTGCAACATGGCCGCCGCCCTGCCTCACACCGGCCAGGTCTAATACCAACGAGCTATTCGATATCTGCACGACTACTGCAAAAAATTGTGACCGTCTGGGGTGCTACGCTGAAACGACTCGATCTCCTGACGACGCTCCAGATACACCCAGACGACCTAGCTCTATTCCTCACGCGGCTGAGCGCATTGGAAGCATGCGTCCTTACTGGGGTCGGTCAACCTTTTCGATCCGAGGGAGAGAAAATGTCCATGGCAGACTTGGTGGTACAGTCCGACCGAGACTGCGCCGTGACAATGCCACGATTGCGAGCGCTTGCTCTCCTGCACTATCCCATGGGGGATGACGACGAATTTGATGAAGAATGCGGTTGGTATGATCAATACGTCGACGGCAACCAGCTGGATGCGGAAAACATGTCTATTGACAATGCTCGCCTCCAATATCTGCCGGCTGCCCATCTGAATGGATGGGTGATACTGTGCCTCCGCGAGCTATCTATCACACTTCCTGTAGCCGCCTACCCCACGGCCGAAATTGCCGAAACATCACTGGAAAAACTGCTTCTCCCCCAGGCACCCCCATCCGAATGACGACTATCCTGAAGCTACTCCCCCATCTTACCACACTCAGCGTCCCTTTATCCACCAAACTTCCCGTCTTTCCGATAGGCGCCGCCTCACATGAACTCTTATCGGAGCTCATTCTCGTGGAGGATAGGTGGAAAGTGGAGGAAAACCTTGGGGAGGCTGTTGTGAGAGCACTGCTGGGAGACAAAAGCACCCTTTATCCCAACCTTGCCACCATTTACTTGAGACATAACGGAAGGGGAGACGTGTTCGATTGGGCAGATATATGTGCTGGGCATAATGTCCGCATATGGTCTGCGTACAGATGTTACCCTCTCTGTGTCGGTGCCTTAGACATGGGATGGACGTACGCTTGATTGAAAAAGCGTTAATGTCGAGTGCTCTTTACCCTTGCGGTCGAGGCGCGGGCACGTTCATCGGACGGACTTTGATGCTGCAGGTATCCGTCTCAAACGCGGCAAGTCATTGTTCATCTCTCTCTTGTTGTCCATCTCCTCGTGTCGTGGACGCTCTCAAAGATGTATTGCATTTACATCTCTCCTCGTTGGACCTCCATCCTGTCCCCTCTGCCCGGATCCTGCGCCCGCCGCGAACAGTGCTACAGAGGATTGCTAACATGACAAATCTTGACGATCCATGCTCTTTATATCATCCAGCAGACCTGTCTCAAGCAGCTTTGACTCCCTACTGATCAAACCTACGAGACACCAATGCACCTACACGTGACTAGGCGATCGTGTCGGATGTCTTGGTGTCTCATCTGTTGGTGCTCGATCATGACTGGACTGCAAGAACGGAATGCCTCTACCGCTGTTTACGCATGCTGTAATTTGTGGTACACTCTGCTGTGCACTCGGGCCGGGGGTAATTGATCAATATTTCTATCTTCCTCTATCAAAGATGCCAGCATTTCGACTCAGACGATCTCAAGGGTCAGAACCGCGTGAAACGGAAGATGACGTCATCAATTGAGACCGATGTCAGGGTCTCATCTGGCTATCGCAACGCCGGTCCCACGAAGGCCAGGAGTTATCGATTAGACTCTCCACAGTCCTTATCTCCTCGTGCGACGTCGTCCTACTCCCGGGTCGGGGTATCTCACGGCATCTCTGTTGACTGTGTCGAATTATGCTGGCGGTCAACGGCGACATGGCTAAAATTGAATTACGTTGACTTGCCCCTCAATAACAACTGTGGGGTTTCCAAGAAGGTTTACACGATACTCACTCTGAAACCCAGGAGGAAGGAAATATCGGCACGCCTATCATCGTATTGGTCCTGTGCTCCAATGTCCAATGTACCTCTGATAACCCTCGTTGACTTGGTGTTTCTTTCCCTCTAGGCTGTGCTGGTAATGCAAACAAACAAGCATCTGTTCACCGCATCGTCTGCAGCGCGCAATGTTCTGTTGATTAAGCTTATCAACGAAAATTCAAGTGACTTTGATGAAGAACATGGTGAATAATTGCTATCCTTGTACCCCGTGCAATCCTATGGCCAACCCAGCTCAATGTTCCCGACTCGGCGGTCGGTTTCACGGACTACGCAGTGGCTATACCAGGGGACTCGCGATATAAGCGAATGATAACGTGCCCTTTAGATGATAACCGGAGAAGACAACACTGAATTGCCATGCACTGCCAAGGAGTACGACCTTCGTCAAGAATGGAGCGGGACGCCGCGGGAACAACCCTGATAAGTCGGGAGCAGTCGTAGATGCTGGTAGGTGCATATTCAATTTAAAATCGTGATGGCATTAATATGTCTGTTCTCAGACCACGTACAACATCATTCTTCTTCTGAGGTCTTATATTCTTTCCCGGGATGATATCCCACGCTATTTGTGGCGAAAATGCCACTCAGACCAGCCTCGCTCATCAAAACTCGGGGCTATCGACGACGTCTGCGGTGTCATTTATTTCCCGGCTTCTTCTATTGTTATCCCCTTGTTCGTCTTGGTTCGTGTTATCTCCAATTACAGGTAGGAGCAATAACTGCACCACATGGAACAAGTCGATCGCCATGCTTCTTCAAGGCACTGACGCGATATGATGTACATCTGTATCATCAACAGTCATGCCGCTGACAAGCCGAACTTCCCTGGTTCGTGGTCGCGGGAGACTTAAAACGTCGAGTAAAGGACTTCTATGGTGTAGGCTATTGCTGTTGCTCTCCCCTCATGTCTTCCTATCCCATCGAGAAGCCACCGAATGAGAATGATGTCGAAGGCGAGCTTGCTGATGAGAAGGGCCTGGCCAAGGCCCCTATCTCCATGCATATGGCCTTCGAAGTTGCAGACGAAGGCGATATCGTCGAGTTCGAGGAGAAGAAGGACCTGAAGCGTGGTCTCAAGCAGCGCCACATCCAGATGATTGCCCTTGCTGGCACAATCGGAACTGTGAGAAGTCTCGTGGTTCATTAGAACTCAGCACTGACCCGCCAACCAGGGTCTGTTCCTCGGTTCTGGAAGTGCTATCGTGCAAGGTGGCCCGGCGGGTGCCTTCATGGGCTACCTGTTCGTTGGCATTCTAGTTGCTGGCGTCGTTCTGTCTATCGCTGAGATGAGTGCCCTTGTGCCTCTCTCTGGTGGTATCGTCCGCCATGCGCATTACTTCTTCGATCCCGCCCTCTCGTTTGCCCAAGGCTGGAATACCGTATATTCTACTCTGATTAGTCTTCCCGCCGGTAAGTCGAATCAATTGCCACAATCCGTCTACCCCGTATTCTGAGACTGCTCCCCAGAGATTACCGCGGCCGCTGTCATCATCACTTTCTGGACAACTGCGGTCAACAACGCCGTCTGGATCACCATTCTTGGTGCGCTCTTATTCATCTCCAATCTGTTCTTCGTGCGTGTCTATGGCGAGCTCGAATTCACCTTTGCGATACTGAAGATCATGCTTATCATTGGTCTGACTATCATGGTATGTACGATGTCTTTCTATCGAGCAGCATCTCACGCCCGATTGTGATAGGGACTCGTCGTCGACCTTGGTGGAGGGCCGGACCATGTCCGCATTGGCTTCTACTACTGGCAGAACCCCGGTCCACTCGTCCAATACCTCGGCATACCGGGCTCTTTGGGCCAGTTCCTTGGATTCTGGACGACTTTCTCCAATGCGGCTTATGCCTATGCCGGTGTCGAGGGTATCTCCGTCGCCGCAGCCGAGACTCGCAATCCTCGTCATGCTATTCCCAGGGCCGCGAAGCGCATCTTTTTCCGTGTGCTTCTGTTCTATGTCTTCTCGCTCCTTATCGTCTCGATGATTGTTCCGTCGAACGATCCCAACCTTCTCAAGGGCGGTGCTGGTGCGGCGCGTTCCCCGTTCGTCATTGCCGCGAACCGCGCCGGTATCAAGGTCCTTCCACATATCATCAACGCGGTCGTATTGACCTCGGCTTGGTCCTCCGGCAATTCCGGCATGCTCGGTGGCTCTCGTGCTCTTTACGGCCTGGCTGTTGAAGGCCACGCACCTGCTTTCTTCAAAAGAGTGAATCGCTTTGGTGTTCCATATATTGCAGTGTGCAGCATTGGCGCTTTCCTTGCCCTAGGATATATGACCGTGTCCGACAACGCCTCCACAGTATTTAGCTGGTTCCAGGATCTTGTCGGCTCCGCTGCCCTTGTTCTTTGGATTGTCATTTGCACCGTGTATCTTCGTTTCTACTATGGCTGCAAGGCACAAGGTATCGACCGCCACGCTGAGCTTCCGTGGGCTGCTCCCTTCCAGCCATATGCAGCCTGGATCTCAGCCGTCATGTTCTCCATCATCCTCCTCACCGGTGGCTTTTCTGTGTTCATAACGGGAAACTGGGACGCACAGGGCTTCGTCGGCGCCTATTTCAATATTCCTCTCATCTTCGTGAGTTTGCCGTACATTCAGATCACTGCGGTACCTTACAAGAATTCAGATCCTCTACTTTGGGTATAAATTTGCGAAGAAGACGAAGCTCGTGAGGCTAGATGAAATGCCGATCAAAGATTTCATCCAGATTGCCAAAGACAATCCGGAGCACCCCGATCCTCCCATGAAGGGCTGGAGGCGTCTTGGTTTCCTCTGGAGTTGAAGCGAGAGATATTATTAGGAAGTTTGTAACAGAGCTAGGTGGATCAAGGTGAGATTGTACAGTGAGACGGTGATGTACATGTACTATACATATCGTGCCCGATGCTGTAACACAACCGCTTTTCTCTTTATCACATTTATCACGGGACCTTCCTTATTTGTGTGTTACCCCTTGATCTCCGCATTATGTGTCTGGAGCCCGGAATGTTCCAAACCATTCGTCCCTGGATTATTGACGTGGCACGGGAAGCATAGTCCCATTGAATAACGGTACACGTAACGAATAGACCCGAAGGTCAGTTTTAACTGCATCGGGGCTCCCTACGTTCCCAAACCTTCCGCACTCTTAGATGATCAAGTCCAAAGGAACCCAAGACGGGCCCAGCCTCTGAGAGGAGGATCACGCTCTTCCGGATTATCTTTGTAGATTTGGATGAACTCCCTGATGGGCATCTCGTCCAGAGGTACTATTTTTGTGCGCCTTGCGAACTTGTAGGCGAAGTATAAGATCTGGAAAGATTAAGCGCCAAGATAGAACGTTCGTAGCAAACAACTTACAAATATCAAGGGAATGTTGAAGTAGGCCCCAACGAATCCCTGAGGATCCCAATTGCCCTTGATAAACACTGCGAAGCCACCAGTAAGAAGGATAATCGAAAACATGATGCAGGAGATCCAGGCCGCATAGGGCTGGAACGGACCAGCCCATGGAAGTTCAGTGTGCCGATCGATACCTTGTGCCTTGCAGCCATAGTAGAAGCGGAGGTAGACCATGGTGATGACTATCCAAAGGACGAGGGCAGCAGAGCCGACCAGATCCTGGAACCAGCCGAAGACGGTTGCGGCACCACTGGAAACGGACATGTATGCGAGGCAAAGGAAGACACCAATGCTGACGACAGCGACCCATGGGACGCTGAATCGGTTCACCATTTTGAAGATGCGGGGGGCATGGCCTTCGAGTGCAAGACCATAAAGTGCGCGAGAGCCGGTGAGCATGCCTGAATTACCAGAGGACCACGCGGAGGTCAAGACTACTGCGTTGATGATACTTGGAAGGACTTTGATACCGGCACGGTTTGCGGCGATGACGAATGGCGAAGCGGCGGCACCGGGGCCTTGGGCATTCAGCAGGTCGGGGTCGTTCGAGGGCACGATCATGGAGACGATCAGGATGGAGATGACGTAGAATAGGAGGACACGGAAGAAGATGCGCTTTGCGGCCTTGGGGATCGCCTGACGGGGGTTGCGGGTCTCAGCGGCGGCCACTGAGATACCCTCAATACCAGAGTAGGCATAGGCAGCGTTCGAGAAGGTGGCCCAGAACCCTAGGAACTGACCAAGTGAGCCAGGAATGTTGAGGTACTGCACGAAGGGGCCGGGGTTCTGCCAGTAGTAGAGTCCGATACGAGTGTGGTCGGGCCCTCCGCCAAGATCAACAACGAGACCCTGAGACATGGAGGTTGAGCGCGGCAACGGAGAGACAAACAATGAGAACGCACCATAATGATAAGACCAAGGATGAGCATAATTTTCAGTGTCGCGAAAGTGAACTCGAGCTCCCCATAGACGCGCACGAAGAGCAGATTGGTGATAAACAACAGTGCGCCAAGGATAGTTATCCATACTGCGTTACTGACGTTGGTAGTCCAGAAATCGATGATGACGGCCGCAGCGGTGATTTCTGATGCACATATTAGTTGACAATAAGGGATTTCTGAAGTCAGATAAGCTCACCAGCAGGCAGAGAGATCAGAGTGGAGTAGACGGTGTTCCATCCTATAGCGAAGGACAAAGCGGGGTCGAAGAAATAATTGGAGTGGCGGATAATGCCACCCGACAGGGGCACGAAGGCGCTGAGCTCTGCAATGGAGATAACGACCCCAGAGACGAGAATACCGACAAACAAGTAGCCCATGAAGGCCCCAGCTGGGCCACCGGAGGTGATAGCCCCCCCAGAACCGAGGAAGAGGCCCTGTCCATGGTCAAAAAATGCAGACAACGAGGGGTAAGAAATTCCTACCGTGCCTATAGTGCCAGCCAGCGCAATCATCTGTATATGGCGTTGCTTGAGCCCCTGTTTGAGCACCTTCGTCTCTTGAAAATCTTCGCCTTCTCCATCTTGTACAACGATATTGGACGTAAGAGCAGCGAAAGTCTTCTCGTTGTAGTGTTTACCAGTTTCGACGTCCTTGGATTCACCGTTGGAGGGCTTTTCTGTGAGAGGGGTAGCCATGGTGGGCACTGTGGTTGAGGAAAAACCCCGCAGGCTCTTATCTCAAATATTCGTGCCATTCGCTCGTGTGACGATAAGAACACCAAACACAGGCAGAGAGAAATAGGCAACCCTGTTGCCAGCGGAACGTGCTCCTGACGCATTGCATCGCCACGTCGGCACATGTTCCCTGGAGATCGTCCGGATTCCGCACCACGCGGGCAGCGATACGTTACATTCAGCGCCATTGGATAAGGCCTCTGATCGTTCATTCTCCATATCTCATCCGCGATGGCTCTTGAACTAGAACCGGAGATTCTGAGTTTCCATCGTGAGCGGGGTCAGGGGGTGATGTGCTCACATTCTAATGTCTTCCTAGATCCCTTAACGCGCCCTCTTGACTGCAAACTGCGTCTCACCAACACCGGTAACACTCCGCTGGCGTTCAAGGTCAAGACGAATGCGCTGAAAGTGGGCTCGAACTATTCCGTTTTCATTTCCGGGCGTTAATCGCGGAGTTTCAGCGATATGCTGTGCGTCCAAACCAGGGCAGGATTGAACCTAGACGGTCGCGCGAAGTCATCAGTGAGCGCTGCGGCTTGACTGCTCCACGCATGCCTACGGGATTGTAGTCTCGATGCGGGCGTACGAGCAAGATCCGCCGGCAGGGATAATTTGCAAGGACAAGTTCCTGATCGAATCGGTCATGATCCGACCTGCGGACGAGGGCGACTTGCTCAGCGAGCTCGTGCGTCGTTTCTAGGAGATTCCTAACGGAGAGATCGGCGACTGATGGAGTGTATGCAGTGGGCGGGCGCCAAGCAAGCGCCTTTGAAATATGATTTCCGTTCTCAGAGACTTGGGGTAACCTATCTTCCTCAAAAAGAACGTTGGTTCGGAGAGTCTTTCTTTCGACAGTTCCTGGGTCTATTGCAAGGCGCTAGAAGACCGACTTCAAAGCCCGATGATGCAGTGCCACCTGTCGGCAGTATCCGGCTATTGTATGGCTCGAAGAGGAGCGGAGAATAGGCGCAGATGAGGTGGTAGTCCAATGTCCTGTCTAGGAACAATCAGCTTCCATTGTATCAAGATTGTCTAAATATATGTACCGTTTCTTTCTGACCAGCTTATTGATGAGCAAGTGGTTGTTAATGAGATAGGCACAACCCAACTTGTCACCTTGATGATCCGCTGGAGTGAACAATGGTGCCTCGTGGCAGTGACGCGTGGTATCGGAGTTACGTGTCAAATGCCTCCGTGATGTCACGCCTTAGCCTCCGTCATTTCAGCCTGACCTTCCACTTTGGAGGCACAATCTGGTCAACACCGTCAGGCTTACCTTCATCTGTTCTCTGCCTTTAACGGTCTACGGTTAACAATGTCTGTCGAATTGAGTCCTAGTGCCCAACTGGGCTTTAATAGTATGTTGTCATCTAAAAAGTAAAGGGAATTTTCCAGTTCAACATCGCATACAGGGCCCTTCAACCAGATCGTCAAACGTACTCTATATGTCACAAATAACAACACACAGCCTGTGGCGTTCAAGGTTAAGACCACAGCGCCGAAGGTATGTTAACTTTGCGCATATATGTGATGTACTGCTTACATTTGTTAGTTGTATTGCGTCCGACCTAATTCTGGAAGGATAGAAGCCGGAGATATGTGTGAGGTTGCTGGTACGTCACGCTTCGCGTTCCTGAGTTCCACTCTTACACGTCTCCGCAGTTCTCCTCCAACCCATGAAGGAGGACCCACCTCTCAACACCAAGTGCAAGGACAAGTTCCTTGTTCAGACCACCTTTATCACCCCGGAGCGTGAGCAAGGCAGCATCGGCGAATTAGTAAGTATCGGTCAACAAGTTCAGTTCGTCTACTAACTACCACCAGTGGGCCGTCGCGGAGAAGACTAGCGGTGAGAGCGGCATTCACCAACAAAAGATTAGGGTTGCATACCTCCCTCCGGAAGGCGATGGTATTCCGGAAGAGACAGAGCACCCAGGTCACTTGAACGGTCTGGATTCGGTGCGTCTGTTTACACAGTTCTGTCGACGATTGTTGACCCTTGTTCAGATGGGTGCTACGTATGAAACCGTACACGAGCCACCATTTACCAACGGCCAGGTCGCCGCTGTTGAGCCGGAGGCTTACCCCATCCCGGTCATATCGGCCCCGCACGAAGAGCCCGGTGACGAGACGTTCAACCAAGCGAGGGAAGAAGTGACCCAGGCGTCTATTATCCCGCCTCCGCCTGAGCCCGTATACGAGCCAGAGCCACAGCCCGTATACGTGCCCCAGCCTGTTTACGAGCCTCCGCCCGTGCCTGTAGAGGTTTACGCACCCCAGCCCGAGCCTGAGTTGATCCCCGTGCCGATAGCGCCTGGCCCCATCTATATTCAGGCTCCTCCGCCTACCTCGGAGCCTGGGCCCTTGGAGTTCCGTGCGCCGTCAACATCCTGCCTTCCTGAGCCAATAGTCCCGGTCCAAGCGCCTGTCGTTCATCCCCCACCTCCGGTGGAGGCGCCCGACAGCGGTCTCTTAGCCAAGTACGCCGATGCGCAAGCAGAGATCGAGCGCCTACGGGCTATGCTGGCTTCGTACACCGACCCTGCCCTCCCAAATGTCGGTCTGCGGAGGCGTGGGCAGCGTTCTCCTCCGGAGGAAGAGGAGCCACGCCCAAGCGAAGAGACCAAGTTCGTCGAGAGTCAGCCAGAGGGTGTCCCGCCCCTTGTGGTGATCATGATCGCCCTGGGAGTGTTCATCACGACCTATCTTTTTTTTTGAATGTCGCGCTCTGATGATCAGGTTAGTTTCACTCTTCTTACTATTATCATGTATCTCCTTGTCCGCCCTCCCACCTTCCCCCGTGTCTATGCCGATCATACCACGTCGGTTTTGTTTATCGGACCTGCGGATCGGCATGTATACCACCTGAGCCTCTCCACTGAACCCTCCAGTCTCCTCCTGCCGGTTGCCTCACTTAGTGACGTCGCTTGTTCAACGCTCTGTCGATGGGAATGCTACGTTTTATGTATATACTAGTTCGTCTTTCTGTGAGATGCTTTCTTATCGATACAAATGGATTAAAATGTATCGCAAAAATGGCTGGTATAGCAGTGGTAATTCTGGATCATGTCCGGAAGCGCATTCAATCGCACTCGCGCGTGACATGAACAGCGACGCGTCTGCGTCGTGACCGACTCATCTCTCTTCGCGACGTCCATCCCATCTCACCACATCATGACCTAACAACGACATCCTCCATGACATCCGAAATAAAAGCGATACCCCAGCACTCGGTGCACAAGATCACCTCAGGGCAAGTGGTCGTCGACCTCCAGACAGCGGTCAAAGAGCTTGTAGAGAACAGCCTGGATGCGGGCGCGACGAGCATCGGTCTGTTCTTTCTTCTCGGATCAATGATGCAGCTACTGACACGGGTTAGAGGTGCGGTTCAAGGACTATGGATTGAAGGCTATCGAGGTGCTCGATAATGGCTCTGGGATAAAATCAGCCGACTACGACTCCGTCGGTTCGTTCCCTGCCTCTTCCAACCCTTGCGAGGTTAACAACGCCCAGGACTGAAACATCATACTTCCAAGCTAACATCTTTCGCCGACCTCGAGTCGGTGACCAGCTTTGGGTTTAGGGGTGAGGCCGTGTCGTCCCTCTGCGCTTTGGCGGAGAGCGTGACCATGACTACGGCGACGGAGGAGGAGGCGCCTATGGGGAGTGTGTTGGAGTTTGATAGGATGGGCAAGCTAGTGAGCTCGACTACGAAGATGGCTAGGCAAGTACGTTTTATCTTCTGTCTGATTAGTTTGCCGCTCTGACGGAATGTGTAGAGAGGCACGACGGTCACAATTACCAACCTGTTCGCCCCTCTTCCCGTGCGCAGAGCAGAGCTTTCTCGGAATATCAAGCGCGAACACTCTAAGGCCGTCGCACTGCTTACAGCATACGCTATGGTCCCATGCTCCAAGCCTCCTGGAGTACGGTTAACAGTATCTAACCAACCCGAAGGCGGGTAAGTCACGTCATAACTAAGTTCTACTAAGTTCTTATTCTTGCAGGAAGAAGACCGTCCAGCTCCGGACGGACGGCACACCGAATCTCCGCAATAACATCGCCAACTTGTGGGGCCGGAAAGTACTTGAACATCTGGCAGACGTCGACTTGACCCTTGAGGTGGATGCCGATAAGTCTATGCTCAAACGCACCGGGCACACACCTTCCTCAGCCACGATTCAGTGCCGCGGCGTCATGAGCCTTCCCACTTTTGCTTCTTCCCGGACCGCCGCAGACCGACAGTATCTGTTCTTGAACTCGAGGCCGTGTAACTTGCCCAAGGTCACCAAAGCGATCGCAGATGTCTGGCATTCTTTCTGCGTTCAGGGTCAAGGAATGTGGGTGCTTGACATTACGTTGCCAACTGGTATGCAGCCTGCCTCCGGCACGTGAAAGATACAATAGCTGAATCCCTGGCAGATGCGTACGACGTGAACGTCAGTCCGGACAAGCGCTCTATCTTGTTGCACAATGAAGAGAATATGATCACATCGCTCAAGGTCCGTCTCCCCCTTTGACGTATTCCAGCTTCTTCTGATATCCCATCGTTAGGCTGCACTAGAAGAACTATGGCAGCCAACAAGATCGACATTTGCAGTCAACGGCGGTGCTTCCCGCTCAAACTCTGGAGGCCACTCAACGTCTGGTGGTGCAGCCGAGGACGATGCTGAAGTTGATGAGCTAGAAGATGACACTGCGCCGAGTGAGCGACCTGTGCCGAGCAAGAAATCAGCCCCCGGCGGTGGGCGACCAAAGTATCAGTCAAAGAAGACAGAAGAGCGAGCTGCCACTTGGCCAACGATTCCGACAGTAGTGAAATCCAACCGTCGGGCCAGCGATGAGAGGCTCGTTTCCAGTCAGCCTACAGATGCTGCACACAGAAGCGAGACTCATTTCGCTTCATCAAGCATGTCAGCGGATGTCCTCGAAGCCGACCTGTCCGTCTCCTCTGTTCCGGACAAGCTGGAACAAGTATTGGATAATCTTCTTGCTGCGGAAACATCCATCGAACAGTCGCTTGAGCCGCGACCAGAACTCGCTGGAAACCGGTACGATGCTGGATTGTCGCTCGAGGAAGAGATCGCCGTTCAGCCGACGGCTGAAGGACCTATACAACCCGCAGCATCCTTCCCAATCCCACCGCCAATCACCCAGATCAAGTCCGAATCTCAAGCAGACGCACGTAGCGAGACTAGAGAAAGTACCAAGACCTTGCCTATCCGAGAACCGCCCTCCCCATCTAAAGAGCCACTCTCAAAACGTCGCAGGACCAAGCTGGGTACCCCCAGTCAGCTATCAATTGGACAGTTTCAAAAGGGTTTACTGCGCTTTGCCAGTGGCAACGTGGCGCCAGATGCAACTGGCACCGCAGAATATGATCGAATACCGCCTTCAGATGACAATCTTTCGGAGGTAGACAACCACGATGTTGAAGTTATACAATCGTCCATCCCGGTGTCTGTGTCGCAAGAACCCAGCACCGAAGTCAGCACCATCGATGAAGAAACCGCGGATGTCGTCGATCTCACTGCGGAGGATGTAGAGATGGAAGACGTCCCGATCGTGGCAGATAAGATTGCCATGAGTGTCGCCACACAAAATCGCGAGAACATGTCTGGCGCAGCGCCGACAACGGTGGAAATCCTTCGAGATCGAGTGACTAGCAAAGGGGTGTTGTCAGTCGATATGAGCCGCATACGTTCGAAGTGGGCTGCTCTTGCTGAACGCTCCAATCTGGCACATCAGCGCACGATCTCGCAGTCCAGTGATTCAATGGAAGCTGCTGGACTTAAAGTGGACAGCGCAGAACAGGCAGAGGCTACCCTCTCTCGTGTTATCACTAAGGCCGATTTTGGACGTATGGTAATTCTTGGACAATTCAATCTCGGGTTTGTCATTGTTCGATTGAGGAAAGAAAGTGAAGATGGGAAGAAGGAATATGATGAACTCTTCATCGTGGATCAGCATGCCGCGGATGAGAAATTCAACTTCGAATCTCTGCAACAAACGACCCGAATTCAATCACAAGCTCTGTTCAGGTAAATTACGATATTTGGGTAACAATACCATCCAACTCATCAATATTTACAGGCCCCGACCGCTGGAATTAACTCCTGCGGATGAATTGGTTGCACTTGAAAATTTGGCCATTCTACGCGAAAACGGGTTTGATGTCGAAGAAGTCGAGATGGCAGCAGCAGACGACGAATCAATCGCCGCACGGCAGAGTCGATTACGCCTCACGGCACAGCCCATTAGCAAGAATACTGTGTTCGATATGAAAGACCTAGAGGAGCTTCTTCACCTCATGCAGGACGCCCCAAAGGGACAAATGGTGCGCTGTTCTAAAGCACGAACGATGTTTGCGACACGGGCTTGCCGGCGGAGTGTTATGATTGGCATGGCGCTCACCAGACAACAAATGACAAACGTGAGCACGCTGTTTGTTAGGCCTGCCAGAGGTTGAATGTCCCTTGTAGGTTGTCCGCCATATGGGTACGATGGAGCAACCTTGGGTCAGTGCCATTGCTTGGCATGTCGCCATATACTAACAGTTGCGACCAGAACTGTCCCCACGGCAGACCGACTATGAGGCATCTTCTCAGTTTACCAGACTTCATCAAGCGTATGAATAAGAAAGCTCCAATATCTTGGGGGGATTTTGTCAGCTCATAAAACTCAGTCCTCGCCCTAATAAAGACGTAAACCATGAATTACATCATTGTATCAACCAGTTTACTTGTACACAATGTGGTTTAATCAATTCGCATGAGCATGGAGATGCTTTTAGTCCCTCGTTGTTTAACTGTCGAACCGTGTAGCGGTGGCTTCGACTTCCCAGTCGTTGGCGGCTTTCGTCAGTTCCTCTGATGTACCCCTGAAGACAGGGATTGCATCTGCTCCAATTGGGAGATGAAGCGGCAATTTCTCCATCTCTGCAACCTTCTTGACAAGTTGCATCGCTTTGGTCGGATCACCGGCGATGCTTGGATCTTCCATGGCAGTCCTGTTTGTGTCCGCAGCACCTCCGGCGTACGTAGCCTTTGCTTCAACTTTGTTTTGGTTGATGTTGGTAATGATCGGTGTTGCGAAGAATCCGGGCTCGACCAGGGTGACCTACATTGCGTTGCTCATGATCAGGATCAATACTCTGGATGAGGAATTGTTGACGCACCTGGATATTCCATTCTGTCTTGAGCTCTTGTACCAGCGTCTTCGTGAGTCCCTCAACAGCTGCAGGCCGAAGGAATCAGCAACAAGGAATGAAGGCAACAGATGGAGTAGGCACCGTGTTTGCTGTAAGCAACGAGTCAGTTAGATCCTGGATATGGACATGGGATGAACACACCTAGCACAGTAGTAACCCAGGGAGGGCCAACCAATCACACCGGCGATGGACGCCATTTGCATGAGCTTCCCCCCACGACCGGGTGGATTTCCATCACGGAACATCTTCACAGTCTCTTTCATAACATTCGAGACGCCCCAGAAGTTGACCTCGAAGATCTTCCTTGCCGTCTCGTCTGCCGTATCTTCTACCTCGTCCGCGAAGCAGATACCAGCGTTGCTGAAAACAACATCGACACCACCAAAAGTTTCCTTAGCCTTGCGGAATGCTTCTTGGACCTGTGCCGGTTTGGTAACATCTACATAGAGGGAAAGGATCTTCGAGGGGCCGTATTGCTTGACCAGTGGATCAAGAGCGGCGGGGTCGATCGAGGTGGCCACACACTTGTTGCCGCTCTCAAGGACGAGGTTCGTCATAATGCGGCCGAAGCCGGAGAAAGCGCCCGTAACTGTTCTCGAAGTCAGATAGTGATTGGGAAGGCGTTGTCAGGACTCACTAAACCAGACCTTCGATGCGGCCATTGTTTGCAGATCCGAGTTCACAAGAGTTCGTAAGAGTTCACTGTCGCTCATCCAGGTTTGCTCCGCCCGACTTTATAGACGGCGCTGATGCCTCTCTCGCTCCATGGGGCTGGAAACTCCACCCGAACAAGTAAGCCGCCCACGGGGTAATACTGCGCAATCCTACCAATGCTCATATTCGTGGATGCAGTTGACTCCGACACGGCGGTCCAGAGCGGTACCCGCCATCGCACCCGCCATCCTCTCGGCATGTAGGGGCATTCCAGGTCTGGACAGACCGGTGACCCGTTGTTTATCGTGGCAGATTGGAGGCATGAGACAGAATGGACCCTTGGCCACCTTTGTTCTCAGCGGGAAGTCATCGTGAAGGTTCAGGCGGGGCTCATCGGGAATGCGTCTTAGGGTCTGTTTCTCTGGCCCCGGCCCTTTCGGCATCACTTGACTGATATTAACAACAGCAGTTCCCGATACCCGTTCGCAGCGGCTTTCCCTGGATATCAACCGTGAGAAAGGCACAGGATGACGAGAGACACTTTGATCAATCCAATTCATTTCAACCACCGCTCCGCTCCTTCTGGTCAGCACCGCGTTGTGGAATGATGAACAAGGCACGTGACATCGAAAAAGAGCTTATTCTCATTCCGCGAACACCACGTCTTTCACAATCGACCCCCATTCATCAAGTGCTCGCGTCAACTCAGCAACCTGTTCTTGAATCAAGTCAACAGCGTCGGCCCCAATAGGCAGGTGAAGGGGAAGTTTTTCCCGTTGGGCAACTTTGTGCACTAGTTCCATGGCCTTTTGTGGATCGCCTTTGATGCGCTCCCCAACCATGTCGGCGCGGGTTTGTTCTGCTGCCGGGGTGGCGTAGGCCGGGATAGGTGCAAGCTTGTTGTGAAATTCAAAGTTGAGCATCGGAGTGCGCATGAATCCTGGCTCAACGAGCATTATCTAACAACAGAGGTTATCACTAGATGCAACCTAAATAACGCGGACGGCAGACCTGGATGTTCCATTCAGGTTGAACTTCAAGGACGATGGTCCTGGCGAGAGCCTCCATCGCTTCGCAAAGCATCAGCATCAAGGAATCCGGATGATAAAGAGCATATAGTTACCATGTTTACTGTTTGGATGTCAAACTCTTATTCCACGTCGTATTAAATTCACATACCTCGCGGCATAATAACCCAATGTCGGCCAAGTGGATATACCCGCACACGACGTGACCTGGATCAACTTTCCACCCCGTTCGGGCCCATTGACCTCACGGAAGAACCTGACCGCCTCTCTGAGCACGTTCGCGTTGCCCCAGAAGTTGACGTCGAACAAGTCCTTAGCCCTGTCCTCAGGTGTCCCTTCGACTTCAGCAGCAAGGAGCACACCAGCGTTGTTGAATACCACATCTACGTGTCCGAACGCCTGTTCTGCGACGCTGAATGCCAGTGCGACCTCGTCTACCTGAGTGACGTCCGTGTTCACCAGCCGAAGGCGCTCCTTGCCATACTTTGGGAACAGGTCGGACAGCGCTGTGGGCTCGATAGAGGTCGCGACGCATATGTCGCCATTCTCCAGCACGAGCTCTGTCATGATACGTCCGAAGCCGGAGGAAGAACCGGTAACTTTTATCCTTCGGGTTAGCTGGGGCAACACAGCACCATCGTCGAAGGACTCACTCAGCCAGACTTTCGGTGCCATCTTTCAGGTTTGGAGAGTTCAACTGGATGCTGAAGCTGCCAGCACACAGACCAGACTTTATATACTGTATCTCCCAGCCATAGCCGGGGGGTTCGCTCGCATAACCGCTGTGGACTTCTGGTGGCAGGGACTGAGGCACTAACCAAATTCAGCAGCTAGTCTTCTGTGTGCACAGCCGCATGTGCACGCAATTGTGAGCGCTGGAATTCTTGGCACATGGCACGAATAGTCGGCGAAGATTATCAATCCATTCCATTCCCACTAAGGAAGGAGTATGAACTGGTACACGTCACTTTCGCCTTGGACCCTCGCCTGCCTATGGCTGCGTTCACGGACGGGGGCATAACGCTCGTCAATTTCTCGTTTCAGTCGAAGTCTGTCTGGTTCGCGAGCGTCGCCCATTCGTCAACGGCCGTCTTCAGCTCTTGCTCCGTCCGGTTGAACATGCCAATCGCGCCGGGTCCGATCGGTAGGTGCAGAGGGAGCTTGTCCAGCTGTGCGGCGTTGTACATCATCTCCATCGCCTTCTGCGGATCGCCCTTGATATTTTCCGCCGTTGTCATGTGCCGGGATTGGTCTGCGGCACCACCGACGTATGCCGGCATAGGCTGGATGACGGCCAAGTCGGACGCGACCATGGGAGTGCGGAAGAAATCGGGCTCGATGAGCATGACCTAGAGAGATTCGGTATTAGTAGTTTGACGATCAGTGGATACAACACACCTGGATGTTCCATTCGGGGTTCAGCTCTGAGATGAGTACCTTGGTAAATCCTTCGACGGCTTTGAACACGATGTGGGTCAGCTATATGCAGTATCACGGATGATGATATATGCACCATGTTTACTATACACACGTCAGTCATGCGCTCTCAGATCAACATCTAACATACCTCGCGGTGTAATACGCCAGTCCCGCCCAACGGCCCACGCCAAGCATGGACGCCATCTGCAACAGCTTGCCTCCTTTCTTAGGTCCGTTGACCTCCCTGAACACCCTCACTGCCTCCCTAGCAACGTACGTGCTTCCCCAGAAGTTTACCTCGAACGTCTTCCTCGCCAGTGCCTCGGGCATACCCTCTGCTTCGCACAAGAAGCCGACGCCGGCATTGTTGAACACAACATCGACTTGGCCGAACTTCTCGTGTGCGGATGAGAACGCAGAGGCGACTTGTTCAGGCTTGGTCACGTCGATCTCGAGGTTGATCAGTCGAACGGCGGTGTATTTCTCCACTAGATCGGAGATAGCGGATGAACCGATCGAGGCGCCAACGACGTTCCCCCCATGGGAGAGAACGAGTTCGGTGACGATCTTACCAAAGCCGGAGGAGGCACCGGTGACTGTGTAACTCCGTTAGCATGCATCAACAGTACCGACGATTGGAAGGTGCCTCACTTAACCACACTTGAGGACTCATGATAACGGCTGAGATGTCTCACAATCAAAAGCTTGACGATGGGAGATTCGCTGGCGTGTGGTCTATTTATACCCAGCCGGACGTGAGAAACGCACACGGATCTCTGGAACCAGCAGCCAGCGGAAGCCTAGTCGGTTCCCATGTCTGCTCCCCCTAGTCAGGTGTGCGCGTGATGAACCCGGTTTAGAGGATACCCGGGAGGTATATGCGTTTTGTTTCCGAATAATACTGTTGAACGAGGACCATGTCGGTGAGGAATATCTCAATCCACTGGGGATACTAGACGTCCATGACCGAGGACGCCGTGTTGGTGGTGGTAAAGGTGATGGTTCTGTACATTAACAAAAGCAAGCGCGGACCAAGTGGATCATCCTTCATACACGTGATAATCAAAGCGGAAGCAATGATGACGTGATCATGTAGGTAGACTTCCTCTCAGACCCTTCGGGGGTATTAATTGGATGGTCCGTGAGGAATAATACCCTCGAATGTAGAAATTCCCTCATGTGAATACAAGCGGTATGAGTAACAATGCCGCCTTCTCCTTAGGGTAATTGTATAAACAATGATATTGTTAATGGTGACATAACCCTTTGCCAGATGACATGATTAATCACATATGAATCAGGAATCGTAAAACTGTACAACCCTCGCCGTACTCCGTTCCATCGGAAAAAAGTACCCTGGACACGCCGCCACATTTGTCCATATTCTCTGCCGACGACCTAGCTGATGACGCAGCCTTCAACAGACATTCTGGGAGTTTCTCCCTGTCCGGAAACCGGTAATCTCTCCAGTTTTCAAGATCACTCCAGTGCTCGTAGACGTGGATTGCGTTTCCTGTTGAAGGCTCCGGTCGGAGGTGTACGGAATGTGAGAAGATGAGCAACACCTTCGAAGTGACAAACTTTGGTAAGGATAGGTGTGCTTGATTGATTTTACACCATGTAGTCGTGATTTCATATGAGATGAAGTGCATTAAGTTCAGAGGATACATAGTCTATGTACTTTGTCAAGTACAGATGCCCGGATTAATGTCCTCAATTCCGTGTCGAATGCACCCGCTTGGAATGTCAACGACTGACGCGTTCACTGTTCAACATTGCCTCACCCATTGTATCAGTATTTACTAGTCTTTTCAACAACAAAAGTTGTACACTTTTGTACTCTACTTCTCTTCCACATGCCACCACGTCCACGTCCACGCCGTGTAGCACATATACCATCACCGACCAAACCAACCCGCGCAGCGACAGAAGACTCCGACGTCGTAGAAATAGACGCTCCTTCGTTCTCCCCATCCAAGAGCCCCGCGGCTGCAAGAGCGACCAGCTTCCAGTCTCTGGCACAGGATGATGATGAAGACGACTTTTTTGATCGATCTAATACCCGCAAGCTTCAGGCGTTGACTAAGCGCGCTGCCCAAACCCCAGGTGTGCACCTTCTGTGTCGCGTTCATGTGGCGACAATGGGCTGACTGAAGACCATCTAGAGTCACTCGGAGATGTCGTGCCTCCCGAGAGCCCTCCCAGTAGTGGAGAGAAGAAACGCAAGCGCGGCGGTGCCAAATCGGACTTACATCTCCCCAAGTGGACGCAGGGAGGAAAGCGCGTCGACCCCGAGAGGTGCGCCTCCTCACCATATTTCCCAGATATATGCTGACCTAAAACAGGTCCGAGAACACACCTGTACTAACCATATCTTCGTCCGATAACGACTCCTCCGATGCGGAGATCCGCGTCGTCGGTGGCCCATCTACCCCTCGGCCCCCAGCACGCGCCAAAACCCTCACCCCACCCCCTCAAATCGCGCCCGACCAGCTCGCACGCGTCCGCCAAGCTGCGAGGGATATCATCGCCGCTAGCTCACGTGTACACCCGGGTGAGAGGGAGGATGAAGTGACCATCGTCCACCCCCCAGGGCTGGAGGATCTCGACCCGGAGCTAGCGGCGATCGCCAAGCGCGCAAGGGAGAACTCTCGCAGCAGGCGGATGGGTCGGCTCTCTCAGTCCCAGGACGGCGGGGAGTCGCAGGCCAGTGAGAGCAGGGGTGGGAGCGTCTTACAAGGACCGGATAGCGTCGCTCTAAATGTGCGCATATACCCGCTTGACTGGGCCGGGGAGGCGGATGACGGCAAGTGCCACGCGCTGCGGTTCAAGGTCAAGCGTGTACGTCCTTCTCCCTGGCTGGAAAGAGGGTGCTGATCGGAGGAGTAGAACGCGCCGTTTAGACAGGCGTTCGAGCTCATTTGCGAGAGAAGTGAGATGCTTATGCCTCAGCTGATCGTGACGCATGAGCATAAGCAGGTGTGGGCGAGCGCGACCCCGCATTCACTCGGCATATGGGACGAGGCTACGCTAGGTACGTCCTTTACCCCTCCTGGGAAGCGGGATACTGACAGGAACGCAGAGGCGTACTCAAGGACCGTGCACGAGCGCGTCGAAGCACAGCGTCTTGCCCACCGTGGGTCACTCGAGCCCTCCACCGAAGCCCTCGACCCCCAACCCGATGCCTCGGGGGACGACCCCTCTCCCTCAGTCCAGACCATCCACCTGAACCTGCTCGCCGCCGGAGCAGAAAAAGGTCTTCGCATAGCCTGCAGACCCACTACTGCTGTAGCCAGGCTCGTCAGAGGGTTCTTGAGCAAGTATAGCATCGAGAACCGCGAGGCGAGGCTCAGCTTCGAGGGAGAGGATCTTGATCCGGAAGGCGTGGTCGGGGATTACGACCTCGAGGATGGAGATCAACTGGAGGTGAGGCTCTTGTAGCGTCTTGCAGGCTTGTCCTATGCTTGTTGCCTGGATTCACGATATCGCTGAGATGGTCACGGTTCCTGCTGGATTGTGTATTATGTGGAATGGATGCTGGACGCCTGATTTCTGTTGGGATTCACTGCTCACGATCAATGTGTTTACGACGAAACGCTGTTATACTCTAGTTGTTGCTATTTTATAATATGTCCTTGGACTGCGTATACCTGCAATTATTTCAGGTCTGAGGAGTTGTGGACTGTTCGTGTGCATGTTGTCAAGTTTATGTGCGTGACGAGACCTGAAGCCCCTTCGCTCTTCTCTCTGATGTTCGACCACAACCCCGGGCCGTTGACAGGCAGACCTTGTCGGGTCGAAAACCAGCAGCATGCTTCTTATTCATCATCGCTCTGTGATTTTCTGGGCTGTTGCTGTGCCCAAATGCTGCCTAGCGGGTATTGATCGAACGCTTACATATGATTTGAATGAACCTGCCGGCCGGGATCCGTCCAGCTGAATAACATACAAATATGACATGCACATCCCAGGGATGCTTTGACCTGTATCTGAACGCTCTACCTTCCTGATAAGTCGACATGGGTCAAGAAACGAAGGAGCCTAAGGTCTGGTTCAGTGAGTGTCCTACCTCGATGTTCTCGGGTTGATGGTGATGCCCTAAAGTTACAGGCGCTTTGTCCGGCTTCGGTCGGGTGATGACTGAGCATGCACTTGCCCAAGGGGACAACTGTGTAGCTACATCCATCGACCCGTCTTCGCTCGAGGACTTGGAGAAACAGTACGGTCCATCTCGACTGCTGAACCTCCAGCTGGACGTCACCAAGCCCGAAGAGATCATCTCTGCATTCAAAGCCGCCAAAGAGCACTTCGGACATGTCGACATCGTACTGAACAACGCCGGCCTGGGAATGTTCGGAATAGTCGAAGTCGTACCCGAAGCAATGGCGCGCAAGGTGTTCGATGTCAACTTCTGGGGATGCGTGGGCGTGACGAAGGAGGCGGTAAGGTTCTTCAGAGAGGAGAACCCGAAAGGCAGGGGAGGGAAGTTGCTGGTGATGAGCTCAGCTACGGGGCTGGGAGTCACTGAGTTCCTGGGATATTATTCGGCCAGGCGCGCAAGACTACACATTTGTGATATCGGATAACTAACCGTTTCACGTAGTAAACATGGTGAATCCTGCCTCCTGTGCATAGACCCCTGCATCACTGACATGTTTCTCCCCCAGCCATCGAGGCGATCACCACTGCCGTGGCGTGCGAGATCAAACCCGAGTGGAACATCCAAGTACCAGACCTCACTGGTTCTCATTTTCCATGCTGACCAGGTACAGATCATGCTCATCGAGCCTGGATACTTCCTTACCCCTATGTTCCTCCGTCAGAACCCCGACAGCCTGTTTGCTTGCCCAGACGTCTACGGCGGAAACACGTTCGTGGGCGCCTGGAATACTGCTTACAGGGGGACGCCCGGAGATCCGCAGAAGGCGATGGAGTTCATCTACCAGGTCACGCAGAGGGAGAAGCTGCCTGCTCACCTGCCGATAGGAGGCGTCACTATCAAGACAGCAAGGAGACTCGCGGAGATGTGGACGAAGGTTGCGGACGAGTGGGAAGAGAAGAGCTCGAAGCCCGAGTTTGGTTAGACAGCACCGCTGTAGGAGTGATGGCGCTGGGGAGGGAAGGGGCTGAGTAATGATGTTCAATCGGTGGGAGGATGATAAGCACTACTGTGCGTAGTAATTTCCATGATCATCTTGTTGCAGTCCCTTACATTCATAGGTGCAGGAGTTTGATGACAACCCCTTCGCAGGAATATATGATGCTTGGTCGTATTGGCAATCGATAGAATACTTCCCGATTCAACCGCGCTCGGTGGATTGTTACACTCTGCGGCCTCGATGTATGATGACCGTATGCATTGGAGATCCTGTACAAACGGCGAGTTTAAACGACAGTCTTCCGAGCTGGGAAAAAAAAATACGATTGCAATGGGATTGCTGTCGCCCCCAAGCGATCATCGGTGTCGAAGCACACAACATACTACGTGCGAATGGCACTTCTTCTACCTCTCGCGTGACGGATTTGCGAATCCCCCAGCTACTACCCTCGGGACGACCTTGGCTACGTTCGTGCATACACGTCTTTGGTTTGACCTTCATGCTCGTTACGTTCATCTGGTGTGGGAAGAGCTGCGCGTCGGGCAGGGGGGACGGATCCGACTTCCGTCTCGGGGTGCCGATGCGCAGGCGTTGAGAACACAAATACCAACATCCCTCGGGAGAGGCTTTCAGCATGTTTCTGAACATTCTACTTTCCTGTTAGGTCGATATGCCTCAAGAGAAGGAGCCTAAAGTCTAGTTCAGTAAGTGTACTTTCGGTGCTCCTTGGACTGATGCTGACGCACCCACAGTTACAGGTGCCTTGTCCGGCTTCGGTCGGGTGATGGCCGAGCATGCACTTGCCCAAGGGGACAGCTGTGTAGCCACATCCATCGACCCGTCTTCGCCCAAGGACTTGGAGAAACAGTACGGTCCATCTCGACTGCTGAACCTCCAAGTGGACGTCACCAAGCCCGAAGAGATCGTCTCTGGGAGCAGTTCGGACATGTCGACTTCGTACTGAACAACGCTGGACTAGGGATGTTCGGCATCGTTGAGGTCGTACCCGAAGCAGTCGCGCGCAAGGTGTTCGATGTCAACTTCTGGGGATGCGTGGGCGTGACGAAGGAGGCGGTAAGGTTCTTCAGAGAGGAGAACCCGAAAGGCAGGGGAGGGAAGTTGCTGGTGATGAGCTCGACCACGGGGCTAGGGGTCACTGAATTCCTGGGATATTATTCAGCGAGGTGCGTGAGACTGTCGGATCCCAAAGTGATGACTGACTATTGGAATGTAGTAAACACGGTAGGCCCACATGTATGCTGCAAAAATGCATGACTGACCCTCCTGCTTCAGCCATCGAGGCGATCACCACTGCCGTAGTATGTGAGCTCAAACCCGAGTGGAATATCCAAGTCCGTTACCTCCCCCAGCACCTTCCCAAGGCTGACCAGGCACAGGTCATGCTCGTCGAGCCCGGATGGTTCCGCACGCCCATGTTCTTCCGTCCAAGTGCAGAGACCGCCTTTGCCTGCCCGGAGATCTACGGCGGGGAAGCGTTCATCGACGCCTGGTTTGCCGCGACGATCCGTAGGCCTGGAGATCCGCAGAAGGCGATGGAGTTCCTTTACCGTATCGCGCAGCGTGAGAAACTGCCGGCGCATCTCCCGATTGGGGACGTTACTGTCAAGACTGCGAGGGCGTTGGCGGGGATGTGGACGAAGGTTGCGGACGAGTGGGAGGTGGAGAGCTCGAGGCCGGAGGTTGGGGAGGGGATACGGATGTATGAGTGGAGAGTTGGGGCGTGGAGATGAGGGGGAACATACGGTAGAGTTTCGATCGTGCTAGGAATGTGATGTGCTCCTATCTTACTGAAGATCTAATGCAGACAGTGACATTCGGAACATGAAGCTGTACCACCAAGTCAACAACATTCCGGTCCCCCCGTGAAGTTACGAACATACCTTTGTGTTTCCCAAGTCGGAGATATCGGTATAGTAAATCACTTAATGCGCTTCAAATGACAACTTTCTCTATCTGATTTGAGTACCACAACCATGCTGAACGGGATCCACCCAAATGGAGTCACATGGAAAGTGCATCAACCTGCTAAGAAGCACAACTGCATTGTATGTAATTTCCTTGATAATCAGAGAACCTGAACACGTATAATGTGATGATAATCAGAAACTCTCATCCATCAAGGCTTTGTCGCTCATATCTGAATGCAGGGAGACATCAGGAATGAGGCAGTCACTTCGGAGAAGCAAGATTCCCCTGACAACAAGGATACTGTACCATTGTCATGTATCTTCCCACGACGAACTGTTGGCGACGCTTCCTTCTATACACTTCCACATGACGATGGGAATGGGCGTATCATTTATCACCGCCTTGCCTACACCTTTGGCTACCGAACGATGACTATCCATGTGTCTGTTCTTGCTGAGCATGTATGTTGCCTGGTTCTGCCGTCAACGCATGTACATGCCGTCGGTGACGAACACAAGGAAGAAGAACACATCGCAATCTGGTTATAATCCCAACCAACACTCAAGGATGACCATCTAACACTGCACTGTGCATTGGCACTGAAGTTAAGTCCCTTCAGGAGTCCCTCGGGTCATGCCAATCATGACCTAGGGCAGTGAATTACCTTGTGTGGAGCTGAAAACCGTATCTATTTTATTAACTTATTTACAAGCCCCGAACCGAACTGTCACAGTACCTGCATGTAATTCCTTACCAAAAGCAATCAAATGTCATTCTTCGCTGAAAATCATACAAGAGCTGGAATGTGGTGCTTGAAGCACGGATAAAGCAGTGGTATCTAGTCCCCATGACAACAAAAGCCAGGCCAAGCAGACTCGAAATATCTTACAAGAGACTGAAAATCATGTTAATATGTACATGACGCAAATCTACAATCAGGTACTTACTTAATCGTAATCCTCATTGTCAGATCCACTTTCAGCCAAAAGATCCACAAGCTCCTTGTCACTGTTGACATCATTGTCATCATCAGGCTGTACTGCAGCTCGCTCCATTGCTTTATTGGACAGAATGCTTCTCAGCCAAAAGATCCACAAGCTCCTTGTCACTGTTGACATCATTGTCATCATCGGGCTGTACTGCAGCTCGCTCCATTGCTTTATTGGACAGAATGCTTCTCAGCCTTTGTCACCAAAGGCTGAGGGGCTACAGCTGGGCCTGGGGTTCCTGACCCAGACAGGCAATGTTCATCATAAGCTTTTTTTGAGACCAAGAATTGCTTGGCATTCCTCATGTATGACTTGACAATGGCCCTGGTGGCCCAATCATTCTCAAACCATGCCAGGTATGGAATCTTGTGTCAAGCCTTCTTCAAGGTAGATACATGTTGTCATTTAGCATGGAGGACAGTACTCACTTCCTTGTATATCTTCACCATCACCTTTGGGTGGAGTTTGGTGATGGTTTTCTCTCCACAGACATTGTACTTGTTGCTGATCTGTTGGACTTGTTGCTGTAGAAGAGCTTGGGTTAGTAGGTAGCTATAATAGCAGGTAAGAGTGGCTTACTCAAATAGAATTGTACTTGCTCTCATTCCCAGAGAGCCCCATCTCTTCCTGCAGGCAATATCCACCTGGCCCCTTACAACCAGGTTGCCCCAAGGGCTTAGGGATGACCTTTGGAGGTGGAGGTGCCTTGTGCTTTGCCAGCTCAGCTATGAGTGCCTTTCAAAGTTTCTCCTTATCTGCTTCAATAACGTCAGATATGTATGTACATGTGCAGTGTTCAAGACATATCTTTCATAGACATAATGATTGCCCCAAACTCTACAATCCTCACATTTGCCTCAATAAGTTCTTCCTTCTTTGACTTCTTCTTGGAGAGGAACTTCTGCAAGTCAAGGCCATTGTTGAGCTGCTTGAGAGGCTGCTTCTTGGTGTGCTTGGGTGGGGGCTTGTCTTCTTCAATATCAGATACTGACAGGGCATGCTTCTTGGGCTCTACCAGGGTTTCAATGGGGTCTTCATTGAGGTCATCCTCAGTGGAGAGGGCAAGCACAACAGAGGTGGCATCATGAAATAGGGCAGGCAGGTTCTCCTTGTTCCCTTTCCCCTTCTTTGACGAAGTGTTTGTTGGGAGTAGAACATCTGTAATCATGGCATTGGACTTGTTGTGGTTGTGTGTATGATGCACACCAGCCATCCTTGGAGAGGTGTGGAGGGGGTGGGAGCACAGTGGTGGAAAGCAGCTGTTGAAGAAGTTGAGGAAGAGGGAGTCACTGGGAGGGCTGTCAGAGCTCTCAGGTGAGGGGGCCTGTTTGAGGAAGATGCTGAGGGAAGGGGTGTCAGTGAGGTCTGAGATCCTGGGCATAGGATGGGGAGAAAGGGATGCGAGGGAGTCAGTCCCATTATATACCCCTCAAGCAGAAAGCTGTGATAGCAAAATCAGTCACAAACACAGATCACATTACACACCAAGAGATGGTTACCACAAACAAGGGCAAAAATAAACCCAATATGGAAATTCCGAATTGATGGATCACCAACTTTTTTTGGTCCTGGAGAGTGGGGCCTGCCGTTTTGTTTACCTCTCACCATGGTAAAGGCAAAGGCAGAGGTCTGTCAGAAACATCAAAAATGTCCTTGCTCTCACTGTGGCAAAATGTTGTCCTGCACCCAGAGATGGCAGCATCATCAGTTGGCTGAAGCACTAGCCCTAAAGAAGGTCATCATCACCCGGCAGGAACAATTGAAGGAAGAGATGACTCAACTGGGGCATGAAATACCACCTGCAAAGGATCTGAAGGATCTGTGGAATGAGCTGTTCAGCAGTGAAAGAGAAGGGGTCAGGTCCCAGATGTCTCTGCCAGCAGAAGAACCCAGATCAGGGCAGGAGGAGCCAGAGCTGGAGCCAGAGCCAGAGCTGCAGGAGGAGGAGGAGGAGGAGGAGGAGGAGGAGGAGAAGGAAGAGGAGGAGAAGGAAGAGGAGGAGAAGGAAGAGGAAGAGGAGCAGGAGGAGCAGGAGGATTGGGAGTGAGAATGGCAGATGCATGACAGTGAGGGGGAGGGGGAGGGGGAGATGGAGGGGGAGACCTCTGGCATTGAGGAGTTGGACAAGGAGATTGATCTTGAGTCAAGAATGATACCTGGTATGTAATCTGTTCCAAACAGCTCAGGTGCTGCTCACACAATCCAGATAACCTGTCGGCAGAGGATGAGAAGATATTCACCACATTCTACATGAAGATGAATGGACAGTTCACAAATGTGCAGTACAACACCCTCAACTTCACCTATCCTGATGTCTTCTATGATCTCCCCTATATTGAACGATGCATTCAACATGTCTCTGGAATGAAGCCCATCACTTATGATTGCTGCATCAATTCCTGTGTGGCATACATAGGTGCCCTTGCCAAACTCAAGTGTTGTCCACACTGCAGTGAACCGAGGTTCAAGATGAATGGCAAGCCTGCACAGCCATATCATTATCTACTGATCATTCCTCAGCTTCAAGCTCAATATGCTAATGTGGAAAGAGCAACTACCCTTTCTTCATATTGAGCCCAGCAAAATCCCCACTCACTCAAGATGACAGACATCTTCCAGGGAAGGACATATCATCAAACACTATATTTTTGTCAATGGGAAGACCTTGAAGATGAAATATTTTGATGCACCATGAGACATAGCCTTAGGTTTGTCAACTGATGGTTTTGCCCCTTTCAAAGGCCCAAGAACAACTGCATGGCCAACAATCTTGATCAACTACAACCTGCCACCACAAGACAGGACACACACAAAGAACTTGCTTCGAATTGGTTGCATCCCAGGACCCAAGATGGTCAAAGATCTCGATTCATTCTACTTCCCCTTGGCAGAAGAGCTTGTTCTCCTGGCCAAAGGCATGAGGACCTATGATGCCTTGAAGCATGAGTTCTTTACCTTGCAAGCACACCTGATCATGCTCTTCAGGGATATGCCAGCAGTCGCCAAGCTGATGCATATGAAGGGACATGCTGGAAACCAGCCATGCAGATTTTGCAATATCAGTTCAGTCTGTGCAAATGGGCACAAAGGCGTACCTCTTGACTGACAATCCTTTTGTTCCTCTTCATCTACAGCTCCGGCCCAGTATGATCCACTGAATCTCCCTCTTTCCTTGCAGAACTCAATTCTCTGCAAGGCTGAATCAGTCATGCAGGCTGAGAGCCATGCTGAAGCAGAGCGTCATGCAAAGGCATCTGGAATCAATGGAATCAGCATCTGGTGACACTTCAGGAGCATCATCTGGCCAACCTCATTCCCTCTCGACTTCATGCACCTTGTTTTTGAGAATGTTGTATCCCTCCTCCTTGATCTTTGGCTTGGTGTGAGCAAACACTGTGTTGAGGGGGACACATTCACCTTACTGCATGCAATTCAGACTGACATTGCCAAGCAAGTTGCCAAAAGTAGGAACACCATTCCTAGTGCCTTTGGCTGACATGTCCCACATCTCCTGAACAAATGGCATGAGTTCATGGCAGAAGAATTTATGCTATGGATTACCCAATTGGCACCTGTTGTCCTCTTGCGGCAGTTCACCAATGAAGCATATTACCACCACTTGGTTGAATTGTCTCATTTCATCAATGACTGCCTTGGTTTTTCCTATCATGCTGGCTTCATGACCATGCTCTGCAAGCATTTGGCTGAGTGGGTTCTTCAATATGAGTGACTGTACTATCAGGGCAGTACAGATCGTGTCGGCCTGTGTCCAGTCACAGTTCATTCACTGCTGCACTTAGCAGATTGCATGGAATGGACTGGTCCACTTTGGACAACATGGGCATTTCCTATGGAGTGATTTTGCAGTCAGCTACAATGTGCAGTGACAGGATGTTTGAATCCTTACCCTGGAATTGACTGACACATCCTCCAACTCTGCCAGTGGGACATACTGAAGCTGAAGTACAAGCTGCATGGAATCGAATATGATCCTAGGAGGGAGGTAGAGGAATTGCATCATACAATGGCACCAAAGTCTGAGCTGGAACTCAGCAAGGCCCTGGAAGAGAAGCTGGTCACATACCTCTCTGCTGTGCTTCATGTCAGAAAAACAGAGGCAAAGGATGCGCTTCCAAAACGTGTCACACAATGGGGCAAGTTGTGACTCTCCTGCAAGGGAGATACTGTGCATGCTGCTCAGGGACTGTGCACATGCCATAACAGAGACATGACCTACATACAGGTGAGTACCATTTTGTAGAATAGAATGACATATGACTGACCTGTCTAGTTTGAGTACAAATAACCCAAACATCCATCACTTGTTCATCCTGTATGGCCAACTTCAGCATCTGATTGATTTGCTGATTCAAAGTGTCCTTCTTGAGCTTGCATTCATCAAGTTCTGCAAGGCAGATACTGAAGCCCCACCATATGGCACAGCTCTGGTGTTCACAAGGTTGATGGCAATGCAAGTGCTTGATGTCTCGGCCATCAAAGCTGTGGTGGGTCATGTACAGGATAACCAAGGTTGCTGGTGTATCATAGATTGCAAGCCACCTTTTGCAGAAACAGAGTAAGGCCTTTGAGCTCAATTGCATGGGGAAGCAGGTAGGATTTGAGGTGAGGGGTGGGGGAAGTGGGGCAGGGATGTGTTGAGGGATGGGATAGTATTACATATCATATGTATCAGTCCACAGGGCAATGCAGAGAATGATACATAAATATTGGCCAGTTACATTACTTGTGGGGGAGAATATCACAATCCTCAAGCTCTTGCTCTTTCTCCAGATGGTTTGCTTGCCTTCTGGCCTTTTGCTTGGCAGACCACTGCTTCAATGAGATAGTCTGCTTTGGTGGCACCACTGCAGCTGCTACACTTGAGAGAGATAACTGCACAGCCACCATCTCTGTGCCACGGGTGGGCTGTTGGATGTCCTTGGAGATGGGCAATATGCTTCTTTCCCCACCACTGTCCACAAAAGATTGGGGAATGCTCTCCTTTAGTGGAGGAGGTGAGCAGGAGCTGGATCCTGATGGCATTGACAGTTGAACCTCTGGATGCAAGGCACATTCCTTATTGGTGGCTCTAAGGGGCTGGGGGGGGGGCACAGAACACTGGAGGAGGAGTGAGGGGCAGCAGTGCTCCTATTAGTCTCTCTTGCATGCATGTGTGAGGCATGGGGGGTGGGGGAAAAGCAGGTTCTCCATGCACATGGCCGAGAACATGATTGTGGAAGGGCTCAGCTATGTTCTTGGTCCAGGAGGGATTGGCAAGCAGGTTTGGTGCCTTCTTGGGAGTTCCAGGCACTGGTCTTGCCCCCATAGACTCCAATGTTGTCCCACCACCCAGCTTGATGGGGATGGACAAAGCAGCAGCTCTGGGGTAGTACCCAGGATAGTGCCACCATCTGCAGCATCTTGCTTGTTGGCATCTGCTGCAGATGACCACAGGGTGGGAAAGGCCTGGCTAGGTCCCAGAGCACCAAATTGATCTCAAAGGCCATGACAGACCCAACTGGCACCATCCCAGTCCATGATGTTGCCTGTAGCAGCAACAGAGTTACTAGTAGAGGCAGTTGGCAGGTCCACAGACATAGCTGTCTCCTCCTCTTTGCACTTCTTAGCATGTTTGTGTTGATGCTTGCTGGGTCAGTTCACATTCTTCAAGTGTTTGAGATTGAGTGCATCATGACAACAGATCTGGCCTTCATGTACAGCATACTGTGCTTGTGTGCAGGGAGAGGATGCTCGCTTCAGGATCTGCAGTTGTTGCTTGACCCAGGCATCCATCAAACACTCATCAGCAGTGTTGACAGTGTGAAAGCAGAGCATCAGCATGCCATTGTGCAACAGTGTCTTGCACTGTGCTTCAGGAACATTGTTGTACAGAATGCCAACAAAATTACATGTCCAGGGCCAATTGAGGGGAGTGATGGTGTAATTCCTTATGTACTGTGCTGACACAAAGTTTGCAATGCCAAGAAGGTCACGCACTTTGCACTGGGCAATGAGCCAAATTCTCTCAGCTCGTTTCAAAGACATTGGCATCTGGAAGAGTTGCCAATTGATGGCACAGCACCAACTACCCACAAATTTTTTGTAGAGTTCCTTGACTTCATGGTTTGGTACAGAAGCAAGGTTCTCCAAAAGATGGTGCTGCAAGTAGGTATGCATGGCCTTGAGATGTTTGACCCATTGCAGATGAACAATTCCAGATTTGTGTGTCTTTGACGGCATTGTTGAGAAAGCTTCACAGACCAGGATCACCCAATGAACTTTTGCACTGAGGGGATCTGCAGGTGGACCTTCACAATAAGGGCAGTGGGGATGTTTCAGGTCCCATGCCATGGCATAAACTGTCCAGTCCTCCATGGACATGTCTGCAAATCATGTTCATGCTGGTTGATGTCCCAGCACAGGTCATGGGGTTTGACACCTTTCCCCTCCAGAAGGTGTTTGGTGTACCACCTTTCCATATCTTTTTGTTGTTGAGGAGTGAGGACTGGGATGTCGAACTTTGGGAGGGAGAGCTGTTTGACCGACAATAGGGAAAGTCGAAATCTGTCTTGACAGCTGCTGATGAGGGTCAGTTCCAAGCTGACAGGTGTCTTGTGTGGGGCTGCTAGGAGCTCATCAACTGTTTTGGTGGAAGGGGAATATGGTGGAACTGAGAATGATCAGGATATATACTGTGCATGCAGCATAATATTACTCACTGAGGTTCTGTCTGTACCCATTGGTCCCAGCAGGGCATGCATCACAGAGTTATCATCAATATCTATCATATCATGATGTCAGTAAGATGAGAATGTATATGCCAAAGGCACACTTACCATCATCTTGTGACTCCTTGACTCTTGACAATGTCTTTGAATCTTCTGCACAAGTAGGTGCATTGTGGAAGCTCTTTGCTGCAGTCACAAATACCATAGCAGAGAATGACAAGGGCTTGGATGCAGCTCGAGGGTGTTGAGGATATCGGAGGGAAAGGTGGTGAGTGAACACCATAATCGGTAGTTCACTCAAGAGGGGTATGAAACTCATTTTCTTCATGCATGTATGGCTACTTAGAGCGCCTGAGTAGTGCTCGCAGAGGACTCAGTTCAGGGAGGAGGGTAAGGAAGAGCATCATCTTGCACGCTAGTCAAAAACCTCCAAGCCAAGACACCCAGTACTCCATGTGTGTCTGGCACCAGAGCTGTCCCTTGTGAAAGGTATGCACTCTGGGAGGGGGGGAAAGGGGGGGGGGGAAGCAAAACAGCCTTGATGTCATTGAGGGAGGAGACAATGAGGAGATGATGAAGAGAGGAGAGGAGAGGAGAGGACAATGACAATGACGATGATGAGGAGGAGGAGGAGGTGGTGGTGGCAAGGATGAGGTGGTGGTGGTGAGAAAATGGTGACTCACAGGCCATGGGAGCAAAGCTCATGAGGGCGCACAGGAGCAAAAATCATGTGTACATGGAAGCAAAAGATGATGTGGCTTTTTGGTCCTAAAAGCCGCATCTATTGCTCCCATGCACACAATAATTTGCTCTTGTGATCATGTGATCTTTGCTCCTGTGGCCTATGAGTTGCCATTTTCTCACCACCACCTCCTTGCCATGACCACCACAACCACCACCTCCTCCTCCTTGTCATCCTCTCTCTCCTCTCCTCTCCTCTCCTCATCATCTACTCTCCTCATCATCTCCTCCCTTGATGACGTCAATGCTGTTTCGCGTCCCCTTCCCTCCCCCTTTCCCCCCCTCCCAGAGTGCATACCTTTCACAAGGGACAGCTCTGGTGCTAGACACACATGGAGTACCAGGTGTCTTGGCTTCGAGGTTTTTGACTAGCATGCAAGACAACACTCTTCCTTACCTCCTCCCTGAACCGAGTCCTCCGCAAGCACTACTCAGGCGCTCTAAGTAGTTGTACATGTGTGAAGAAAATGAGTGTCATACCCCTCTTGAGTGAACTACCCATTACGGTGTTCACTCACCATGCTCCCCCTCCCTCTCTACAAGAACCTATGATAACTTTCCTTGACTATGTCTACCATTGATAATGTGGTTTGCCATCCCAGAGAGCCTCGACTATTTGCTCACCTGGCTCAACATTGACCTAATCCCATGACCAGACCTGACTAAGCCTTTGCTTGACACAACCTTCAAGAAGTGTCACCCACCATCATATGCCAGAAGACAAAGGCAGGAGGACTTCAACAATGCATTGGAGGACCATATCCTAACCATGTACAAACAACAGGAGGTCCTTCTCTGTTGGCAGATGTACTACAGGGAGTTCATCTTCCAGAAAGGTGTGCATACATCTACCTTCTGACCATAAACACTACTAACCTCTTTGCAGGCATAACCTATCTCGAATCCTGCATGGTGCCTGAGAGACAAGCATCTGCATGCTCCATGATGTATGATGCCTTCCAGTGCTGTGTGGAAGCCAAGTCTGCCCTGCCTGACCTGCTAGCAGTGTTCCCTATTCTGGAACAGATGGCAGCCAAATGACAAGTATGCTGGTCATTCTCTCCATGGGCAGTAGCTGTTTGCAAATGGGAAGGCATGCTGGGCATGGTGCTTTGGCAACAAAAAGTCCTTAACACTGACTGGGACAACAGACCCGGAGCACCTGCCCCCTCTGCCTCTCCCAAATGCAAACTTGAGCCATTTACCTGGCCATCATTTTCCCCAACCTCTCCTGCGAAGAACTACTGAACATCTGAGTTCAGCACAAATTGTGTTCTGGATAAAGGTTGGTGGCCTCATGGGCAACTATGGGAGAGAGCCTACCCATTGCCAGACAGCTTCAACTACCCTCCCCTTCAACTTCACAGTCCCATAAGCTCTGTGATGCAGAAGAAGATGCACCCAGTGGGTTGCCATCACTGGTCTCCATGACAATCAAACCAGTTGAGATATTCACCTCCAAACCAGTATCGGAGGGAGAGATCACCAGCTCCTCACAGACATAGAGATCATCCTCCATACTCCAGGTCACCTTCTCCCTACAGCTGTCAAAGGTGATACCATAGCTGAAGCCACTCAGCCTTGCCATCACCCCACAGCCATCACAGGTGTGACCATACCCAAAGTTGTTTGGCTTTGCCCTCACAAAGGCATCACTATATCTGCTACCCCTCTCCTGCTCACAACATCACAATGAAAGCACAACTGCCTTCCCTTCACCATGTTGTATCTGAGTGCATAGCTGCAGTGCCTCTTGATCATGCTCATTCTGATGCCGACAGGAAGAGCATGATATTGCAACATGAAGACCTCAGCAGAGAGATGGATGAGCCCATGGAGGTGGTGTCAGAGACAGAGGAGATGAAGGCAGAGCTGGAACAGGTGACACAGGAGCTGGAGGAAGTGCAACAGAGGTGGAAGGAGCAGCAGCAGCAGCAACTGCAGGAGCAGGATAGCCAGCAGGTCTGGCAACAGCTGCAGGAATCCCTGCAGCTGCAGCAGGAGAAGCTGTGGCAAGAGCAGGAACAGGAACAGCAGGAGAAGGAGTTGTGGGAGGAGGAGGATGTCTTCCTGGAGCAAGAGGACTCCCCGGAGCAGGACACCATCATGGATGTCAAGGTGGCTGCCGTCATGGAGCAGGAGGGACCAGAACAAACCTCTGTGTCTGGGAATGCTGCCCCTCCCCTCCCCCCTCCCATCAGCACTACTCCTGCTTTCCTGACTTGACGCCCAGTGTCACCAATTGACTCCCTCAGCTTGTACTGCACTCCCAGTCCCATCCCCATCCTTCCAAGATTGCCTTGCCCTCCAACACCATCTCCCCCTCTGGTGGCTGCCATCATGGAGCAAAAGGAACCAGAATGAACCTCTCTGTCTGGGAATGCTGCCCCTCCCCTCCCCCCTCCCATCAGCACTACTCCTGCATTCCTGACTTGATACCCAGTGTCACCAATTGACTCCCTCAGCTTGTACTGCACTCCCAGTCCCATCCCCATCCTTCCAAGATTGCCTTGCACTCCAACACCACCTCCCCCTCCATCTCCACCACCACCGCCACCATGGCAAGCCTTCTGCCTCATAGGGGTTGGCCTTACTGCCCCTCTGATACCAGCACTTGCAATGATGATAATCTGAACTGCATACCACTGCTGGTGCCGGAAGATTGGAGACCTCTCATTTTCGAAGAGGGGGGCTGGTATAGCTACCAGTTCCCTATGCCTCCTCCTCCTCCTCCTCATCTGTTGGAGTTCTGGGAGGATCCAGAACCCAGAACCTCTCCCCCCTCATCTTGGTTTCAGCAAGGTGAAAGAACCTGTCAAGAAGCCTGCCCCCCCTGAGAAACCTCTCAACAAATCCAAAGACCTTGTTGTTTTCAATGAGAAACTGGTGTTGGTAAGTCAGTATCCTCATTGTGCCACCCAATAGCTCACGGCAGATGGTAGCTTCATTCAGATGACTGGCATCTGCCTGTTGGCATCATTGACCTCACCATCAATCATGGTCATGGTAACAGGGAGGAATGGGTATTCAAGGGAGTAACATGCCAGGTTTCTCTGTTAGCGAAGGATGTCCAACAATTCAGAGATGCCATTGGCTGGTTGAACAACTGGAACATCAGCAACACAGTTGCACTGTTCCAACAAGGTTGGCCTGCTTCCAACCCCATAGTTCCCACCAAGCCCCCCCCCAGCAAGAAGAATGGAGAGGCTTTTAGTTGCAAAGTCTTCTCCTCTTATGCATGGCCTGACTTTGACACATACTTGAGGATGAAGTGGATGGAAAAGCATGTTGCTAAGAAACTCCACCAAAATGTGTTCAATATGGAAGCATGCTGGGAACATTCAGAGTGGCTATTCCCCCTTCACATGGCAAATCACTGGGTTCTGGGGTGTGTGGACTTTGTCAAATGCTGGATCATTATATATGACTCACTGTGTTGCCATTGGAGGTTGGCTGTTATGGTGTGTCCTCATGTTTATCTCACATAGCCAGTACTGATTAGACATGCAGATGATAAAGTGTATGGTGACAGCAATCACTGAGGAATCTTCCCAGGACCAGCCTGGGTGCTTATGGGTAGGCTGGGAAGCACACACGGCCTCGGTATGTGTGTTCACCCCCCTGGGGCAGAGAATATTGTTAAATATTATCTAGGTCCTGGAACAACAGAATGGCCATGATTGTGGGTTGTGGGTGCTAGCCCAGATAATGGCAGTCATGCGGGGTGTTGACCAGACGTCCATGACTGATGCAGAGATGTCACAGTTCCGTCGCTGGTTACATGACAACATGGAGAGTTTGCCATATGCACCGGTAGCACCATGTGCACCAGCAAAAGAGGAGAGCACGCCCTTGGACTCGAATGAGACCGTGTTAGAGTTGGTGGACTCGGACGAGGCCATGGATCTCAATTAGGTAGTCATATATACATTACTTTCAATTACGCTTCTTGCTCTAGAGAAGTGGAACACTTTTTTCTGGTACATATTATATTTTGTAGTATTAGGAATCCGTACGCTCAGTACCCTCTGCTCTCTCAGTGTGACTTTCAGCGCTTGAAGCACCTGTACTGAATAATAGGAGTTCAGGCCATTCCAGCGTTTGAGGGCCTGGTTGACCCTACCTCTTGCGAGCCCAGTGTAAGGACTCTCATCGACCTCAACATGGTACAACTAGCAAAAGAACCCCAAGTATGGCTCAGTACGTCTCCCCTACCCCGCTCTTTGACGACCGCTGATCCTCGCAGTCACGGGCGCTCTCTCTGGCTTTGGGCGTATAATGACCGAGCACGTACTCGCTCAAGGTGACAGCTGCGTGGCGACATCTCTCGACCCTTCAGCCCTGGAAGACCTATGCACTCAATACGGTCCCAAGCTACTCAACCTCCACTTGGATGTGACCCGCCCCTCCGAGGTGCTTGCAGCGTTCCAAGCAGCCAAAGCCCATTTCGGCCATGTAGACATAGTGTTCAACAACGCCGGGATCGGGCTGTCGGGGATCGTCGAGTCTGTACCGGAGGAAGCGGCGAGGAAGCTGTTTGACGTCAACTTCTGGGGTAGTACGGGCGTGACGAGGGATTCGGTGAGGTTCTTTAGAGAGGAGAATGGGGGAAGGGGAGGGAAACTGCTGGTTATGAGCTCTAGTTCGGGGATCAGCGGAGCGCCGTTTGCGGGGTATTATTCGGCGGCGTGAGTGCTTTCTCTTAGTGCGGGGAACAATACTGAATATGAGTGCAGGAAACATGGTATGCGGCTCCTATTCTCCTTCGGCAACGTTGACTAACCCCCTCAGCCGTGGAGGGGATCACGACCACCGTGATGCGGGAAATCAAACCTGAATGGAACATCCACGTGCGCTCTCTCCTTCCTAGCATGCCACAACTGACCACGCCCAGATCACGCTCGTCGAGCCCGGCTGGTTCCTCACTCCCATCTTCCGCTTGCCACCCGAACGTTCCTTTGCCTGCCCCGAAGTGTATGGCGGGGAAACTTTCAAAGCCGCCCGGATGGCTTCCATCAAACGGCCCGGCGATCCCGTCAAAGCCGTGGCACTGATGTACGATGTCATGCAGAGAGAAAAGTTGCCGGCTCATCTGCCTATCGGGGACATCGCAATACAGAGTGTGAGGGCGGTGGGGAGGATGTGGACGAAGGTGGCTGAGGAATGGGAGGAGGAATGCTGTAAGCCTGAATATGGTGTGGCCGTCCCGCTAAATCAGGTTGGATGAACAATCAGTGAAATATATATATTTATGTGACTCATACTCCTCGACTTGCAGTCAGTCCTTTCCTGTTGTGTGATAAATTAAAATTACTTTGGGTATACCCAATCCCACTGATGCTCAATAGAGAAATATATTATTAAATAAATAATAAATCGTCTGTGCAGTTTACGTACGGGCTGAGTACGCGTTGATCCCTTGTGCTGAGCGCTCACTTGCATTTCTCACCGTTACTCTCACCATGTCCACACCGTCCGAAGCCAAAGAAAATGTGCTCTCCTCCTCATGAATCCCAACACAAGCTAACGTCGAACAGGGAAACAAAGCCTTCAAAGCAGGTCAATACGACATCGCAGTCGGGCACTATACGCGCGCTGTTGTCCTCTCCCAGTCTTCCGACGTCCCTGTCGACCCCGTCTTCTACCTCAATCGCGCTGCTGCGTATCTCAAACTCGAAAAGTGCGCTTTAGCTCTCTAGATCTAGATGGGTAGTGCCATGGGCTGATGTAAATAGGTACGAGGATGCGGCAAGGGACTGTACGCTCGCTCTCGGGCTGAAGAGGGAGGTCAAGGCGCTCTTCCGAAGAGCGCAAGCCAGGTTGGGTGCTGGAGACGAGCGCGGGGCTAGGGAAGGTACGCCTGCAGTTAATGAGGGAACTTTGGGCTGAGAAATGAAGATTTGGATGAGGCCCTCCTACTTGAGCCCATGAATCAAGCTGTCAAGCTCCTACTTTCTTCTCTTACTCAACCAACAAAAGTACGCGTTTCCTGGGATTGAGATGATGACTCGCGTGCTAACACTGGGATACATAGGAAAAGACATCTGCAACGCCATCTAATGCTGGGGAACACGCTGCTCCTAGCACGTCGAGCCCCAGGAGACGACGTATACCTATAACGCTAGTCGACACCCCGTCAAGCGCGGCTAAACCGCTCAAGTCCGCGCTCAAGTCTTCATCTGCTCCTGTTGCCACTCCCGCGGCTTCCACAGATCTGTTGACCGCGGTATCTACTACCCGGCTCACGCATACCCCTGTGCGATCTTCGGCCTTAGTGGGGGAGACGAGCAGCGCTACTAGCGCTCCAGCACCAAGCTTTGCCGCTGCAAAGGCCACGCGAGAACGGCGTGTCGGAGGAGGGATGTTCAAAGCGGACGGTACAGGACGTATCATAGGTTCTCCCGGCCCTGGGCAGCCGCAACTGAGCACGTCAAGCCCGAAAAGTGTCAAAGAAGTCGTTGAACGCCCGCCTGTGCTAGCGGAGGAGAAGGTGGTGCTGCCGTCTGTGCCTAAGCGCGCGAGCGAGTTTGTGCTGAATTTACGAGAGCTGGGCGAGCACGCCAGGTGGGCTTACCTCCAGGTGCGTCTACTACCGCAAAAGAGGAGGAGCGATTGACGAACGTATGCATTAACCCAGCTGATCCCACCCGCAAACCTGCCAGTATTCTTCGGCTCTGCACTCGAACCAGATACCCTCAGCAGCCTGATCCATGTCCTCTCTTCTGTTACTCCTCCCCGTCCGCTGGTGGCAGAGTACCTACGTGCAATACCGCGATGTGCGAGGTTCGGGACGATGAGGCTGTTTCTCGGTGCAGGGGAGGAGGAGATGGTGCGGGGGATGGTGGGGGAGTTGGGGGATGAAGGGCTGAGGAAGGAGTGGGGTTTCTAGCGGCTTGCATTCACTTTCGCAATCGTATAATCGTACACCTTGCACCCATCCAAGGGATTTTTGTCACTCCAGCTTAGGCATAAGGTAACAGCCTCCTCAGCTGTTTCCTCTGCCCTGGAGTAGCGTACGTCCCCAACCCAAGGTTATGCAGTCGTATACGGGAAAGATGGCTGTTCCCGTGCGTCTTGCCCGGGCGCCACTGGTAAAGGTCATCGTCAGCGACCAACGAGTGACATGTTAGAAAGAAAGACGTGCGTGCTTGTAGTTCCCATTCGGGAGTGCTTTCCAGCGTTTCTTGGCCCCTTCTATAAGTGCGTAAGCGGGTTTGGAGCACATTTCTGCGTGAGGAGGACGTACGATGCGTCTTGAGCTTGTAGGCCTTTTCTAGAGCGGGAGATGAGGTGAATGGACGGGTTCCTGTACTCAACGTGAAGGGGGTGAAGAGGGATATTGACCTCCCTAGAGCAGATAGCCAGGACATGTTGGACCGTTAGTTGGTGGTCGAGGAGAAGAGCGACAAGGAGAGAAAGTCACAATTATGAAGACCCTGAAAGCGGAATGCTTCTGATTATCCGAGAATAACTCCGAACACGATATGTTGGAAATGTTAATCATTCAAGATAGCACAAACCTAACTAAGGAAACACAGAACAACTTAGCATCACAAGCAGTTACAGCATATTCAGCACCGTCACTTTCTTCCTGTTCAAAAGCACCGCCCTCCCCTTAGCATCCCACACAATCTCAGCATCAGCGCTCACCGGCTCCTCCAGCCGAGCGCAGGTCAACAGCGCTGTGTGGTTCCGACCGGCATGAAGCAGCCACACCATCCCCATCACAGGGAAGAGTGCGTATGGGCCTTTCTTGCTGGGCACGACGGCTAGTGTCGCCGGGACGGGGGTGTCATTATGCAGCTGGGCAAAGAACTTATTCAACGGCGGGTCGTTGGAAAGTGGATGCATTGAAAAGGAGAGGGCGTCCAGTTCGAGAGCGAAGCCGAGCACGCTCAATGGGAGCGTGGTGAATGCCGCGACTCCTGGCGCTACAGCGTGCGCCCTCACCGCATAAAAGTAGAAGGCATATCGTCCTTCCAGGGGGTACATCAGCGCCACGTCCCACCCTCTGATGCCCTCTACAGAGACGATACGACCTAGGCAGGGGTTGGCATTCGGTGCCAATTGGAGGGCAAGCTTGAGGATCGGGGAGAGGGTGAGGAAGGCTGGCTTGTTCTGCGCTCGACGGGGGCGGAGGGCAGGCAGTTGGAAGATCTTGAGTTCTCCACCCCAGATAGCGAATACTCGCGGGGGAGCGAGATGTAGTTGTACTGACGTCTGTTGAAGTCAGACTGCTATGCAAGAGGAAGGGGAAGAGAGAGGCGTACGTGTAATGGACACTCAGGCTCGTCGAAGAAGTTATCCTCGGTGAAGGTGATCCATTCGTCTTTTCTCCAGTCCCAGATGGTGATCGCAGTCTCGTACTCTGACGCTACGAGTGAACCTGAGAGGGAGAAGGTACGTGTAGCGCTAGGGAGTTGGGCGGTGTGGAGTGCGCGGAGGAGGTCGAACTTGCGCGTCGTTGGTGAGAAGCTAAGGATCTGCGAGTTGATATGCTTGCCGGTCCTGTGCTTTGTTAGTAGACGACGACGACGACGACGCTGACAAGGGAATAGGTAGACGTACATGTGCGGGATGTGCAGGAGGATGTCCCCGTCATCCTGCTCAACCTGGAGGACGCGTTCCATCTCCATCTCCTGCCCCTCCTCGACCGTCTGACCAGCATCCAAATCCCATTCTGCTGCCACTCCCTCCCCTCCCTCCAGATCCCAAGCATGTACCTCTCTCCTCGTGCGAGTAAACAACCATCGTCCCCGCTCAGCGAGAGCAATGCCCAGTATATCCCCCTCTGTGGGAAAAGCGCGTGGTTCCCATCTCGCTCTACTGAAATCTCTCGCACTGTCGTTCAGACCGCCATTAGCCATAGGGAGGAGTTCTACCGTTTCAAGAGCTGGATGGTCGGAGCGTCTGGTCATGCCACAGAACAAAGTGTTGGTAGTGCAGTGCCAGCGCACTGCTTGTTCTGACAGGTTCTCATGCTCCAATTAGATTACCTTCTCAGGGAAGTCGAGAAGCAATTGAGTCTCTCGTCACTCTATTCCCTGACCTCGACGTCCATGTCACTCTTTTCTCTCTTTGCAGGCTGGTTCCTCCCTCTTCCCTCTAGTCGACAACAAGAACATTTCCTCAGTCCACTGCAGTACTCCAGCATGTCAACATCAAGGGGACCATGTCAGAACCAGAAGCAAGTTCAGCTTCCTTCGCGTGTAAAGCTCGTAACATGGAACGTCGACGGAGCGTCCTCTTCCGACTCTAAACTAGCATATGAAAGCCTATCCTCCGCTCTTAGCCTTATCAAGCTCTGGGTGGATGGCAAGCCTGCTATTATTTGCCTACAAGGTACGCCTTTGTGGTTTTCCAGCTTCTTTGCTTACTCTAACCAGAAGTACACCGGGATTCACTCCCTGCTCTCGGGAACGATCCCTGGGTACGCAGCGAATTCTCCATCCT
The DNA here is from genome assembly GCF_000292625.1 of Dacryopinax primogenitus. NCBI lineage: Eukaryota > Fungi > Basidiomycota > Dacrymycetes > Dacrymycetales > Dacrymycetaceae > Dacryopinax > Dacryopinax primogenitus. Next base: position 745,633 of record NW_024467203.1, read on the forward strand.
GCACCAACCCGGACAGAGGTACGACAACCTCGTGCTCGTTAGCCTTTGCCTGTCCATATCGCACGCATTCGTGATCGACTTCCCCAAGTCCGCAATAGGTCGTCGAGCGCTGTTTGTTGACATCCCCCTCTCTGCTGGATCTGGAAAGCGATTTTTGAGGATAGCGAATACCCACCTTGAGTCGCTTAACCAATCTTTGGCTCGCCGTGCCCAGCTAGCACTCGTCGCACGGTACCTCTCTCTGCCTGAGGTGGAAGGGCTAGTATGTGGGGATATGAACGCCAACTCACCTGCGGACGAGGAGTACCCGCCCGAGCTGGGGCTGGAAGACGTCTGGACTGTTGTGAGGCCGGGGGAAGAGGGTTTTACGTGGGGGCATGCACAGTGGGAAGGGGAGACGTGGCCTCTGGGGAGATTCGACAAGGTGTTCCGAGCGAGAGGCGTGCGGGTGGTCGAGGGGATCGAGCTGAGGGAAGGGAGGGGAGAAGGCTCGTGGGTGAGCGATCATCATGCGCTCGTTGTGAATCTGAGGCTTGGTTGATAAGTTGCAGTATGCATACCTTTCTTCAGAAATTCATGTTATACCTGCTCAGACTGCTCCATCTAAAGCTGCTTCAGTTTAATCCTGTACAACGAGGCACTGTCCCCCAAACACTGTACGTTCAATCAAGCACATCCAACGGCGTCCCCTCCCCAAACTCAGTCTTTCCGCCCTCGACCTCCCACTCATCCGCCACCGCCGTCCACCTCTTCGCCAAACTCCTCAAGCTCTTGATGACCAGCTCCCCAATCGGCAGATGTTCTGGCAGTTTCTCTCTCTGCGCGACAGAGTATATCAGCTCTACGGCCTTTTCCGGGTCGCCCGGCTTGCCGATGCCCTTGATACGAAGGCCGGTCCGCTCGTCTCCGCCATACAGCTCAGGACAGTCGTACCACCTTCCCGAGCTTTTCCCCAGAATAGGAGTGAGGAACCACCCTGGTTCGACCAGCGTTGTCTGCACACCGAGTTAGCTAGCGCGGAGCTGGCAAGGACGACGTACCTGGATGTTCCATTCTGGCTTGAGCTCGCGCATCATCGACAGGGTGACCGCTTCCACCGCTGAGTGGGGGGAGGGGGGGGGTCAGTTACACCTAGCGAAGGAAGACGAAGAATGTACCATGTTTCCTACACAAGTCAGGTTCGCTCTCCAAAGTTTCAAGTATGACACTCACGTAGCTGCATAATGCCCGATCTGGGAAATAGGCCACAAGCCCACGGTCGAGCTCATAATGAACAGCTTGCCCCCCTTGGTAGGGTTCTCATCCCTGAAAAACCGGACGGCCTCTTTGGACACAGCGACCACTGCCCAGAAGTTGACGTCGAACAGTTTGCGCGCCGCTTCCTCCGGTACGGACTCGACGACGCCATAGAACCCAAGCCCAGCATTGTTGTACACCACGTCGAGACGTCCGAAATGGGCTTTAGCAGCGCTGAACACGCTCTTGATCCCAGAAGCGTCTGTGACGTCCAGGTGCAGGTTGAGCAGCTTAGTACCGTATTGGGTGCTCAGGTCTTGCAGGGCTGAAGGGTCGAGCGAGGTCGCTACGCAGCTGTCGCCATGGGAGAGGACGAGCTGGGTCATGAGCCGCCCAAACCCGGTCAGAGCGCCGGTGACTTTGGACTTTAGTGTTTACTGGCATCGGGTGGGGAGAAGACGTACTCAGCCAGACTTTGGGTTCCTTTAATCCTTGTGTCATTGGGTTAGGTACGAGATTAGTCCGGAGTGGGGCTCCGTCTACAATTCTGACCGCCTTTTATGGAGATTGTCACATTCGCAGTTTCTAGGGATCTCTCGTCATCAAACACGGGGATGGCCGTCCAGACCTCAATGATCGAGCTATTTTGTTGCATGAATAAAATAAATGATCGAGGTAGTTTAAACGGAATATTGTTGTTTAAGTAAGATTACAATTCAGGATCGCTATTGCATGTGATCGGTGACGACCGGAGCAGTGCACGAAGACTGTACAGCACGCGAGGGACTAAATTTACTTGACACTTATGAGTCATTCAATTCGGGCATTCCACACGGGGATATGCCCTCAGAAGCTTCATGGCGCTCACGGTTGTCACTTTGAGTACTATCCATGTAACCGAAACACTACCGGAATACAGAGTCAGTTGCATATTCATGCGCGTGCACCCGGCACAAACACGGGAAACATAGCGGGTTTGACCGTGGGATGCCGTACCTACCAACAGCACATTAATACCCCCTTGCGTGGATCGCTGATGCCTGTGACTCTGGATGCCGTCGTCAGTGTTGAGAGACAAGTACTGAACCAGACTCTTGGCTTTTTTCTTGATCGATGTCGATCTCACAGGAAGACAGATCGCTGAGAGTTGAGCTAACTCGATGTTGCGTCTTCTTCAATCGCGATGCCTGAGTATGGCGATTCTGAGACCGAAGTCGGATCCATCCTCCCTTACTAGCACGGCACTCTTCCCGTACCAGAGGAAAGTAACAAGTTCCAATTGCCAGCGTTTATCAAGAGATCATATGGGCGAATGCATGCCACGTCCGAAGCATAGCAACTGAGAGACGTGCATATCTGTACGTGCTAGCAACAGTACATCATCTGCATGTTCGTCGGGCATTCCGACACCAACGAAGATGCACACTATGAGAAAAGGATGGCGGGGGAACCGAAGGGGAACGTTTATCCAAACAACACCAATGTCCTTCATAAATACAAAGTGCAAATATGATCGCACGCGCGTGGTTATGATCTCGAGCTGGAATATCTGCTGCCAGCCACAGTGATCGAAACAGACGATGGACGCCGAAGTTACTGGCCAGGTCCAGATCGACTGATCGACCTCATTTATGACATGGCGCGCTTGTCAGTGTCAGGTAATGGCGGGAAAGACTAGGTTGGATTGGTGATTGCGTCGATGTGTGTGATATTAAGGAGATTAGTATACAAGGTTCGTCTTGGACTTGCCCCGGTCGGCTTGTTCGGCGTCGCAAATGCGACGGGGTTCAGTAATACCACAATCAGCATAGAACAACAAACCAGTAGACGACATTGACCTCAGCCGTATTGAGAACAGTTAGTAATTATCGAGGTAAGAGCAGTGTTTGTGACAGTGTCAAAAGGTAGTCGTCAACGAGTGACAACTCGAAGAAGTCAGGGTCTCCTCTTCCTCTTCAGCAGCCATGTCCACCTCAGACGACGAAGAGCGCAAACAATGGCCCCGCCCACCACCTACAGCGCCAGATACAGACCGCAGCCGGCTATCGACCGCCCTCTCCCTACTCTCGTTCAAGGACTTTTCCCATATGGGCGAGATGCCCTGCGTCAGGAACGCGCTGCTCATCGGGATCGCCAGTGGGGTCGGGGTGATGGCTATCCGACTTTCGAGGACTTGTGCGTCGTTTTGTGTTGGTGTTGACTGCGTTGGGTGGTGCTGATTTGTTTGGTTTGGTGGGTAGCGGCGATGTGGGCGAGTAATTGGGGCGTGGCGACGTTCATGCTCACAAGTAGTGCATCCTTGTACGCCCATTAATTACTAAACTCTAACTAAACTAACTCGCTGTCCCCCTGTAGTACGATGTGCCAGTCTAAGCTCGCGAAGGAACGGGCTGTCTTTCGCACGTTTCAGGAGAAGTTCCCGGAGAGGCATGTGCGGGTTGCCAAACAGCGGGCGGATGATAGGCGGGCACAGGAAGGGCAGAGCGGCGAGGGGAGCGATAATAGTGATAGTAGTACAACATCGTGATGGGTATCTTGGTGCGTTGGAGATCACATATCCCAGAGCTCAGGCCTAAAATCTTCAAACAGATGCGGTTCGTTCTGCACATTCGTCAGACCAGTGCACCCACACACAAAAGAGAAAGGAAGTACGCGGAACTCAGCCTGGAACTGCATGAACCCGCCTGCGAGCGTCGAGCATCAGCAGTCAGGTCGTCGGGATGGAGGGATAGGGCGTACCGCGTAAGACGACCACTTTCTGCTCTGCAGCTTCGGGGAGGAGAATCGCCCGTGTTTCCGCATATATCTACAACGCATACATAACGCACAGCCCATCTCATCAGCACGTAATATACCCTTCAGCAACGACATGGACGTACCCTTGCTGCCTTTGGCCCCCGCTGCTGGCTCAGCGCACAGTGGAAGACGACGACGTGTTCATCCTTGAGTTCTTCGACGAGCGAGTGGACATCAGAGTGAAAGCGCGAGGAAGGGTAGTGCAGGCATTGAACGATGTGTCCTCCCTGTCCCCCTATTAGCTGAGCTGTGTACAGTGAGAGTAGGACGTACGAGGTAGTCGTCGTCTCTCACGTCGACGACGGTTGGTTTATCTGTTGTAGAAGATAAGAGCTTCTTGAGCTCCTGTTCGCCAGATATTAGATGATTCAGCAGTCCCAGTTATCAAAATCTTACTTTGGGAGAAATGAAGCTACACGGTCTAGAGAACGACATGCCTTTGCTAGTTGGCAACTTCACACGACGAAAAGGAGAGAGAGAGCGAAAAGGAGAACAAAAGAAAGAGGGGAATGGCATGCCTTTTAGCACATCGGCGAGCAGGGACCGTGCACACCGCCCAAGCATGAAATTATTATAGGGATTTTAGCGGGCAAACAACGGAAAGCGGCGATTGGCCGCTAAATGGCACTGCAATGGCACTGCACAACCGGACATCCGAGGGGATTATTTGTGGCTTTGACTGACTGTTGCTGGAATTAGTAGAGAGCAACAGCAGCAGCACGTCCACAAAGGCGTTCCCATGGTGAAACGCTCTTCTTCTTCTTGACATTCCGGAAGATTTGGTTACTGTGGAGAAATGACAGGAATGCGGGGTAACCATTGCGGACAATTCAATACGAACATAGGTATCAGTTCGGCTCGCAAACGTTCTAGCTCCGCAGAAAATGTGCTTCTTACTTGAACCCTGCCCAGATCTGATATTCCTCCAGAGTATATCTTATCACCATCAGCTGCTGCCATATGAACCGGGTTTGTGCGCTAGACTGCGCATCCCTACGAAGGAAGCTCCTGGATGATGATCGCCTGCTCGGCGTCCTTCGCCTTGGTGTCTAATTCCTCCTCGTCCAGCACGTCAACTTCCACAGTTCGATCCGCGGCATCTTCTTGCATCCGGCGTCGGCGTGCACGTCGCCTATCCCGGGTCTGTAAGGCATACGTAAGAAGCGCGAACCCAACTGTGCTGACGTGAACATGCGTCCAAGGATAGCTTAACGTGGACGTGGCTTACTCATCCCGAGGTTGATAAAGATCGTCGCGATCGTGCCTTTCTCCACTCGCGGTTGCTCAACCTGCGGGAAAAGCACACTACGCATCCCTGACATTAGCAGCCTTATCTCCATAAAAGAACCGGTACGCACATCGGCAGCCACGCCTGGAAGACATACGCAAACGTATTGCAGCACGCTACGACGAAGGATCGTTCTGCAGAATCGCATCAGTTCACCCTTGCTGATGAAAGGATGCTCTACGCACTTTCGCTGTCGTTCCCGCAAAGCTCGTTTGCCCATGCGAGGATGAGTCCAGACAGGCCACCCGAGACAAGCGTCTGAATGATTGTCAACACCCGCTTCCAGGATACACGCCTGACATACGAAGTAGTAAAAGGTCCAACGCCTAATAGATATGTTAAACGTCATCTTATCATGCAGATAAAACAACTTACAGAGGCACATTGCCATACAAGCTAGTTGTAGCGAGGACAGTGCATGTGACCGCACTCCACAAGCCCGCAAACACCATCGGCGGCCATCTTGCCTGCACCGCATCCGACCACCAAGCCCAGATGAGGGCTGTTCCAGTCATCAGCTTCTAGTATAGTCCCCTGTTACTGTAGGCTACACACTTGTGACGACCTGGATGGCGTTCATCCCTAATGGGTAGACGTTGATCTGCGCTACAGTGAAGACGGTATGTCCAGGAGTGTTGAACGATTGCAGCCAGAAGATCATCGAACTCTGGGGGTTGCTCCCATTGTTGAAGAGCACGTAAACTGTTGCATCGTTAGCAATGATCTAAACAAAAAAGAAGATGGCGTACGAGGGACGAGCGTATACCAGTGCCAGGTCTTGAAGAAACCCTTGACCTTCTCCCAGGTGTACTTGGTTGGCGCCTTCCGCCCGATCTCGGCCATTCGTCGCCGAGCCATGTCGAGCTGCTCTTCCGTGTACAGGCGCGAGGGTTTGGTATTATGCGGCAAATCTTGTAGGAGGGATCAGCACGTGCTTGAGACGTGATAGGAGCCTGCGTACTGGGCATGATGAGGAATCCGAGAATGGCAATGGGGACGGTAATGATGCCGTCGATGATGAACAACCCTAGACGGCCTTGGTGAGCCTCCTGCTACGAGGAACACAATCGAGACTACACATACATTTCCAACCTGCGATACCGTATCTGTTGTTCAGCCCCGCGTATGCTCCGGCCTGCAGAAAACCGCTAAACATGGGCCCAATTGCACTTGTCGTCTGGACTCCATTAAGCAGGAGCGTTGAATTCTCAAAGAATGCCTACGAACATGGAAGACGCAAGCTCGCTTTCCCAGCTCATCAGGCTTGTACCAGCTTCCGATGACATACTGCATGCCCGGATAAAAGGTTGATTCAGCAACACCTCAGAAGATGTCAGAATTTTATCGCCTCATGGAAGCAGGAGAGACACCCACCTACGAAGAATCTGATTACGACGAGATGTGTGAAGTTCTTTGACGTGGCCAGCAGCATTGTCAATACGCTCCAAATGAGTTCCATTGCAGGTATCTACCTGACTACTCAAGGCGTGCGCAGAGCTAAGAAGGAAAGTCCGTACCCATATCGAGGGTTGTAAACGAGTAATAAGCATACTGCCCCAAACCTCAGTCAAAACCACGATGAACGAGTGACGCAAATACGTACTTGGAGGGTATCTGTCCAATAACATATCCGCATGTCCAGGCGGTAGTGATGTAGTTAAGCTGATTCCCTCCCCTGCGCTAGGTCAGCCATTTGCCCTGTAGACGCTCGCAGTCCGCTTACAGCCCAAGGCTGTTCATCCCCGGTTAGACTTCGCTCACAGAAGGCGTACTCCACGTACTCAGTCTGCATGCCCGATACATAAGCATTCTGCTCCCCTTTTGAGCTGCCGAGTCTAGAGGTGAAGGAGCCGGCATACCGTTACATTCTGCTGGTCCAAATACTTGCTAAAGTAGGACAACGCCGCGTAGGTGAGAAGACAAGCATCAAGCCTCCCCAGAAACTTGCGCTCCTCTGGTGATTTGTCCCAAGTATCCCTGAGTTCCGGTCAACGATGGATCGAATGGATATAGGGAGTCATGCTCACCAAATGTAGCTCTTCAGCGACCTTTTCGTGGGCTTTTCTGCCAAGATATCACTATCTGCGGAGGACATTGTTCTGAAGCACCAATAATGAGTGAGCAAACAGATGCTTTACCCAGAAAACAAGCATTACTCACTTGAGGGGTATATAACCATCACCCCGGGTGAATAGCCGTCTCGTCACACTCCGATGCGACGCGTGTGTAGCCATGAAGAAGCGCGATTGCACAATGCTACTATTTAAGATCGTTTGGTAACATGATCATAGGATGTAGTCGAGGCGTAAAGCGCGATAAACCAAACAGAGCACATCCACAGATCAGTAAGAGCCGTGGCGATATGCGCGGTTTTGGTCCGTATCAGCAGGGTCGGCCAGCACCGTCCAGGCTCCTATCAGTCGGTAGAAGCATAATGAAAGGTGAGCACGCCAGAATTTGGTTACGATATAAGCTTGTGAATGGTTGAATTACCAAGTAAGGATGATGGTGGTGGTCAAGAAGACAATGAGGCGATCGCTCAACAGCGTGACGCGACCTATTGCGCGAGGTCGCGCCTTGATCACGCGTTTCTTCTTCCGCTTCTGTCACTTCCTCTCAACATCACTACTCTCTAATCATTGTCTATCAATAACTACTGCGGGGATATGGCATACTACGGATATGGATTATGCAATGTGATTGCGATGTCACTTTGCGTGTATCTCTCTGAGCTACGATAAAAGGATTGGACATGGGATTCGTGCCACAAAGCTGTTCTGGACATTTGGTTATTCGATCCTACGCCTCTGATTATCCACGATGCCTGTACCAGCTCCTCAACTTGGATCTTATCAATACGTACCGGAGACAAAGGAGAATCTCGATTGGGCTGATCTGGCTACTATCGATCTCTCTAAGTATGGCACGCCAGAGGGCAAGAAGGAGCTAGCCCAAGAGCTCCTTGACGCGTTACGCAACAAGGGCTTCTTCTACGTGAAGAACTTCAACATCTCCCAGGAGCGGGTGGACAGGCAGTTTGCACTTGGGCGCGAGTTCTATGAACTCCCGCTCGAGGAGAAGCTCAAATATGTTCCCGACCTCGACGCTGGTAAGTTCAATGGATATACTCCAGCTGGTCGATATGTCATCAATCCACAGTCTGGTCTGAAGGATCAGATCGAAATCTGGAACATGCCAAGTAAGCACCACAGTAAGCATCTGAAACCGCTAATCGAGAAACAGAGTTCAACGGTCACTTCCCCCAGGCATACCCTGCGTTGATCCAGTCCCATCTCGCCGAAATCGAGGAGTTTGCACGTTCTCTCCATAGCGAGGTGCTCGACCCACTGTTTGTCCTGCTCGCTATCGCCTTGGAGCTTCCCGAGGACTACTTCACCAACCTTCACGTCTACGAGCAGAAGAGCGAGGATCACCTTCGTTACATGAAGTATGGCAAGTATACTCCGGAGGAGAATGCCAAGCTCAATCTCTGGACACCTGGCCACACTGGTATGTGAGATGCCCTCTTAGTAATGGTCACATTTAAAGAGAGGACCTTCAGATCTTGGGAGTTTCACCCTTCTGTTCCGTCAACCCGTTGCCGCGCTGCAGATCCGCGATCCCGCTCACAACGAATGGAAGTGGGTCAAGCCGCAGGACGGCACCTTAACCGTGAACGCCTGCGATGCGCTCTCCTTCCTCACCGGCGGGTATGTGCGCAGCACGATCCACCGCGTGAATGTACCGCCCAAGGATCAGCAGCACGTGGATCGCCTTGGTCTGCTGTACTTCTCACGCCCGCACAACGACGTCACGCTTGCCACTGTCGTCGAGAGCCCGGTGCTCCAGCGGGAAGGGTACACAAAGAACGAGTTCGAGCAAACCGGGAATCATGTGCCCACTATGGAGGAATGGACCTTTGCCAAGCAGAAGTGGCAACGTCAAATCAAGCGCTCCGACGACAAGAACCACCGTAATGCTGTGATCCTGCCTGGCTTCCAAGAGAAAGTCTACGAGGACGTTTCTGTCGCCGCTTAATCGAACCTCCTCGATCTTGGATAGAATAATACTGCCGAAAGTCTGTACTTGTCTTATTACAATAAAGGTATTTAGGAGCGCCCAGCATCACTGATATGCGGTTCGGAGTCGAGCTCGGGAAACTTGATCTATCCAAATAAGCTTACAGCCGAGCCTTCTGGGCCCGCTTGCGCCTTTTCACTCTTCGATTGTCTAATCCTTGTCTGCTTCGGCATGTCGGATATGTCATGTGACGACTAAGTAATTGTGCAATCGGACGCTGGGATTGCTTGCTCATGGTCTGTCTTGATTGTCATAAAAGATAACGGGATGGAGTGACTGCCAGCAGACTAGCTGGAGTGATCCTGCTGACCACTCTGTCTCCTGCCTACGAACATCAGCCATGCCTGTCCCCGCGCCCCAGCTTGGATCGTACCAGTATGTTCCCGAGACGAAGGAGAACCTCGACTGGGCGGAGCTAGTGACGATCGACCTGTCCAAGTTCCACACTCCAGAGGGAAAGAAACAGCTCGCGCAAGAACTGATCAGCGCCCTGCGGAACAAAGGTTTCTTCTACGTGAAGAACTTCAACATCTCCCAGGAGCGGGTGAACCGGCAGTTCGCGATCGGACGCGAGTTCTACGAGCTCCCCCTGGAGGAGAAGAGCAAGTATGTCCCGGACTTGGATGCGGGGAAGTTCAATGGGTATACTCCGGCTGGGAGAAGGGTCATCGACGAAAAGTCCGGGCTGAGGGACAAGATCGAGATCTTCAACATGCCCAGTCCGTGCTCCTTGCTCCTCGTCCTCCTCACAGATCCTGACAGCAAGACAGAGTTCAACGGCCACTTCCCACAGGCTTATCCAGAGCTCATCCAGTCCCATCTTGCGGAGATCGAAGAATTCGCCAGGTCCCTGCACAGCGAAGTGCTCGACCCGCTCTTCGAGCTCCTGGCGCTCGCGCTCGAGCTACCCGAAGACTACTTCACGCGCATCCACGTCTACGCCGAGAAGAGCGAGGACCATCTGCGGTATATGAAGTATGGGAAGTACAGCACTGAGGAGAACTCGAAGTTGAGCTTGTGGACTCGGGGACATACGGACTTGGGAAGCTTCACGCTCCTTTTCCGTCAGCCGGTTGCTGCCCTCCAGATTCGTGACCCGCAGACAGAACAATGGAAGTGGGTCAAACCCCAAGACGGCACTTTGACGGTGAACGCCTGCGATGCGCTGTCCTTCCTCACGGGTGGGTATGTGCGCAGCACGATCCACCGCGTGAACGTTCCGCCCAAGGATCAGCAACACGTTGACCGCTTAGGGCTGCTGTACTTCTCCAGACCGCATAACGACGTCAAGCTTGCGACTATTACGGAGAGCCCTGTGCTCACACGTGAGGGCTATACGCAGAACGAGTTCGAGCGATTCGGGAACAAGGTGCCCACGATGGAGGAGTGGACGTTTGCTAAGCAGAAATGGCAGAGGACGCCCCAGGCGTATAGGGATGAGACACATAGGACGGCGACGATCTTGCCGGGCTTTAGGGAGAAGGTGTTTGATGAGCCTACCGCTGTTGGTGCGTAGGCGACCGAGGGATTCACCAAGGATAGCAAAAGGAGTGTACGATGTAGGTTCTCTTAGATTGAATGGATACTTCGGCAAGGGAGATTTGTAATGCGATTTGATTATAGCCACGGAGAGTGTACAACAGGAGTGTCCGTCGAGCGGATCATGCAGATGCAGATAATAACCCGAGCCCAACGTCAAACGAAAGAGGACCCATGCATGCGATAAAAGGGGAGAGATAGAGAGAAAATGCCAGGAAGGCGAGAGGAACTAGCCCCGGCCTATGCACAGAAGCACGCCACGCTCACGATCACAGGTCATCACCAAAGTCGATCTCGACTTTCTGGCCTGGGGTGAAAGCGGGGAGGCCTGTACACAGACACGGCGATCAGGTCCAGTGCGGGGCAAGTAGGGAGAGGGACATACCGAGGTAAGGGCAGCTAGGACAGCGGAAGGCGTCACCCATTGCGCAGTTGCCGCAGCTGGTGACGAGCTCTCCACGCTCGATCGACTCTGCCAGAGCGATTAGGCGTTCCCTCTCCGTCGGCTTCTTCTCTGCCTTCTTGGGAAGAGTGAACGTCACGTCCTCCTCTGCTCCTGAATCGGCAGCTGAGCTCGATCCGGAGCTGAGGGCAGGCGTCTCTTCCGCTTCGGACTCTGCAAGCCCACAGGAGCAGTTCTTGCACGCCCGGCGCTTGCGTACTGGGCCTTCGCTGGGACCACATGAGTCAGGCCGCTCGAGATCGGCAGAAGTGAGGAGGGTGCTGTCGTCGATTATTGTGTGAGAGGATGAGGGTCCCGATAGCGCCCAGAGGAGCTTCTTGGACGCCTTGTTGGTTGTTTGACGCCTTGGGAGCAGGGCAGCGGAAGCGTTTGAAGTGCACATTGTTGTGTTTTTGTAGTAGATGGGATGTAGTGGGAGTAGGATATGTGGTAGAGAGTGCTCGAGGGGCAGTCAAAGTGGGTAAGGGAAGGAGTTACATTGTTTGGTGAGTATATATACCCCTGCAGTGCCTTTTCACTCAAGGGACGCGGCGGGATGTTTGAGCGGAAAGGGGCGGGAATGAGCGCTCCACCGCTAGCAAAGTCACCTCCACCAATCGGATCATTCGCATTTCGGTCCCTTATCCGCCCATACCGCTAACTAACCACAACAGAAAATATTAAATCCTCCTCTTCTTACTGGTCGACAACATAATATCCTGACATCGCTTCACAACCACTGACAGAAACACCCAACAGGAACGCTCTGACTCGCTCAACCTCATCGAAACGCCCCCAGATAGACCACCGGGCCCACCCGCCCCAAGGTTTCCAGCAGTCAGAAATTTGTCAACCAACCCACCCCCCCGCTTCCCACCGCGGGACCAGATTCGGTCTGGGCCGAACCGGAGGTGAATTGGCGCTTTCGGCGGTGCCCGCGCGTGACCCCACCGGAGGAACGCCGCTCGGCCCGACATACCTCGCCGAATGCGCTCGAAAGTTCGGTGGTTGATATGCGCCGTTATCGGTCAAGATATGTTGGTTGACCAGGGGGACACAAAGAGGTTGGGTGAGGAGTGTATAGTAAGAAAATAGGAGTACATTCTTCTTGGAACACGAGAGAACGTTCTCATCAGCATGTGTATCGACGACCGTTGCGGTTGGGGCACCCAACCCTCCAGCATCCTTCTTTACCCACCCAACCGGCATATCCCCTTCCAGCGTCTTCTCTCCACCCAGAGTCCAATCTCAGCTCACGCATGACCGCGATGGAGGCTCACATGCCCAGCTATCTGTTCATTACGATCAGGACTGTAAATATAGCCTGGCGGATACAATTCCCGATATGGCTCCCGCTCCAGGCCTTACAGAAGGGAAGGGCCGCACCGCATGCACCCTATCCCTTGTGGCTCTCTCTTTGATGGTTGACCCGGCGGTCTGCTCCTGGTGGGGAAGTGGTCGTGGGAGAGATGCAATCTGATATGGAGACTGGAGGATGTTCCGCCGGGTTGGGGCAACGATAAGATTGGGAAGAGAGGGTGGTTGAATTTTTCGGAGCACGAGGTGCAAGTAACTCGGGGAGGCCCATAGCAGGACGGGCGATTAAAAAGTTACCGGGGACATAGGAGTTAGTGTGATTTTCCAGATATCGTTTGGGATACATACCGTCTTTGCTCACGTGACGAGGGTGGCCCGTGCACGGGCGGGGAAATGCCTCCCACAGATAGTCCAATCGTCCATCTCTCTAACCAACATCACTCCTCAGCCTCGTTCCAAACCTCACTCCAAACCCGTCCGGGTCCAGGATCGTAAAATCCCTCAACCCATAATACCGATCTTCGATAGGTGACAGCACCCTCGCTCCTAGCTCCTTCGCTCGCTCCCAGGCTGCGTCCACATCGGGTACCATAACGCGAACATTTGCCTGCGGGTGGTATGTCTGCGGGGGGAGGTTGAGAGATGGGTGAGAGGCGTCCAGGAAGAGGAGGTGGGATTCCCATGAGAGCTCGGCGAACGATCCGCGTTGGGCGACAAGGGTGAATCCGAGGGAGTTGTAGAACGCTAGAGAGGTGGGGAGGTCTCGTACGAAGAGCTCGAGGACGAGCTGGGATGTGGAGGGGACGTAGAGTGCATTTGGAGGGGATTGGGACATCGTTAGAGCTGGGGAAAAGGGGAGGAAGAGCGTCGTTAGCGTCGTTATATATGTAGCGTTTGTAGTCTACTGGCGCCCGCAAGTCCGCGGAGTTCGGAGAAAAGGATGTCACGGGCGCTAATCTTGATGCTCACAAACACAAACTCTAGATGTGTTTGATGGGCTGGGCCACATCGAGGTGGAACAGTCACAAGAGGCATGGGGTCTGGTATGCGATGCTTAGACACAGTCTTGTGCGCATTTGGGATCGTTGTGCACCATTTCATTGATCTCTGTCGCACGGACCTAAAGAGGTATTGTTGGAGTGGATCATGATATCGCAACCTCATATCTTTCTAATATCGATATCTGCGCAGCTCTGGAACTTCGCTCAACCCTTAATTCAGGTCGTCCGAAGGACAAAACGTAGTCTCGCAAGTTGGAGGAGTCACTTGGCCGGGCCGAATGGGGAGACATGACTCCTCCACGTGTGAATCTTCCTTGTCCAGATCCTGACATTAGAGTGACACAGGCCACCATGCTGAGGGCTAAATCATTCCGCCCTTGCCTGCATGATTTCTAATTCACGTCGATTTTTTTATAGAAAAGAGACTGGGTGGTTTTATTGTGAAAAGGTCCGCCGCCTGAGCCGGCTTGGATTCGGAGAATGGGAATCCGTCACCGCCCGAGAGCCAGGGGATAATGCCTGGCAGATCATGTGCATGCTTCTAGAGTGATATTTCACTTCTCTGGTCCATGGTCTGGAAGAGGTTTTAACTTGAGTGCAAAAGCAGATGACTGTTGCAAAAGAGCCACAAGAAGGTTGAGGTGTAATATATCCTTTTTGCCTCCGGTGACTCTTCTTCTAACGATCAGGGACGCGTGCCGAAGTACTCTGTATCCGATCGTGTCCCGCAGGCGCTCTCACACACAACGGAGTTTGTAGCCGCTTTTCCGCTTCTCTGGTACCTATTCAGACCCACCATCACTCGCGCGTGACTGTTGTAAACACCACCAACATGGACCACCGTTGGCTGGCACAGAACGGCCAGCTGCCACCTGTTCAGCACCATCAGCAACAGCAGCAGCAGAACTCCTTCCAGCCGCAGGCGTCTACTTCTACCCAGACCCTCCTCTCCGTATATCCCTTCGCGTCAACTCTCCCAACAGGACAGAGTAAGTCAGCTTCCTTTCTATGCAGTGAATGTATCCCCTCAGCGCACACAGTCACCCAGCAGGCGACGGCACTAGCCCGCTCCGCCACGGACGCGCGGCCATACCCGTCTGTCCTCTGCCCGCAGTACTACGACCAGTTCGGTGGGCACGCGGGTACATACGCGTACCAGCAGGAGCACGACCGACCTGCGCAGATACTCCAAACTGCTCCGAGTCAGCTGGGACCGAGCCAACGCGCGTACTGGGAAGACCACCAGCGACGCGCTGTGGAGTTGTTGAGGGGAGAGCAAGCGCTGCCTGGGAACCAGAGGTATGTATATGCTGCATATATGCGCATGTGTAAAAAGCTGAGTGTATGCGCTTCAGAACCGCGTATACCTCTCCTGTTCAGCAGCCGACACCACCACAGGTACCGCAGCTGGCCGCTTCGTTTACCTACCCGACGTACCAGGCCAACTCGTTTTCCTCTTCTCTTCTCCAGTCCTTCTCCTACCCATCTCAGTCGCCTACTCAAGGTACGCACCCTCAGCATCCGCAATATCAGCAGTACCAGACGGGCGCGTCACAAGCGCCTTTGCAAGCGCAAGCGCTCCCAGCTACGCAGCATCAACGAACCAACTCCCAGTCTCAGAGACCGCCATCGCAGCCTCAGCGCTCGCTTTCTCAGTCTCAGTCGCCTGCCATGTATCAGCAGATGACTCCGCAGACTTCGCACCAGGAGACTCAGCTGGCTTCCTACGCTCAACCGCAAGCCACATATCAGGCGTATCAATACCAAGCCCACTCAACGGCTCAACAGCAGATGCCTACCCCGCCTCAGCAAAGTACTTACCCTAGCCAGCAGTCTACCCATTCTCAACCTAAAGTAACATACCCTCAGCAGCTGTCCCAGGGGCTGTCGCCGCAGGATTCGTACGCGCAAACGAGGCTGCCTACTCAGCATGCAACGGCATATCAGCAGCAGCCGTCATCGTATCAGCAACCTCAGCAACCATCGTATCAGCAACCTCAGCAGTCATCTTATCACCAGCACCAGTCTTATTCGCAGCAGCAGTCGTCCTATCAGCAGCAGCATGCACCCTATCAACAGGAGCCCTCGATTGAGCAGCAGCAGGCGACTCACCAGCCGGTGCAGTCACAGCAGCGCTCTCTTTCGCAGTCTCAATCCTCTTACCCTTCCCAGCCCCAGCCTTCATACTCTGCCCAAGCTCAAACTGTACCATATCCGCAATACTCTACACATCCAGCTCAGTCTTCTCAGTCTAAACCGCAAGCTCCACTGCAATCCTCTACTTCTCAAACTCAGCTCCATGCTTCATATCCTCAGCAGACCACCGCACAACTTTCCTTTCCTCAATCGACGCAAGTATATGCGCAGCAATCTTCCCTGTCTCAACCCACCTACTCTGTCTCTACGAGCACGCCCACGGCAACAAACCCGCAGGTACCACAGACGGCGCACACTGTGCCTCAGGTGGCCTCGTCTCAGCCTGCTCCAAGTTCGTACCCGCAGTATCCAACTCCAACCCAATGGAGCCAGCCTGTCGCATCCTCTCTTCAGGGACATGCGCAAAATAACCCACCGCCGCTTCGCACGCATCCTCTACATCGTGCATACAATGCACAGCTTGCAGCAGCAAATACAGCTCCCAAACACCCTACTAAGCCTGGTGCTGCTTTCGAATTGCTATTATCTGAGACGAAGGCGAAGATGCTACAAACTCCGCAGAGCTTGTCAAGTCTACAAAATGCCATGGCTGGTCCTCGGCCCACTGCTTTGGCAGGACTCGATGGAGGCAACCCTATCATGTCCCAAGTTAGGAATGGTTTTGATCCGAACTCCTCATCTACCATTGCCGAAGCAACGCCGCAGAAGTCCAGAGCCGATCTAAAGGTTCCTGGAACGGATGATGAGTCGCCGGATCCGATTGGGATGAGGCCGTATGCTCGCCATGGTTCTGGAGTTGCTGCACAAGCCTCTCCAGCTCATGCCAATGGCACCCGACTCAATGCACCCCTAGTTCGCTCTCCTCTCAAGCGTAAAGAGCGTGATGAAAGAGACGATCTTGACCTGTTTGGCACTCCGACCAAGAAGCGTCAAGACAAAGAGGTCGTTATCGAGATTTTTCAAACGCCTCATTCCATGGACAACCGCGTCTCTCCTATGAAGCCTCTCTCCCAGTCCCATCCGTCCTCGCAACGTCGGCCGGTACCATACGTGCTTGCCCCTCCAGTTCCTGGACAGCACCGGCCAAAGGAAGAAGGTCACGAAGATGATTATGAGGCCACCGAAGGCGAGTCTGACGACAGTCTTGGAGCGCGCATCCGGCACACCGGTGTCAGGACCTCTGGAAAACGTACCGGGGAAAGGGATGATAGGGCCGATGTGAAGAAGCTCCTCGATTATCTGGATGATATTTTCGAAGCCGAAGATTCGCTACCAGCTGCTTCTCCTCAGGCATCTCCGATGCTTCTGTCTACTTCACCCACTCTCGCAGGAGGAACCGGCGGCTTCTTCACTACGTCTCTTGATCCTGGCAGCGAGCCTATGTTGCTTCCTCACGTCCTACGAAAACTGTTGCGATATATCGAGGCATCGTCGGTGGAGACTCGCTCGCGCCGCCGCAAAGGAGCCCGTGGTGCTTTGAGCCAAGTTGATTCCGCTCCTCTGGGCCGAATTCTACGAATTCTGGACAGAAACGTGAAGGCTGCTATCGATCTCGAACCTTTTCCGGCTTCACTCGCTCCGAAGTCTACCAAGAATACTCCGAAGAAGGGTAAGAATAAAGGAGGCCGCGGTCGTAAACCCGAAGCAACGCCTTCGAAATCAGCACGAAAGTCTGGTGTCGTTGATCGTCGCTCGATGTCGAGAGCTGCTTCAGATGCAATCTCGCTCGGGCTTGATGGAGAGCCTGAAGAAGACATGGATACCCCTGTAGATGATGAGTCGCTTGAGGAGGAACCGCAGGAGGGTAAGGAGGAACAACTTGCTGATATGAGCGTCGAAAAGTGCACCCACCTGCTTGAGATCGTATCTCTGGGTGTCATGGCTGCTGACTGCTGTCTGGCCCTGCTTACGGCAGATGCTTTGCCTAAGAAAGTGTGTACTCCCGTACTGCATGAGATCGATTTCCTGACTTCTTCGTAGCTCTACTCCGAAGATATCATTAAGGATTGTCTTGATGTTGTCAAGGGCTCATTGGAGAAGACTGTCTATCCGATAGTGGAGGCGTCTGCTGACAACTCAAGTTTGTTATCTCATATAGCTGGGATGAGAGCGCGCTCATTTATATTTAGCAAATTCATCTTTAATCAAACGGATCACCGAGTCAAAGGAGTCAGCGTCATCCCAACATCTCTCTGCAACCTTCCAATCCCTCCTGTCACTCATGCCACGCATTGATGCCTTGATATCTCATGGCGAGCACGCCATGTCTGAGACGATCGTGATCTCCGCGACATACATTGCTATTGGGCCATTTTTCGTAGTAGACAATTCGTCTATGGGCGATGATGCCCGCAAAGCCAAAAGCAAAGCGAAAGATGCAGCTGTTTTTGCCCTAGGCGGCAAGGCAGGGTTCCCAGCTCTCAGGCTGTCTGCGTTGAGTCTGATTCGGAGTGTGAGTTTATGCTTCGATAGTTGGGAACAGCTAACCATGTTCTTAGATATTTGCTAACCATCCTGATCAACGATCGAGCATTATAGAGGATATCCTGACATCTCTGATCAAGCTGCCCGATTTCAAGCGGAAAGGGGGACAGTTCAGGTATGCTCATCTTTACCGTCCTACTCCAGCTTCTTACATTTATTAGATTACGGAACGGAAAGTCGATCAACATTGTCTCTGCATTATTGTTGCAACTAGTCCAGACCACTGGTCGCGGTCTGCGATTAAGCATCAAGAGTCTGAAGGCTCGCACCGCGACAGACGCGGTCACGCAGCAGGTCAAGGTGGACGATGGCGAAGTACTAGATAAGGAGACCTCCGCCGTAAGCTCAGATGAGAGCCTTGTATATGTGTGGTTCTAACGGACTGCAGGAGATTCCATTATACAAGTCTGGGCTCGACAGTGGCCAGACGTGTGCATGGACTATTTTGCAGTTTTTGGTGAACAGGTCAGAGATCCCATTTTGGTGAAATCCGGAGCATCATCCCTCACATTATTTCTAGATCTGGGAAGAGCAAAACCACAAAAGATTCAAATGAGGCGGAATATCGAGCGGTTTTCGACAGCTTCACGGCGGATCTTCTGACTGTGCTGTACTGGCCGGAATGGCCGGCTGCCTCGGTGCTGCTGCGTCTTGCCTGCAAACTCATGGTGAGCTTTGGACAACGGCTCGATCAGCCCATCACGCATTGATTCCTGGAACAGTGGACGTCGCTCGAAGATGTCAAAACAACCGCAGACAATGCAACCAAGCAGCTAGCTCTCGACCATCTCGGCACGATTGCTGCACATCTTCGATCTGTCAGCCTGAAAGCCCTGCCGGCGGATTCTGGAGGCAAGCCAAAGTTCAGACCATTAGAAGAGGTACGCCTTATTACACTTATCCAGTGACAGATTATGACACCGTCCGATAGATTGTCGCTTCTTGCAGCGTCAATCGTTTCAAGCATGTCCTGGAAGCACAATCAGAGATCACAGCATATCTCGCCAAACGTGCTTCTGATGATCGTACTGAGGATCAAGCTTATTTTGTGCGTTACTCGTGAGTAAACACTATCCATGACTCATTCTTCTCTTCTAGATTGCAAGGGAATTTTCCATCGCACTGTGGGGCCATGAGGTTGCTATCAATCTATCGCAAGCAGTGGAGAATTTAGACGCCGATGCTTCAACGTCTGCCGAACGATTCGAAAAAGGTTCAGAACTTGTCAAAGAAATGTCAAATGCTATTCGCAATGCGTGGGATAAGGATAGTGGAGATGTTTTTGAAGCCAGGTGAGGTTCTGTCAATTTAGAAAGAACGGGTGATCTCAAATGTTTTTAGTTCCGATCATGAAAGCTCTCGCATCGACACGGTTGGCCAGCTGCTTGGTGCCACCAATCCACTCCAAAACACATTCGATCCAACCATACATGCCATCCTCTTGGCATTAACATCCCCTGCGGTCTTCATGCGCACGAAAGCGCTGCGTGCCATCGGCCAAATTATCACCTGCGACCCGCAGCTCCTGCGCCAAGTGAGTCATGTTCCCCAAATTCATCTGTCAAGCTGATCACAACCGCTTGCTATAGCAAAACGTTCGCCAGACCATTGAGTCTCACTTGGTTGACAACTCGTCTGCAGTGAGAGAGGCAGCCATTGAACTCATAGGAAAATACATCGTCCAAGAACCGGCCCTTACCGGAGAATATTATGCGAAACTTTCCGAACGGATGGCGGTGAGCTGCATTTATGATTTTAGTAGATCATGTGCTCAAGATGGACAGGATACTGGTTTGGGCGTACGAAAACGAGTCATGAGGCTGCTAAAGAGCCTTTATGATGTGTCCGACGATCGGGCTAGAAAAACAGATATTTGCGTCAAGATGATTCAACGTATGCTAGACGAGGATGAGACCGTAAAAGTACGTAGAAACAGGTATCAACTGCCGGTCAGGCCCATAACCCTTTGGCAGGATCTTGCGATCAAATCGATGGAAGAGATGTGGTTTCCCTCTGTAGTGGCCAACCCTCGTAGCTCCAGTCAGCCACCCGGTGAGGATATGCGCGTTTTCATGGAAGTAGTTGGCGCCTTCAAGGATCGAACTTCCATGTTGGAGGATCTGCTTCGTCAAGTGAATCCTTTTTTCTCTCCATCAGACGTAACGCTGATATTCTGGTATAGATCCTTCTAGACAAGAATAGGAAAGACGACAGCATTATCATCCAACGCTACAGCGCGTTATGCGACAGCCTGATCAATTGCCTGGTAGATGACCCAGATGCAGAAATTGTGCGTCCATCGAATTGATCCCAGTGCGCCGGTTACAACAGGTTTTACAGAATCCCGTCTACTGCGTCCAAGGAATTTATCTTCTTGCTACTGCACACCCTAAAGTCATGTCCGGCTCAAGAGCAGAGATCCTTTTGCCTTATCTTAAAGTGGCTACAACGGTGAGTATCTGTTTAGTTGGATGCAGAGAGTTTCGAGCTCCGTTTTTGCAGGCCGACGAGCGCGCCATCACAGACTCGGTACTCAAGGTTTTCCGAGCGGCCATTCCTGGAATGCCTAAGACGGCCGTCGCCTTCGGTGAAGAATTACAGAAGGTCTTGCTTCCAATGATAAGCAGGCCGTCCTCGGCTGGCGGGATATCGGTTAGGAACGTCATATATTCTATGCACACAATCTAACGGCCCTTCAGAGCTTACAGGAAACGATCGCTTGTTTTTGTGCAGCAGTGAAATACCTGACTCATGACTACGTTCGACTAGTCACGTTATTGAAACCCTGCAACAGTACGTATTGAATTCCTGCTACGACGCTAAACTCTAACATCTCGAAAGTAAAGTTGCAGGTCGAGATAAAGGCATTAGAAGCAGGGAAATCCAACCCAGCTTCTGTTCAAGCTACCCCACTTCTTATGTTCATTGTCGCGTTTCTTAACGAACATTGCGACTTTGACGAGGTTCGGCTGCAGAAGCCCGGTACTTTTTTTTCAGTATCCCAGTTTTTTTGAACTAATTTCAAACAGACACTGCTGCTCAGCTCGATTCGATGTCGACTGTATGCCTACATTCATTAGATGTGACGGAGCTGACCATCAGTTCAATAGCATTCTATCACGGAGCATTTCTATTCTCTCTTCTTGAAGTTATACAAGCTTCCAGGCAACGAGAAACTATCTGTTGCAGCCTTACAATGTCTCGGTAACGTCGGCCCACCTGGCAAGTATGACGTCTAACTTAATATTCACAGGGATCATGTTCAAGTCTTATCCCAAGCTGCTCACTCATGACTCCACTCTCAGTCTGATGGATTCAATATTTGCTTCGCAGGATGTGGAAGGCCGGGGACGCGTCCTTAAGATTTTGCAGGATTTCCTCGCCTCGGAAGCGACCAAGCGAGCAGAGGAAGAACGGGGTATGTGACACATTTCCTTCTCAGCATCTGAATCTGACCATTACCCCTAGCAAACAAAAAAGCTGGGAAGAAGGCAGACGTCAACATGGATGAACTTATTGGAAGTGCGGACACGTTCGCGGATTCTGGGTATAGCAACACCAGTTTTCTACCAACGAGTATTGATGGTATCTTCAGTATCGCGTCAACTGTCATTCAGCGCTACTTGGGCCATATATTGGAGGGCACGTTGTCCACCCACCTGCCAACCCAAAGGTTCTCCGTGGACATCTTGGGATACACCATCAGGCAGGGCTTAGCTCACCCGCTGCGGGTATGTCTTTTTCTTCCTCCGCGTCTATCCAGAATTCTGACAGCGTGCCTAGTGTCTTCCTGTCCTGATTTCTCTGGAGACAAGCCCTGATACGGGACTTTCAGCCCGCGCTGGTGCCCTGCATGCCCTTCTCCAGAACAAACATGCTTCGATGTTGAACAGTAGGCTCATCGACTGTGCTCGAAAGTCCTTCGAATATCAGGCGCGCATTTGTGAAGGTGCAGTTCGAGGTGCGAAATTTTCTTGAGGGATGCAGCTCGCGTGTTGGTTCTGATCATTTGAAAGGCTTTCGAGGCGCCCAAGCTCCTGTTGCTCTTTTGCATCGATGGTATGCACTGGTGCGAGAAAAACGGGGTCCACGCCAGGATCTCTTGAAGGCTATCATGAAAGCATTTGATGTCGACACCACGAATCTGACTGCAACTGAGGTGATCACTATTTCATTTCTTTGAACATATCGTTTCTCAAACCTGTGGGCAGGATGATGTGGCGTTTGTTCGGTACATGGCGGAGAACGTGTCGGCGTTGGAGTTCAAGACCCTGGAAGAAGTGTTGACAGTTGTACGATCTTTGATGTCTGTACTCTCTGTGGCTGGCATGCAAGTGGTTGATACGCTGGCCCGCTTGGACTTGGGAGACGAGATTGATGCTGATACAGCCCAAGGAGTCCTCATTGTGAGCTGGAATGGTTTTTCGAGGACGGCGTCCATTTACTGAGCCTAACCTAGACTCAAACCGGTCTGGCCGATGGTGGAAGACGTAGGTTCATCGTCGTTTCATCTCGTTTCATCGCTGATTCAGATTCTAGCAACCTTATCCGATGCCTTCCCACTCATGCGATCGTCGGTTGCGGTGGGTATTATCCTTGTCCTCAAAGGCTACTTGAAGGGCGTGTATGGTTTATCGGAAGAGTGAGCTACCAGGTTTCATAGCGAAAGATCAGAACTGAAATTGGCGCAGGAAATGCTTGAAGTTTGTCATCGGGAAGAAGAGCAACTTGGGGGATAGACCTGCGATGCGGAAGCATGATTACCCTATGGACTATGAAAGACTTCCCTTTGCGATGACGAGCCTCGTGACTATGGAGGACCTTCGTACCCAGCGGAGACAGGTACGTCCATGAACTCTACTATAGCAAGGTCTATGAGACTTACAAAGGGTGTAGTTCTTGCAACTTTGGGCACAGGACGGTGTCACGGCTGATCCGGCGGATGATCTGGACATGGATCAGCCGCTGTGAAGCTGCGATGACGAATTAACATTTGATGTTTAGGTGTTCATGGTACATGCACTGTATGTTAGGTATGAATGTAATCTACAATTGATGCTGGATAGTGCCTATCCAAGCAGTATGGTATCGTACCATCACGATGAGAGATTGAGTAAGAATCGTGCCACTACATCCTGACCCTTACGTAAGTTCTTCAACGAGATCCGTTCGTTCCTAAGATGTGCTTGATCCTGCCCCAAAGACTAATGTAAGTATTGTCCTCGCCCACAGCACGGCAGAGTCACATACAGAACTCTGGCCCATTGGAAGGTGAAGCGCATGACATCCGAACTCTTTCTCAAGGAAAGGAAGAGAGGGAATAGACTATATGAATATGATCAATACTGTCTTCACACTGAGAATCAAATAAGGACGTACACCTCCTTCACGAATCCTAAGCGGGCGCACGCCCCACTCCTGCTCGATGGCACTCTCGAGGGCAAGGAAGAACCTATCGTCCAATTTCCCAAGCCACCAATCCGCCTTGCGATCCACAGTGATCTTCAGCTTGTTGGTCGAGTTCAGAGCCTTGAACGAAGATTGTAGATGGTTCACGAGCCCCTGGGCGATCTCCTCCAGCTCCTGATCGGGGACGATACGAACTGATACTTTCGCGCGTACCGAGTGCGGGATCGTGGTGGAGTTGCCTGGACCAGAGCCGCCAAGGCTGTGAATACTTAGAGAAGGCTCTCGCCAGCGTGCGCGGAGGTTGGATGCCGGCTTGCCGGTGATGTCCGAGAGGGTGTCGAACGCATCCAGCTCGGCCTTTGTCGCGGGTCGAACATTCTCGTCTATTACGAGTTCAGGATCGTAGAGATCAGCAAGGTCCGAGATAGAACTTACAGAAGCCAGGTATCAACACACTTGGCCCTGCAGAGAGCGTGGACAGCAGTTGCACCCTGCAAAGTATTAGCTGGTTGACAGGATCAAGGGAAAGCATCGCTCACATATCGACCATAGGCTCTCTCACCGCTCCTCCGTCTACTCCAGAATGAAGATCAGGCTGATCGTTGCCGATCTCCAGCGCTGCATGTATGACACCACGCAGACCATAGGTGAGACAAGGCGTGTCCTCACCGATCCAGTACGAGTTACTATAGTCATGTCAGTATCTGCCACTTGCGTTAGGGAACATGCGTACCTGACAAGAATGGCATCGATAGGTCCTATTTGGTCTTTGTTTTTCTGTACCATATCCTTGAACCCCTCGCTGCCCGCTTCTTCCTCGCCTTCAATGAGCATGATGACATCTGCGTGGAGTGACCTCTTGGCAAGTAGTTTGGAGATACCCATGGCAGCAGCCATGATAGGCCCCTTGTCGTCCGTCACACCACGGCCATACAAGTACCCGTTTCGCCCGGTAAGAGAGAACGGCGGACTGTCCCAACCGTAGGGAGGAGCAGCTATGACATCGTAGTGTCCGTAGAACAGTATCCGAGGCTTGAGTGTGGTGCCTTTGGGTGTGCCCTTGAATACGGCGGAGACGATAGGATTACGACCGGGACTTCCAGGTAGCTACAGAGTCCCCATTAGCGATAGAGCCGATGTTGGGTTGAGGACTTACTACGTGAGCATCAGCTCCGAGTTGAGTCAGGATGCGTTTCAAGAACAGTGCCGTCTGTCTGCAGTCCTCGCGATGCGCCTCAATGCTCACAGATGGGTACGCAACAAAGTCTGTCAAGGCAGCAACGAGGTCGTCAGCCCGGGGATCTGGGCCTGTCCTGCAGATGGAGCTGGACGAGGGAGACTGCTTGAGTTCGGGTGGTTTCTCGATGTCCCACAGCTAGGACATGGTCAGCGTCCATCTAACTGTAGAAGAAAGTACTACAGTACCTTCATGGTAGCGTCGTTCGCTCCGGTAACGAGCTGATACTGGCTCCGATTGTCGTGTATTACCTCTGCACGTGGTGCAACGATGAGCGCAGAAAGGACGCTGCCTTCATGAGCGTGCCAAGAAGCAGTCTGCTCAAAGGATCCGTTCCACCGCTACGATAATTTAGCGCAAAGCCCAAACGGGGTACTTCAAGACCCACCTGAATCTGACCGTTAGCAGACGCAGCATACAAGTCCGTGCCAAGCAGCGTCAACGCCAGTACGTCCTCGTTCTGGCCTTTATCAACAAACGATCAGATACAGATGTGGAACGCTTACTTCCTGAGCAGTGATCGTCCGTATCACAGCCCCGGTCTCGAGATCCCAGACTTTGATGAACCCGCTCTGGCAGCCACCATAGACCGTATCTTCGCGCACTGCAAGGCTGAGAACACCTCCGCTGGCTCCGTTCAGGGTAGTGCGGAGGATGAGTCCAGTGGGCGTACAGTCCCACATCTATGTGAAATGAGCATGATCGAGCTCCATTGAAGGAAAGAGGTTGCGCACCTTGACGTCCTCATCGCCACTCCCGGTGAGGAGCATCATCCCCCCCTCCCGGGGCTCTACGAGCGCCATAGAGTACACATAACCATAATGCGCTGCAGGGACTATGTTCCCCCTCGGCACCTGAAGGACCTGCCAGTCCTCTTCCCTCACGATCTCGGGGACCTTTACGCTCTCCACGCCCCCTTCTTCCAGCCGCGCGGCATGCGCAAACCGCGGGGAGGAGTCGAAGAACTTGTGGTACTGTTTTGGGGGAGTGCTGGACGCGCACTGGGGCTTGCAGTTGTTGAAGTTGTAGTATTGGATTGAGGTGTCCTGGCATCCGAAGTAGAGGGTACACTGGGACGCGTTCCACGCGAGGGTGAATATGTCACCGGAGTAGACGTCGAGCACGGGGAGGAGGAGATAGACGGGAGTAAGAGTGGTGGTGGACCATATCTGAGGGGAGTTAGAAGAGCGACATAGGAGGAGGGGGGACGTACTCTGACTGTGCTATCCGCTGCATGTCGATCAGACATAAACATTCGGAGTCTGATCACAAGACGACTCACCTGCCGAGCTAAAGAGCCATTTCTTTTCTTCTGCTAGGACGAGGGCGAGCACGCTGCCAGTATGACCCTTCAAGACTGTCTCCCTCTGCAATGTCTTCCGATCCCATACCTGTACCATCTCAGTAATACGCAGGATCGCATGACTCAGCCAGGACGTACATAGACGTTGTTCTCCTGTGTACCGCTGAAGATGTGCAGATCGTCTGCTGCTAGGCAGAGCACGGAGGACTGGGCTTGATGGAGCGTGTGTGTGAGGCTAGGGGGTTTGGGGGGGAGTACACCGTTCGACATCGTGTGTGTTAAGAGTGGTCAGAGCGCATGAGCCAAGTTCCAGAGCAGCGAGTGACAGGCGATATTTGAATCAAATTGCGTGCTGCAGCGTGATTGCATGCGGTTTAAGCATGCAAGAGCGATGTACGGTGATGGTTAGATGAAGACCTGTGTATTCAACGAGGCATTCCATCTGTTCATCGTTGAATTGCCCATTGCCGACCGCATTGTCTGCTTAAGTGTGCGTGACCAAATAAACACGACAATTCCCGAATGATTGAACCCTACCGTCAACAAAACTTCGAAAAATAAATTCTCTTCTCGATGGTAATATTCGTGGTCTATCAGATCCATGGCATTGGACATCTCGGACTAACCATTGTCGGTGGAATACTCGAGTGCATCGATTAAAACAGTTTGCATTTTCACACCATGGTCAAGGCACACTGCCCCACATTTCTCCTCCTTTCGTACCTCCGCACCGACAGAACACGCAAACAACCTGACTGGGCAATGTGCTCCCAACCATGGCACAAAAGCGTGCAAACCATCAGCTTATATTATACATCCCTGCTACAGCTTGAGCTTCTTCTCCATCTCTCCGTGGATATCCATCGCTTCGGCCCCCTCTGCTCCTGCACACGCATGTCAGCATAATCCCAGCGTTGCGCCACAGATGACATACCGTCCATAATCTCCGCCGGGTCGAGCACCTCGTCCCGTCCCATCAGGATATCTAGATGGACGTTTGAGCGGGGCAGAGCAGGCATATGCGGAGTCTGCCGAAAACGCTATCAGGACACCAAACAATCGGAACTACGACAACGGACCTGAGAAACTGCCCTCCTCTCCATTAACAGCCTAACAGGCGCATGTAAGCCATAAAGGTTCCTCTGCATGTTCAGCTTCAAGTTATCCTGCGTCTCTTCCCACTAACGCAGCGCCAAAACCAGCATATATCAGCCTTACGGATACACGATCTTACGGAAGCGAACAGACGCACGTTCTCAAGCCTGCCTTGGAGCGGTGCGACCTGCTTGATCTCCGCTGCCAAGCTCCGCATGCCATAGCGCATCGTATCATGTAAGCCGTACTCGTTGGCTGTATCCTTTAGGGAAGCAGTTGATGAACCCGCATTGGAAGCAGGAACGATACGGTAGGTGTTGTCCTATATGCGGGATGAGTGGTGTCCAACGGTGAATCCAAACACTGTAACGGACCATTGTGCGTGAGTTGGATGAAGTGGTGCAAGGAGTACTGAGAATGAGAGTACAGGCCGCGCGTACAACTGCTTTGAACACGAGAGTACGATGTACCTTTGACGCCACTCTTATAGCACAGCCACACGTACCGGTTCTTCCGCGGCCGTTACTCCGGTCCTTGTGGCGACCAGTGACCAAACACTTATTTCCATAAATGGACACACAAAATACATAATGATACTATTCAGTCACCAATTGCATTACCGCTGCTAGGCATACATGAATTTCCAAGCCCAGAAATGCCAGGGCTGCATTACGTCCGCTCTATCGCTAGCCTCTATCATAAACATAACTTCGTAGGTGGCGCCGTCATTGCAGAGAGAATGTGGTAAACTTCCTTGTAGATGTGAATATGTCTGTCTCTAACCCAAAACCGTGAAACTGTCCGCAAGGATACTCATTCCCTCTTGCTCAAAGCCTGAAGCTGCACAAGCTCGAAGTAACCACCACGCAAACGCAAGAGCTCGTCGTGCGTACCGACCTCGGCCACCTTACCCTCGGCAAGGTAGTAAATACGGTCGGCATTCTGGATCGTACTAAGACGATGGGCAATGGCGATTGTCGTCCGACCCTGAGCAGCAGTGTCGAGCGCTTCCTGCACGACACGTTCAGATTGCGAGTCGAGAGCCGAGGTGGCCTCATCGAGCAGAAGCACTTTCGGATTACGTATCAGAGCACGCGCGATAGCTATCCGCTGCTTCTGGCCACCAGAAAGCGAGGTTCCCTTGTTGCCGACAGACGTCTCAAAGCCATCAGGTAAAGACTTGATGAAGTCCAGGATGTTGGCGTCCCGACAAGCGTCTTCGATCTCTTCCTGCGTCACCTCCTCTGCAGGTTTGCAGGCACCGAGGAGGATGTTGAAGCGGATGGTACCGGCATAAAGTGTTGGTTCCTGAGACACAATGGCAATGTGCTTGCGATAATCGGCTACGTTGAGTGCCGTGATCGGGATACCGTCGAGGGAAACAGTGCCCGCCAACGGGTCGTAGAACCGCTCAATCATCTGGATGGTGGTGGACTTGCCGCAGCCGGAAGCACCACAGATGGCGACCGTCTCGCCAGGGTTGACATGGATCGACAGATGACGGAGCACGCGAACACCGGAGCGGGTGGGATAGCGGAAGTGGACATCGTGGAAGGTGATCTGACCCTTGACGTCGGTGAGCGTCTTGCCCTCCGTGGAGTCCGAGTCGATCTCCGGCTCAGTATCGATCAGGTTGATGATAGACGCCGCTGCGCCCTTTGCGGAGGACATATCAGGTACAAAGGTAAACACGTTGCCGGCTTGAATGGCACCGAAGGTGACAGACATGAGGCAAATGAAGAACTGTTCGGTGCTGTACTCGAGATCGGCGACGAGACGGGATCCGTACCAGAAGACCAGGGCGATGGCGAAGAATGACATAGCCTGGGAGACAGCGTAGAAGCCAGTGCTGTAGATCGAGTTCCTATTCGAGTTCCGGAGAGGGATCTCAAGACTCTGACTGTACTCCCTGCAGGCCGCCTTCTCACGAGTCAGGGAGGCAACAGTGCGGATAGCACCAGCGACTTCACAGGCAAGCTGAGCCGACTCCTCGTGGGAAGCCTTGTTCTTTTGATCCTTGAGGACAACAACACGGAGCCGGATGTAACCAGCGCTGATGACGAATGGGATGCAGGCAATACCGACGAGCGCGAGCTTCCAGCCGTAACATAGACCAATGATAGCGCCACCGATGACAGTAGTGACACTCTGCACGATGGCGCCGAGGGTGACGCCACCAAGACCGCTGATCTTCTGGGGGTTATCAGAAAGGTTGGCCGTCAGGGCACCGGTGGAGTGGCGCTCCTCATCGAACCACGTAACTAAAGAAAACCATGAGCGTATATCTACATCTAAGAGCGGAGAGACTTACCATCCTGCCTCAGAATGGAGGAGAAAGATATTGAGCGCAGCTTGCTAGTGAGTTGGGCAGCCGCAGCGCCAAAGAACGAGTTGTTGAAGCCAATGGCAATGGAAGCAGCGATAGCGATGATGAAGAACCAGAGGGCGTTGCGATCACCTGCTGTCCTCAGCGACGCACCGGTATACGTGGCGAAACTTTGGATAGTGATACCGTAGACGATGCCAAAGGCTGGGTAGACCATGCCCGTGCAGATTGCGAAGATGGTGCCAAACCCGTACAGCCTGAGTGCGTCACGGTTGAGCATACCCATCCGCTTGAAAAGGTAGATAAAGTCGTAGTCCTTCTCGAGCTGCTGTTCGGGCAAGAGTCCCGCCTGCCGGCGCTGTTCCATGATATCAGAGCCAACGGAGCGGCCAGTTCCAGTGCGCTTGAGGGGGATCTCGGCCTCGGCTGCGGCTGCAGCCTCGGCATCGGTCATGAGAGGTCCGCTGGGCTTGGTAGCTTGACCTTCGGAGTCTTCGTCCTCCTCCAGATCATCGCCACCCTGGCGTTCGCGCAGCTTCTGGGCGTTAACAAGACGTGCGTATGGCCCATCCTCGCGCGAAAGCAAGTCGTTGTGCGTGCCGTGTTCGAGGACTTGGCCATCACCCATCACGTAAATCTGGTCAGCGTCGCGGATGGTAGAGAGACGATGGGCAATGGTAATGGTCGTGCGACCCTGGGAAGCCTTGTCAAGCGCATTCTGGACGATGCCCTCAGACTGAGTATCAAGAGCAGACGTGGCCTCGTCGAGAAGCAAGATCTTGGGGTTGGACACAATAGCTCGAGCGATGGCGATACGCTGCTTCTGACCACCAGAGAGCAAGAGACCAGCCTGGCCGACATTGGTATCATACCCTTCGGGAAGCTTGGTGATGAATCCGTCGGCATTCGCCTTGACACATGCTTCTTTAACGAGCGCGAGCTTCTCCTCGGAAGAGAGGTTCTCGAATGGCGTACCGGTCAGACCATGCTCGACGTTATGGCGGACCGAAGTGGCAAAAAGAGTAGGTTCCTGGGAGACGAGGCCGATCTGACTACGAAGCCAGCTGACGTTGAGTTCCCTGAGATCGTGGCCATCGAGCTGAACACTACCCTGGAGAGGATCGTAGAACCGCTCCACGAGAGCAACAATCGTGCTCTTGCCGGAACCGGAAGCACCAACCAGCGCAGCAGTCCTGCCGGCCTGGAAGTGAAGAGTGAGGTCCTTGAGAATCCGGACGTCAGGGCGGGAAGGATAGTCGAAGAAGACATTCTGGAGGCTGATCCGGCCCTCAACGTTATCCAGCTTCTTGCCCTCGGTCGAGGCGGAATCGATGGTGGGGACACGATCGATAGTGGCAAACAACTTTGCGGCGGCACCGCGTGCGTGAGACACGGCCTGCATCTCGGGCGCCATCATAGCCAGGGAGAAGGAACCAATGAGAATGGCAAGGAAGACATTGACGATAACGCCAACATCGCCAATGCCGAGGAGAGCGAGGGTGGTGCCGTAGTAGAAGGCGAGCGCATATGCACTGTAGATAATGAAGAAGAAGCAAGAGAGTCCAATACCGTGCGCGATCGCCTGCTTCATGTCCGCGTTATGGGCTTTCTCAACGTGGGTATCATAGAGCGCGGAAAGGATGCGCTGCGTGCCGAAGGCCTTGGTGGTACGGATGGTGGAGATGACCTCTTCTGCGAGGGAGCCACCGTCCGCCACGGCCTTGAGGGATTTTTGCATAAGCCCGGAGATGAAGCGATTCATTATCGTGCCGGTGATGGAAATGCAAGGTACGATAGAAGTGAGTGCAAGAGCAAGACGCCAGGAACGGATGTAAGCGAGAACGAAACCTGTGACGAAGGCTGCGATGAAGGTCACAATAAGCGGGATCTTCTCCGATGTACCTTGCTGGATCAAGTGAGTGTCCGTCTGGATTCGTGTCGCGACTTCACCAGCGCCAAGGTTGTCGAAGAAGGCCACATCTTGCCTGAGCACAGCTGCAAGGTAGTTTTCACGAACCTAATCAAGGTCAGTCTGAGGACTTGACGGAAGTGCGCATATATGTACTGACCCGCTTAGAATTCATCTCGCCCGTATATGTCCAAATAAGCATGTACAAGTGTGTGACAACATACATCCCAATGCCAATCACGACAAGGTAGAGCGCGTCCTGGGCGGCGGTATGCCTAAAGTCGGTGGCGGCTGAAGCGATCTGATCCGGGGTGCCATTGACGACAATGGTTGTGAAGTTGACAAACGACGTGGTGAGATTACCAAAGATGAGGGTCATGAGTGGCTGAGCAGCACCGGCAGCAACAGCGCAGACAAGGCCAATAGCGCCAATAGCCAACTCGAACTTTGTCGCAAAGCGGAAAAGGGCAGAGAGAGGTACGGGCTTGAGACCTTCGACCTCTGCGTCCTTCTTCTTGCCAGCACGAGTCTTCTTCTCCCCCTTTGCGCCTTTCCGTACGAACAATCCTTTTGATTTCTCATCTTGCTCTGCTGCGGCTGCCTTCTCTACTTTGATGTCGAAGGTTCCATTGGATGTGCGGTGGGTGGGAGTGTCGTCGTTGTCTGAGGCGGTGGAAGACTGCAGCTGTTGCAGCTGTTGTTTCTCGAGGTCAGCCATCTGTCAGTGTCGAAGGTGAGAGAGATGAAGAAAGAGAACGAGGGGAGAAAGGGAAGGTGGAGAGAGGGGGGATGTCGGCGTAGATGAATGTACGGGATAGAGAAGGCTTGTGTTCATGGGCCTGCTTTATAGTGTAGGCTGACATGGGTCCGATGGCGTCCGTCTGCGCAAGACCACTCTTCTCAGCCGAGGGTCGCCTTCAACAAGCCGCGTACGTCAGCATAATGACACATAACTCTCAGCCACACACTTCATTAACAACTTTCTCTTATTCCAATTCATCCCCAAAATACAATCCTTTAACAATCATCGTATTTCCGTGTCAAAGCACTCTGCACCTCAATACCCTAATCTGACGAACCGTGACTCCGCCGCAAGACGCCTCCCATCGGCACACGCTGGTCTTCTGCGCCGGGGGCAAGGGCCCACGTCGGTATGAGTCAGCGGTCCAATCCCGCCTCCTCCTTCAGCCATGCCTATCCATTCCATCCAGCACATCTTCAAAGTTGATTATCATCCACGGACGACCACTTCCGCGTGCAGCCATCGACAAACTCAAAGCCATGTCCGGCGCCCGGGACTTTCCCATAGCCTTTGCCTAGCCTCGGGCGCCGGACTATACTCCTACGGGCGATCCCTTCAGGCATGGGCGTGTCAGCCGGCGCCCAGGGCACCCAGGGGCACAACCTATCCCTTGCTCGGCCCTACTCATAGCTTGTTCCATGCTTCTCGTCCCCTGACCCCCACCGATCACTCACCGATCACTGCTTCGTCCCTACCTCGGCGCAATTCCTCTACTGCACGTGACCTTACATCGATGGCTGTTCTCATTGTGCGCTCATTGTCCCCATGGCCCTGTCGTGGACATTCGTGGGCGGCAGCCAACTTAATCCCCACGCTGACATAATCTCCTCGCGCATGGGATCGCCGAGCCGACCGGCCGCGTATATAGGCCGCCGGGAAATGAACAGTGCTTCCTTTCATTTAAGCTTCATAAGCCTTTGCGGTATTCTCCTTTTTGGTGAGCCACCGTGCTGAACGTATCAACTCGGGATGATGAATTTCGCCACAATCCGCGCCGGTATCCCCTTCGACTCCTTCCTGAGCTGGCTCGGGTGAACCAGGACAATCTGCTGGTAAACCCGGTGTTACCAACTGTTCATCAATTTCACCATTGGCCAGTGTTCCGCTCACAATCGGATCCCCTTCCACGTCGGCGTCCTAAATCTGTGGGCGCATGGCACATCAAATGACGACTCGTTCCGGCAGACCCGTTCCCGTAATCTGAATAAATGAGACCCTGTGTCGTTCTCTCGCAACACCTTGTGGAGCAATGCAAGGGGGGGGGATGAATACGTAAACGGGACAGGAACCACCAGGTGGGTCTTGGCACTATACAACGGTGTCTTTAGGGCAGTTTAAACGAGAAACTAAATACAACAGATATAATAGAATAATAATTATAATACAACCTAACTTGTGATGTTGCCGTATACGTTCGACCTGTGCCAAGAAAGCAATCCCATATCATTCCAGAAATTGTACATGTACGTGACAAACCACCTGCACTACTTGATTCAGGGTTTATTATGACGTTAACAGGACTTCTGATGCGCCGTTGCCTGGGAGACAAAACACGGGCCGATGTATGTTATTGATAAACATGAATGGTTCACTTTGCCGTCGAGGCTGCGCTCCAACAATCTTCGAGTGATTTTACGTTATTGTGAACCTTACTCTTACACGCATACTCTATCGCAACCAGAATGTGAGTTGCGACCTACACTATAGATACAACACTCAGAATTCAAATAAAACGTAGATGTGTATCCCAAAAAGCTGCAAATTGTCCCCAAATCCCCATCGTACCCTCGTGAATCATGCCATGTCTGCTCTGCTCAGTGCTTGCAGCTGCACGAGCTCATAATACCCTCCACGCATGCGCAAAAGCTCGTCGTGCGTCCCCTCCTCTGTCACCTTCCCCTCTGCAATGTAGTAGATACGGTCGGCATTCTGAATAGTGCTCAAACGATGCGCAATCTCGATGGTAGTCCGACCACGGGCTGCAGTGTCGAGCGCCTCTTGCACCACATGCTCCGACTGCGAGTCAAGAGCGGAGGTAGCCTCATCGAGAAGAAGCACTTTAGGGTTACGAATGAGCGCCCGGGCAATAGCGATCCGTTGTTTTTGGCCACCGGAAAGGGATGTGCCCTTGCTACCCACCTCAGTATCGAAGCCATCAGGCAAGGAGTGGATGAAGTCCAGGATGTTGGCGTCGCGGCAGACCTCCTCTAGCTCGTCTTTCGTCACTTCTTCTGCGGCTTTGTTGGCACCGAGTAGAATGTTGAATCGGATTGAACCGCTGTATAATGTAGGCTCTTGTGATACGATCGCAATGTGCTTGCGGTACTCTCCAACGTTGAGTTCCGTGATCGGGACGCCGTCAAAGGATACACCTCCGGCCAACGGATCGTAGAACCGCTCAATCAACTGGACAGTAGTAGATTTCCCGCAGCCGGAAGGGCCGCAGATGGCGACCGTCTGACCAGGGTTGACCTGGATGGAGAGATCTCGAAGGACACGGACCCCGGGTCGGGTCGGGTAGCGGAAGTGAACATCGTGGAAGGTGATCTGGCCCTTCACGTCTGTCAGCTTCTTGCCTTCGGTGGAGTCCGCGTTGATCTCGGGTTCACTGTCGATCAGGTTGATAATAGAACTAGCCGAGCTTTTCGCTGAAGAGATATCGGGCACGAATGTGAACACGTTGCCCGCTTGCATGGCACCAAACGTAACAGACATCAGGCAGATGAAGAACCGCTGGGTATCGTACTCTTGGGATGCAACCAAGCGAGACCCATACCAGAATACCAAGGCGATGGTGAAGAAGCCCAGTGTTTGTGACAGGGCATACAGGGCAGTGCTGTAAATCGAATTCCTGTTCGATCTCCTGAGGGGTATCTCAAGGCTGTCACTGTACTCCCTGCATGCTGCCTTCTCACGGGTTAGGGAAGCAACGGTGCGGATAGCGCCGGCGACTTCGCAAGCGAGCTGAGCCGATTCCTCGTGAGCAGCCTTGTTCTTCTCGTCTTTCATGACTACCACCTGCAGACGAATCCAGCCGGAGCCGATGACAAACGGAACGCAGGCGATCCCCACGAGGGCGAGCTTCCAACCATAGCAAAGACCAACGATTGCCCCGCCAACAACCGTAGTAGCGCTCTGTAAGATGGTACCAAGAGTGACACCGCCCAGACCGCTAATTTTCTGTGGGTAGTCAGAAAGGTTAGCGGTAAGGGCGCCAGTCGAGTGACGATCCTCGTCGAACCAAGATACTAAAAAATAATGTGAGCATAATGCAACTTACCAAGCAAATGAAAATATACGCACTGTCTTGCTTCATAATTGACGAGAATGAGATTGAGCGTAGTTTCGCTGTCAGATGTGTGGCAGCGACACCGAACAAGGAGTTCATCCCCCCACCGCAAACTGATGCCGCGATTGCAATAATAAAGAAGTAGAGGGCGTTCATATTACCCGCGTGCCTCAAAGCAGAGCCGGTGTTGGTGGCGAAGCTTTGAAGGGTAATACCATAAACGATGCCGAACACGGGGTAGATCATGCCGAATCCAATGGCGAAAATGGATCCAAACGCATAGAACTTGAGGGCACTGAGGTTGATTGCCCCAATGCGCCTGAACAGGTAAGGAAAACCGTAGGTCTTGTCAACTTGTTGATCAGGCAGTAAGCCTTCTTGACGGCGCTGCTTCGTAATTTCCGAGCCAATAGAGAAGGCGGTACCAGTTCTTTGGAGTGGGATCTCTGCCTCTGCGGCTGCCTGCGCTTCAGCATCAGTCATAAGGGGTCCTTCCAGTTTCTCTGCTTGATCATCGACGCCATCTTCCTTGTCATCCTGTTGACCGTCTCGGCGCTCACGGAGTTTTTGTGCGGAGACGAGA
Organism: Dacryopinax primogenitus; assembly: GCF_000292625.1. Taxonomy (NCBI): domain Eukaryota; kingdom Fungi; phylum Basidiomycota; class Dacrymycetes; order Dacrymycetales; family Dacrymycetaceae; genus Dacryopinax; species Dacryopinax primogenitus. The sequence goes on from NW_024467203.1 coordinate 781,926, forward strand.
CTAGAATACGCGCCTTCCTTGTTGGAAAGCAATTCGTTGTGCGTCCCGTGTTCTAGAACACGACCCTCGCCCATCACATAGATTTGATTCGCCCGACGGATAGTAGATAATCGGTGCGCAATTGTTATTGTGGTGCGACCCTGGGAAGCCTTATCGAGCGCGTTTTGCACAATACCTTCCGATTGGGTGTCAAGAGCAGATGTTGCCTCATCCAGGAGCAGAACCTTCGGGTTGGAAACGATAGCACGAGCAATCGCAATACGTTGTTTCTGGCCTCCAGACATCAGAAGTCCAGCCTGCCCAACGTTCGTTTCATATCCTTCAGGGAGTTTGCTGATGAAACTATCGGCATTGGCTTTCACGCACGCTTCTTTTACCAGTGCCAGCTTTTCCTGGGGCGAAAGGTTCTCTAGAGGTGTACCGGTGAGGCCGTGCTCTACGTTCTGCCGAACAGAGGTAGCGAATAGCGTAGGCTCCTGTGCGACAAAACCGATCTGGCTACGGAGCCAGCTAACGTTGAGTTCTCTGAGATCGTGGCCATCGAGCTGAACACCACCTTGCAGAGGATCGTAAAACCGCTCCACGAGAGCAACGACCGTGCTCTTGCCCGAACCAGACGCGCCGACTAAGGCAGCAGTCTTACCGGCCTCGAAGTGGATCGTGAGGTCATTGAGAACTCTAACTTCCGGCCTCGAAGGATAGTTGAAAGAGACATGCTCCAGTGAAATGCGTCCCTCAACGTTATCCAACTTCTTCCCCTCGGTCGAGGCGGAGTCGATGGTGGGAACGCGGTCAATTGTCGCGAACAGTTTGGCGGCGGCACCGCGGGCATTGGACACCGCCTGCATTTCGGGTGCCATTTGCGCGAGAGAGAAAGAGCCAATCATGATTGCAAGTAAAACATTGACGACAATGCCGACGTTGCCGATGCCGAAGAGCACAAGGGTGGTTCCATAGTAAAAGGCAAGTGCATATGCGTTGTAGCCGATAAAGAAGAAGCAGGCCAGGCCACCGCCCAATGAAACGGCGGCTTTCATGTCGGCATTGTGAGCTCTCTGGACATGAGTGTCGTACAATGCCGAGAGGATGTGCTGCGTTCCGAATGCTTTGGCAGTGCGGATGGTGGATATGGCTTCTTCCGCGAGTGTACCACCATCCGCAACAGCTTTGAGCGACCTCTGCATGAAAATAGATATGAAGTGGTTCATGACTGCGCCTGTAATGCCAATGCAGGGGATGACGGCTGTGCAAGCAAGCGCAAGGCGCCATGAGCGGACATAAGCGATTATGAAACCAGTAATGAAGGCGGCCACGAAGGTCATAATCAGAGGAATCTTTTCGGATGTGCCTTGCTGGATCAAGTGTGTATCGGTTTGAATACGAGTGGCGACTTCACCTGCGCCAAGATTATCGAAGAACGCCACGTCTTGCCGTAGAACAGCGGCAAGGTACCTTTCGCGGACCTGATCAAAATGTCAGCTCAATTTGCTTGAAGAGGTGAAATAGAGTGATACTGACCCGTTTGGCGTTTACTTCCCCGGTGTATGTCCAAATCCACATGTATGCATGTGTGACAATGTACATGCCAATACCGATGAGGACAATCCACAGAGCATCCTGAGCCGACACATGACGGAAATTGTCGGCTGCAGGAGCGATCAAGGCCGGGTCTCCGGTGAGAGCGACGGTGGTGAAGTTGACAAAAGCTGTAACCAGATTACCAAAGATGAGGGTCATAAGGGGCAAGCCTGCGCCTCCAGCGGCGGCACAGATTAGGCCAATGATGTCAAGGAAAATCTCAAATCTAGTGGCAAATCGGAAGAGTGCGGTGATCGCCACAGGTTTGATGTCGTCGTCGGTCGTGCCCCCAGCCTTGCCATCAGAGGACAATTTCTTCTCCTTCGCTGGCTTCCGCCTTGCAAACAGGGGGGATTTAACTTTCTTGTTCTGCTGTGCTGAATCTTCGTCTGGAGTACCGGTACCTGACTTCTCGACTTTGATTTCGAGGGGTGAGTTAGATCCTGTGTGGGTCACGCCATCGGGTGGTCTTGTCTGCTGTTGTAGCAGCTGCTTTTCGATGTCTGCCATGTGTCGAGATTAGATGGTTGAGGGGGGTCGTAGAAAAGATACGGAGGAATGTGAGCCTTAGCGAGTTGTATGCGGACGACAGGGCGCTCCATGTTCTTTTATACTTGCGGCCAGGAATGGTCCGATGGACCGGGTCTGCGCAGGGGATGAGTCGGTGGATCACTGGGCATCCAACCAAGAGACGCTTCCCCGCCAACATCTTCCTTCTGCCGCGCGCTCGGACGACTGTGCCGCTCCTTTCCACCTCCCGGCCTCCGACGCTTGCTTCCAGCCCTGCCGCATGGTTCAATTGGAGACTGTGCATTCGACGGCGCACAGCACCTTTCATTGTCCACTCTTCCGCAATATCCCTCACCAATCACGTGGCTCTCCCGCACCTCTGGTGACCCGCCCGCCACGACCAAGCCTCCGTGAGTCCACATGGCAGTGCGAACCCCCTGGACGTAGGCAAGCCATGTTCTTTAGGGTATGGTCAGTCTTCCTTCTCCACTTTCTGCCTCAACCCCACATCAACGCTCAAATCCCGGTATCCCTCTTTTGTAATGGATTCTGGCCGTGCCGCCGCGCGTTTCTTGCCTATAACCCAAAAACCCAGTTGCGCTGACTGCGCTCAGCCACCTGGTGTAGCGATAACACCGGGATTGGCAACATGATCAAGGTACCATCGGCCGCCGAGATACCATATATGGTATTTTACTCATCCTTGAACACTATGCCGAGTCGACACGCCAGTCTGGCACGAACGGTGAACACGTCAGCACGGCTCAGGGCAGCCGCTGTCAACAAATAAGTCGGTGAGAAGCGGGTATGGTCCCTGGATTAGAAGAAGCCCCATCAGGTCAAGCCTCTTTAGCACGTGACTTACACCCTCCTTATCCCCGTTCTCACCCGTGTGGGAGTTTCAGCGCCGCCGGCACCCATGGCTGGCTGTGCACTGCGCGTTCCACATTAAGCGCGCATCAATCCTTTGTGTGCACACAAAGGATCATAAGTCGTGCATCGATTCGTTCGCTTCTCAGGTTGCTCAGCAGTGCGCAGTCCAGCGAAATTTCGCCGTTCTGTGTGAAAGCCTTGGCAAGAGACTTTTCTTTCAATCTCCTTTCATGACGTGAATATCATATATGCCTTTTCAGTTACATAAGCTAATTAAGAATATCTAGTCGGTGGGCGACCATTAATTGGCTGCTTTCGCAAATAACAACTATTTACTATCAGCTGACGGAATGATGCTGTTCGATATTAGTGAACGATCACTCCCTTTCAACCTGTCGCCAGGTCCATGTTTTTCTAGACAGTAAAATTTGCTTTGTGTGTCTGTTATACATAGCGCTCGCTCGTTGGAGACATGTGTCCGATCAAATCTACAAATGCTCGTGATCAGAGAGCATGCTCACGCATAGCTTGTACACAGGCTCGTAGTTCCATCGCACAGGCAAAGAAGTTCGTTATGTGTTATCGGGCGCACGACTTGCCCTGCAGAAACGTATCGGCGTCACAGGAACTGCTAAGACGGCGTGCACCGCGGTTGTTGTTCGACCACGTGCAGTGCTGTTGAGTGTGTTTTATATAACACGCTCTGATCTCGAGTCGACCACTTAGGTGGCCTCGTCAAGGAGAACAACTTTGGTGTTGCGAATCACAGCACTGTCCAATCCTTCTGGGGAGCAGGGAGTGAAGCCCTTTATTTCCCGAACAGGTCTCCAAACTATCCAGCAGACACTGAACGAAGTCCAGAATGTTGGCATGGCGGGACGTCACTTTGAGTTCTTCTTGCTTTACATCTTGCGCGGCCTTGTTCACACCAAGGACGATGTTAGCCAGATCGTGCCACTATGCAAGGTATGCTCTTGTGATATGCACGGATCACAGGGTGCTTGGGAAGTCCGCGATATTCAGTGCCGTGATCGGACTCGAGTCGAGTTGTTGCCGTATGAGCGGCAAATTGCTGTTGCTGTAACAGGGCCTTCTCAGGTTAGATCGGGACGATGACAGGGAATCGATCTGAGGTAAGTACATCAGACAAGCGTCCTACCACTCATACGCTGGCGAGGGAGGATCTCACGAAACTATACGGCACGGGGGCCGCGAATTTCGAACGGCCTATGGGCGCCATTTCCAGCAAGAACGACACGACGACTGGTGCTCCCTCGCAAGGAGCACGTAGTGTTACAATGTTTCGGCCTTCGGATTCCGACATTCGCCTCGCTGCTCCACACAATTGCAACGCGACTCATCGTGCATTCCTGACAGCACCGCACATATTCAAACGATCAATCCATCGTCTTTAGATCTTGAGAACTGGACTTTGTCTGCGTTGCCGACGAAGCCACTTGATTAGTGCTAGTTTCATCACAGAGAGCGCGTTCCATTTGCTTGTTCGCATTCCACGGGCGGCAGACAGCCTGCGCGACGGGAGGCTCTCGCCGCCCTCACGCCGTAGACTCGCAAAATCCGCACTGTCTCGCACAAAAAATATATCGATCAGATAGAACAGAAGGCAGCGATCGATATTTTCGACAGTGAGAATAGAGTCCGGTTATGTTTGGCGTTTGATGGCCATTGTGAGCGCCCTTGGCAGAACGGTATACGTAGATGTTGACAGTTATTTTAGGTGATAGTCAGGGTGAGGGGCGACAACAAGTGTGCCCTGTGCCTGTGCCCTTGCGCGCCTCGGAGGCAATTTGCCTCCTAATTTCCTTAAATAGTAAGCAACCTTCGGATTGCACAAGTAATCTGTGCAACTTTTAATGTACACACAATTATGCATAGTTAATTAATAGAAATTGGTTGAAAATTGAATCAAATTTCCTTCTCACCATTTGGTGTGGTCAGCCGAAGGGCACTGAGGGTGCAGTGCTCTCCCACAACACTTTCCCGGTAAATCGAGTTTTTGGCATCAAATTGTTATTAGTCAGCTCTCTATTTTTGTTGAAATGTATACTAGATCTTAGTGAATTCCACACACAATTTTTTTTTGTTTGATCATAACAATTGTGTGTACATTAAAAGTTGCACACATTAATGCAATCCGAAGGTTGCTTACTATTCAAGGAAATTAGAAGGCAAATTGCCTCCGAGGCGCGCAAGGGCACACACTTCTCGTGTATACCCGTCAGGGTGCATGCTTAGTCATGAAAAGCTTGCAAGAACTGTTACTCGCATTCATGTGTACATGTGCAGCAATTGCAACATCATGAATATATCTAACGGTCGAATACTATTTCGACATTCATAGTGAGTTATCAATAACCTAATAATATCCTGTGGTACTCACGTCCAACGGGTCACACAACGACACATAGATTACTGCGCGGTGCACTGTGCACTGTGAGACGTGTCTCACCGGAGTCGATCACGGGTACAAATCAGATTAATTGTTGCTTGCTTTGTCGATTCACACACCTGAAGTTATGGAATGCCGTGCGCTGGCGACAGTTGTTTGCCGATAGGACAAAAAGACAGAAGACCATGCGTTAAGACACAGTGACTGTCTGCATTGCTGCGCTGCACCCTCCAACGCCGCAGTCTACCGAACGAAGAAATCGGAGGCCCCAGGAGGAAGCTCCGAATCTGATATGGGGAATGTGGCACTCAGTCAAAATGTCATATTGGCCACGCGGGGGTAGATCTTATCGGACCACGACCGCGACGGCCTTGGCACGACGCGTCCCGACGGCGGATCGGAAGGCAAGGGTCTGTGCCGGCCGTGCACGCAAGCCATTTCTCCCTGAAGAAGACAAACACAGTCTAACAATGTGCGGGAGTCATTTTTGTGACTCCGTCGTATATATGGCCGAACCGACGAAGGATTGTCCTCATCTCCCCATTCGTTTTTCCTCCCTCGAAATATTTGTTGTCCGGCCACATCCTCTACTCCACGCAAGATTACGCTGTTGTGAGTGCTAGGCTCAATGTTGATACTTCTACTCACCTCATATAACTAGAAAACAACAGCTTCCCATGGAGCGCGGTGACCCCTTCCTCGAATCCGAAGACATCCAGCCCAGCGGGGCAACGCCTTCTCCGTCTGCCCCACCTCCTGTAACCCCGTCATGGTGGTCCAAACTCCGTGGCAAAGACAAAGAAGCTTCCCCAGCCAAGGAGGCGACAAAAGAAGATGAAGAAGAGAAATTCATCCCCATTTCAATGGCCGCCGATGTTGAGCGCGACCCGAAACCTGTCAGTTTCTTCACCCTTTTCCGGTACCACTCTTGGCTCGACATCTTTCTCAATCTCCTGGGCTGTGTTTGTGGCGCGGCAGCCGGATCCGCACAACCGTTGATGACCATATTGATGGGTCGGCTGGTTACGCAGTTTGTGAACTTCACTGTCGCCCTAGCTTCTGGGGAGTCGTCTCAGATTGCGGAAGCCAGTGCTGAATTCAAGGACGCCGCAGCAAAGAACGCTTTATATCTAGTAATCCTGGGTATCGGAGCCTACGTAGTGGTCCACACCTACATGTTTATATGGATATATACTGGGGAGAAAGCTACCAAACGGGTACGCCCTGAGGTGGTTTTTTTCCCTGGCCTATCGCTCACGCTCTTGCCAGATTCGTGAGGAGTATTTGAAAGCCCTTCTACGACAGAATATTGCATTTTTTGATACACTCGGTGCGGGCGAAATTGTTACTCGAATTCAGTCAGACACCCACATTATTCAAATTGGCATCAGCGAAAAGGTCCCCCTCATCGCATCGGCTTTATCCGGATTTCTCACAGGCTACATCGTTGCCTATGTTCGATCGTGGCGACTTGCCCTAGCCCTGTCGTCAATCCTTCCTTGCGTCCTCCTTATCTTCGCGGCATTCTTCTCATTCCACTCGAAATATGAAGAAATCAGCCTCAAGGCCATCTCCCAGGGAGCTACCATCGCCGAGCAGGTCATCTCCACCATCCGTACAACGAAGGCACTTGGTGCAGAGAAGAAGCTCTTTGCCGTCTACCAGGAATTTGTGAACACCGCGGCCAAAGCTATGCTCACCACTACCTTTATTGATGGCGCGCTCTTTGGCATCTTCTTTTTTATTCAATACGGCGCCTACGCACTCGCCTTCTACTATGGAACCACGCTGATTCTTTACGGGATCGGGAATGCTGGCACGGTTGTGAACGTTTTTCTCTCTCTCGTCACCGGTTCATTATCGTTGATCCTGTTGATGCCATTCTTGGAGAATATTAGTAACGCTCGCGTTGCTGCAGCTAAGCTATTTGCGACTATCGACCGTGTACCTACGATTGATTCAGCATCCGAGGAAGGTCTACGGCCTGAAGTGGTTCACGGTCATATTACCTTCGAAAATGTCCTTTTCGAATATCCTAGCCGACCCAATGTCAAGGTGCTCAAATCTGTAAACATGACCTTCGAGGCGGGGAAGTCCACTGCTCTTGTCGGCCCTTCTGGTTGCGGAAAGTCTACGACGGTGGCACTTGTCGAGCGATTTTACGACCCTCTCAATGGATCTATCAAACTCGATGGTCATGATCTACGAAGCCTCAACGTCCGCTGGCTCCGATCACAAATTGGGCTTGTCGGGCAAGAACCTGTGTTATTTGCTACCACAGTCAAGCAGAACATCGCTTACGGCCTGACGGGCACACCTTGGGAGAACACAAGTGTAGAAGAACAGTTCAGACTCGTACGAGAGGCATGCATCAAGGCTAATGCAGATGGATTCATCTCAAAGCTTCCTGAGGGATACGATACGAATGTAGGACAGGCGGGATTACTCCTCTCCGGTGGTCAGAAGCAACGCATTGCCATCGCTCGCGCCATCGTCTCTAACCCCAAGATCTTGCTTCTTGATGAAGCCACTTCCGCTCTCGATACCATGTCTGAAAGAGTGGTACAGAATGCTCTGGAGAAAGTATCCCAAGGCCGGACGATTATCACTATTGCCCACCGCCTATCGACCATTAAGAGTGCGTTTGTAGGTCCGTTTGTGATTCGTGCTAATGTGCATTCCAGATGCAGACAAGATCTATGTTCTGAATGAAGGCTCACTCGAGGAGGAGGGAACTCACAATGAGCTCCTCAGGAATCCAGATGGTCCATATTCAGTTCTCGTTCATGCACAACAACTACGCGAGCTTGCGGAAAGAGCAGGTGATCCCGAAAAGGTCCCCCTGCCACCGCATGTAGATCAGGTTGTCGTAGCGGATGAGGAAGGACAGGAAGAGAGATCAACTGATATCCCTCTACGGCGGATCGCAACTGGCCCAAGTGTGGTCAGCGAGGCATTTATCAAACGCAGTCCCATGGAGGACGATGAAGAGGGGAAAAGACGATATCCATTCACAGTCATCGTCAAACGACTCGCGCGACTCAATCGTAGGGCGCTTCCGTATTACATTTCCGGAGCTCTGTTTGCCACCGGTGAGTTGGATTCTATTCACACTAAGATGGATTCAGTTGCTGATTCATTCGCTCAAGCAAACGGCATGATCTATCCCCTCTTCGGTATTGTCTTTGCCAACGCCATCAACGGTTGGTCCAGCACAGATCCCACAGAGATTCGACACGCAGGGAATCATTATGCACTGCTGTGAGTACGCTAATGATATACAAGCTTGTTGTGAAGCTTATCACCGCGCAAGTCTCTTCATAATCGCAATCTGCTCAGGAATCCTGTTCGCCGGTCAGAATTCCATGACGGAGGCGGCGTCTGTTGTTCTGACGCAACGTATACGAGCGTTATCCTTTGAAACTATTATGCGGCAAGATGGTCGGTCTCTTATATGTCATCAGTTGATCATTACCTGACTCTCTGCAGTTGGTTGGTTTGACGACGAACGCCATTCCGTAGGCGCTCTAACCGCGGGCCTCTCGGAGAACGCCCGAAAGGTCGGTGATGTTGCAGGCGATACACTGGGCACTTTGTTCCAAGCAGGTATCACCGTAATCGGCGGTGGCATTGTTGGTCTGTGCTATGGCTGGAAGTTGAGTCTAGTGGGGCTTGGTACGTGGCTCTTCGGCGCAAATACTGACAAGAGCTCATCTTGTCATTCTGTAGCATGTGTGCCATTCCTTCTAAGCGCGGGATATCTCTTCCTGCGAGTTGTCATGTTGAAGGATGAACGAGATAAGCTTGCACATGAGGACTCTGCTCAGTTTGCCTGCGAAGTGGCCAGCGCGGTCCGAACCATCGTGTCGCTGACGCGGGAAGAGGCCTCATACCTCCAGTATCGCCATTTCCTTGACCAACCATTCCGAAATGCAAAGAAAACGGCATTAGTCAGTGGAGGCTTCTTTGGCCTGAGCCAGGGGTGCCCGTACTTCGTCATCGCCTTGGTGAGTTTCTGTCAGCTCGATAAATTATCGTTCATATATGGCATCTAGATGTTCTGGTACGGATCTCGACTGGTGGCTTCGCAAGAGTATACCACCGTACAGTTCTTCGTCTGTTTGATGAGCGGAACTTTCGGCGTAATGCAAGTTGCTACAAGTCTCTCGTTCATGCCGGATGTGTCTTCGGGGGCAATGGGAAGCAGGAAACTCTTTGAACTACTTGACTCGACTCCTGAAATTGACACGGACTCGCCGGATGGCAAGCACATTCAGCAGTTGAAGGGGCAGGTTGCGTTCCGCAATGTCCATTTCCGGTATCCTACGCGTCTCGAGTACGTTCATGATGTCATTACTCCACCAACCTACTGACAGCAGGTGCAAGGGTTCGGGTTCTTCGAGGACTAAATCTGGACGTTCAGCCCGGTCAGACGGTTGCTGTTTGCGGGCCTAGTGGATGCGGCAAGAGTACTACGTGGGTTTGCCGGTGCCGCCCATAATCGCTTAATCTGACATGTTTGTCTAGGGTTCAACTTATTGAGCGATTCTATGAAGTACTGTACGGAGTGATCTATGTCGATGGCATACCTCTTCCTGAGCTCAACGTGGCAAATTATCGAAAGAACGTTGGGATTGTTTCACAAGAACCAAATCTCTATGCGGGGTCTCTGAAATTTAATCTTCTACTCGGCGCTACGAATCCTGACGAGGTCACACAAGCTGACCTCGACGAAGCCTGCCGTGAGGCGAATATCTTAGAGTTCATCAAAGGGCTCCCCGAAGGACTTGATACGGATGTAGGGAACAAGGGTACGGCCCTGTCCGGTGGCCAGAAGCAGCGTGTGGCGATCGCGCGCGCGCTGATACGCAAGCCCAAAATTCTTCTGCTTGATGAAGCAACATCGGCCCTCGACTCGACCTCTGAACATGTGGTCCAGCTGGTACATGCCTTCTTATTCACTGTGCACTATGTTGTCACTAACTGCTGTTCTAGGCCCTTGATAACGCTGCTCGAGGACGCACAACCGTGACAGTTGCTCACCGGCTAAGTACCATTCAAAATGCGGATCGTATCTATTTCATGCAAGACGGAAGAGTCGCAGAAGCCGGGACGCATGACGAGCTGGTGAAACTGCGTGGCGGCTAGTGAGTACAAATATTTTTCTCCGAATCTGGCTGACATTGCGCGCAGCTACGAATTAGTACGCCTCCAGGCGCTCACAAGAGGAGGGCAGTGAAGGACTTTTTGCGTCCACCTACTTACGACTCTAGCAGATGACCTCCGTTCTTATACCCTTCCTTGATGTTCATCCTACGTGCACAAGTCCTTTCAGGTGTTCCAGTCTCACCTTCACGTTCTTTACTCAGACGTGGGTATAACACAATGTCAATGTTCATAATAGATGGAAACATATATCTCCGCCTTTGCTTAGCCGCAATAATGGATAGTGATTTGGTCGTCATTGTGAAAGTTATGGGTAGGGATGCTATGTATTGTTCGACGTTACCAACGTAGCCCTGTTCCAGCATTGCAAAGCCACAGGCCTTGAACTCACACTTCATGTTGCCTGGTCATCCCGTTAAGACTGGGACAGATAGGCGAAGGTGAATGTATCTAAGATCCCAAGCCGGTCTTACTGACCTCAGGCGCAGGTCACATGGAGCAGTCCGAGATTTCTACATGTGTGTGTGTCATAACAAGCACATCGGGGTGAAACCGTCTTGGGAACAAAGGCAGGCACGTAAAACTTCCAGCTTCATTTCTTTGCGACTCTTTCGAGACAAGCCCACATAGCTGGCACTACGATACACTGGGGGTAGTATACCTATGGAGACAGCGAGAGGTGAAGAGAACAGGGCGGCCTGTTTAGACCACAGCAGGGAGTGGAATGGAAAGAACGGTAACGCGATCAGGGGAGGGAGCGAAAGAACGGACTGTGGCCAAACGAATGGTGCCGTACTTTTGTGGAGATACAGTACCAATGTTGAAGATACAGCACCAAGAGAGAGGATACAGCAGCGAAAAAATGATGCGACAACCAGCAAGTGTGAATCACAGGCGTCAAAGATAAGAGGACAAGCTGAGAAAGAGGCCAACGAGACGACCCGATATAGTTACTTGAATCGATTGAGTTTCTACGTTAGGAGCCGGGTCGGAGTGTATTTCTTGTTAGAGCCTGCAAGGTATATGCGCAAGACGCGGGCACTGATTAGAATCGATGCTGCGTTAGAGAACTGACACGTACATTGAATACTGAGCAGAGGGGAAAACAAGTGGACGGAACACAAGAAGGCACGGGAATTGACAGGTTCCCAGTTGCAGTGGGCGGAGGCCGTTATTTGTCATCCTCAGGAGCCGCTCCCTCGGCCGGTTGCCACGTCTCCACGCCGTAGAAATCTTTGAGCCATTTGTCCGCCTCGACATGGCCGTCTTTGATCTTGGGTAGAAGCTTCTTGATCATATCAAGGGCTTCTTGTGATTGTAGTCTTTGCCCACTTGCCCCTCGATGCAGCTGGCCGTAATGCTGCATGAGCTCGCAGCCAGTCTGTACTTGAGTAATACCCAGCGCCGCTGAGGATCCTTTCAAAAAGTGGCCGAGTACAGACAGCTGAGGGAGATTCTTCTCGGAACTGTGACATGGTGAGCGGCGGCACGCTGCAAATGGTTGATAACCACGCACATTGCATCTTCCATTTGCTGGAACGTGGTCTGTGCCTGGTCCATGTAATTCTCGACTATGCTGAGGGAGAATTCGTGGGTGTCATCATCGTCCATTTCGAGAATTTGGGAAAACGTGTCCATATCAATGACGGGCGCGGGTGCCTGAGCGTGGCCGGTCAGCTGGAAGCCAAGGAGTTAAATATATGCGCGTACTTCTTTGTCTTTCTTAGTCTCTCTCTCCTTCTCCTTCTCCTCCTTCTCCTCTTTCTCCTCTTTCTCCTCTTTCTCCTCTCTCTCCTCCTTCGCCTTCTTCTCCTCCTTCTCCTCCTTCTCCTCCTTCTCCTTCGCGGGTTCCTTAGCCACCTCAGTCGTAGTTGAGGTAGATGCAGTCACGGCCGGCTCTTTCTCATTTCCTTTCTCTTCAACAACGACCTCCTTGACTGTTGCCTGCTCCTTAGCATCCTTCTTCTCCTTGGCGGACGTGGTTGTTGGTGCAGCCATAGTGACAGGAAGGAGAGAGAACTATTAATGGTACCTGGAGAGGAAACACTGTTGTAAGGCACAGAATATAAATGTTAGCGTAGGCACCAGGGTCAGGGCCCGGCGGGGAACAACATACCGAGAAATGCGGGGAACGCGGCTGTGAACGAGTGACGGGGCTGGTACGGATGGAAGTCGACAAACGGAGTGAAGATGGAAGGGGTGTGACGACAGAGGGAGGAAGGACGGCGGGAGCGTCGAGGAGGGGAATAAATCTGGGGAATTAAGAGAAAGGGAGAGGCGGGGGAGCAATGACGGGATGGGGACTGATCCGGCGGGTCCGAGGACAACGACGTGGGTGTGTTGTCGGATGGTGAGTGGTTTGACGTCGGCAACACAAAACAAGCTATCGACGGGGGACACGCGAGTTTCGGCAGCGACGCAACAAGGTTCAGTTCCCTCGTGTGACACAGCTTAACTGTATATTCACCTGCTTGATTTGCCTTGATTGATAATCCGATCCTTTGTTGTAGGGAAGGGGAGCAAGAGGGAGAGACAGAGAGAGAAGAGAGACTGGCGAGCGAATATAGAGGCTGAGGTGGTGTAAGACAACCGAGATGAACGGGAGCGGTTCAAAAGTACTCCTTCGACCATCCGACGAACACACACTTATATAGCTACAGCGTGGGCGAACACCCAATCCAAGTCAACCATCCATCGCGCCGCTCTTCCACCTACCCTCTCCCATCTCCCCCTTCTTTCCTAGGGTTATTATCCGATGGATCGCCTCTCTCTCTCTCTGCTTCCCTTTTGCTCCCCTCGGTGCCCTCGTGTCGGCATCCGAGAAGAGGCGGAGGGCAAAAGAAGGGGATGGAGCGGGGGAGGCGCGCGCGGCAGGGAAAAGTGAAGAGGCAGGGGAGGAGGGGGGGAGTGTGTCCGCATGCCATCCCATCGCGTCCCATCAGCTCCAATCCGAGGTATGTTTCCCTGTTTCAACGCCCTCTCTCACAGGAAGGAGTGAGACAAACCAACGCTGATCGGGAGCGCAAATTTGGGGGCCGACCCGGAGCGGACGGGGCGAGCAAACACAGGGTGAACAAGGAGAGTCGAGACCCAACGAAGAAAACCCCTGATGACCTCACTTTACCGCCATTTACGCTCGCCCTAATTCGCAGAGATGAATTTATTCCTCCTTTCGTCATCTCTTCCGCACGTTCCACCTCCTTCCCACCCATTCACTCCCCGACACAACAAAGAGAAATATTGAGACACTCTCCCAGGGCAACCCCTCTCAATCGAGGCGACATATCTTCCCGGTCATGGACCAACGCAATATCTGCCGACCGGCACAAGTTTTTTCTTCCCCAGCGAAACTCCACCTGGGACATATTTCAATACGGACGGCACACGCGTGCTCTTGTGGTTGACTTATTCAGGGCCTCGGACTCAGACCCCGAGTGCTCAGTGACGTAGTGCCCGTGCCACAGCAATGACGACACGATGCACCTGATGAGACCTTTAAGATCAGGACCCCTGATTGCTCCTTATTTCCCATCATTTCTGCGCCACACAACACATCCCATGAAAGGAGAAGACCATCCCTGAAATGAATAGGAGGATCCCCTAAAGAGCCCACACAGTGTTGTTGGGCCCCCTTCAAGCAGCGCACGGGGGTCATCGAGCGTCGAAAGTCGCGGGAACAAATGTTCTCGGCCGCCCCAACCCGGGGCTCGGCCACCTTTCTCTTTACCGATGGTCTTCCCCTCTGTCCATACCAGCTTCTCCCATCAGCTTCCCGCCATGTTCTAGGCATACATAGGTCTTGCCCAAGGCAGGAAAAAAATGAAACAGAGTTAAGACACCACCAGTAACGTGGGTGCACCGCCATCTAACAGTGGCAAAGGAGCGTGCATTCGAGTTAGGTATTCCATCTCGAGATGCTTACTGGCCGACCAACCAGTACTGGCTGACCATCCTCATCAGCCGGTCAAATTCCCATGTCAACCTCCGTTTTCCTGTCCTGCTCCTTGTAAAACCGGTGAAAACCTAAATATCAATTATATATGCTCTTCTCTTTTCGGTCTCCCTTCTAGTCCCCACCCATACTTACCACATCCAGTAGTCTCTCGGGGGCTCGGCACAGTCAACGCTTCCAGGAATGTTCGGCAATATACATGGCACCATGTCTGGAACACGCTTACTGTTCGAATAGACAACCACAGTCTTCCGCCAGCGCGAGTCAACCAAGGTGGACTGCACCGGCACGTCCGGCACATATCTCGAACCGAGCTGACTATCACGTCGAAATCGCCCGCCTTATCGCTCTCCCTCCAGGCCCCCGTGCTGAAATGACTTGTGAATTAATGTACAGATGTTCTGGCAAGAGTAGATAAAGTCCGGCCCGGCAATCCCAGGCCATTCACAGTGCTAAATGGAAAAAGTGCGCATCGGCAGAAGAAGCTGAAAAGAGAATAATGAATGCCACCACAAGTTCTTGCCTCGGTAACCCCCTCCTTTGTTTATGTGATTGTCTTCCTTACTGGCTTCGCTGAATATTTCCAAGCGAGTCATAAAGGGTGGCAATAAGATCACCCTTGAAGTGCCATCGTTTCAGCGGACAATCGACCTCAGACAACACTTGCATGGGCTCACCTTTCTCTCAAGTATACTAATCACTTCACCTAGATGTTCTGCAAGAATATTCCGCCTGATACGGTTCTTGGGTGCGATTACCCCGTATTGCTCTGCGAGCTCCGAATAGACCCTTGTGATGACGGCCAACGTCAGTACTTTCTTCGCACAGTTCACATAGATTGACTGACGACCTGTAATGGGTGAAGTCACCCTCCATGTCTTTGATAGCGTTGGTTAGGAGCTCCTGAGAGGTACGACCATCATCGGCGTGTGTCAAGGCTCGTCTTCGTTGTTCCTCCTCAAGGGCACGTATGACTATGATTGAGATAGCTTCATGTCCTTCGCCCATGCGATGCACAAGGGAGGGAATATTAACTGCACATGTCGAGCCCCGTCCTTGAGAGGTTCCTTCATGAGGCTCTTGGCATCGCCAACAATGAACAGCATCGTGGACACCTGACACGTGGAAAAGCCTCTCCACACGTTCATCTTTCAGACGAGGACGGGGCAGGGTTGAATCTTGTAACGACGAAGGCGGCACAGGGGCATTTTGTAGGGATGTTGTTACGTGCGGCTGGAGGGGCTGTCGATTTCCCGTGAGTCGAGACGAGAGTGGAGGTGCACTTGAAGGACGTTGACGTGGCTATTATAGGTTCAGAAAGATCAATACAAATGTGCACATTCCAGAATAACGTACCTCCGGGAGTCGAGACTGAGCCATCAGGGGAGGGCTGTCATGTATACTGTCCAGGCTCCGGAAAGACCGCCGCTCTGCTACTTCATCGTCCAAATCGGCGACATCGCCGGCCTGATAACAAGATGAGAGGACACATGAAAAACTGATAACAGAGGCTCATACCGACGTGAGGGGTTTTTGTCGCCCTTGAGAGGGCCCAGCAAGATCCGACACGATGCTCGTATTGTGGAATGATTGGTTGAAGCGTGGGGAGTCTGGTTCGGGTGGATCAACCGGTGTACCGAGGGAAGAGACGCTGCCGGTGGACATCTCTGGCACGGCGGGACCACCATGCGCCTCGTCCGGATGGTCTTGCAGGTCTTCGTCATCTTCTTCCGTCACTGCGCTTAGTTGCCTACGTTCGGTGCGCCAGGCTGGCGCAGTTGGTGCGTACGGCGACTCGCCTGCATCGTCGACGGAAGAATCATCTTGCTCGATGCCCTCTTGGCCCATTGTCTCCGGTTGATGCTGTTGCTGCTCCTTAATATGACGATTCCACAAGGCCTTCATATTCTCATAATGGGCTTTGAGCCGAGCAACATCTCGTTGGAGGCGGCCTACTTCTTCGCGTTTCCTACGAAGGTCCTGGAAAGTACGATCGTAGGCACGCTGCATATCACGGAGACGCTCCTCATCTCGTTGCTTCTCTAATCGCAGCTCTTCCAGAACAGAGCCTTGTTTCCGCAGTGTTTCCTCTGCTCGAACCAGTTCAATCCGAAGCGAGTCAAGGTTCGAGTGTAGGCCTTAGTTTCCATCAGTGTCCTGTTCATGTTTTCATGAACAAGGAAAACTTGCCTTTGTTTTCCTTCGTCAGTCGAGCAATCTGACGCTCCAGTTCAGCAATACGATCGGAGCCATTGTTCGTGTGAGAATAACGTCCCGCCCTTTCAGTACGGAGCTGACACTGAAGATCGGCGATTTCAGCTTCTTTCTCCATCACCTCCCCGGAAAGTCGGTCGAGTTCATCACGATGAGCGGACATGCGCTGTTGCGCCTCACAGTGACGACGTCGCTCTGCCAACACTTCTCTCTCCATTGGCGAGTGTGTTTGGGCTTGAAGATAAAATACGTGCGGTTTCGCTGGGGTTACAACTGCAGATGTGAGACCCGTGAGGTCTGGAAGTTGGATGCTATCACCCTTGCCATATTTTGACGGACGTGACGCAACTTTGGGAAGTTGTTCTGAGCCAGCATTGGCAAGTCCCATATCATGCCGCAGAGTTCTGGCATGACGTCCAAAAGCGCTGCTCGGCCCGTCTTCCGGACTCTGCAAGGGGGAGCTCACACCGTTTCCTTTCTAAAATATGTCGGGTTAGCCCAAAGAAGCATTACGACTGTGTAGATGGTGATTACCTCATGCGACGTCCTTGTGGCACGTGTAGGGTACTTGGGTGACTCCATCATCAACGGGTGTTTTCGCGGGAGATCTGCAGCGACACGCTTTGGACTGAAATTAGATGGCAACGCCTCTACAAGTTTTCGACGTCCTGAACGAGTGGCACGAGGAGAATTCTGGAACTAAACATAAGTATTTGATACCGCTAAGCGGATATAAAGAAGCGCACGTCATGAATTTCCCTGCCATTCTGGGCCCACATGTGTCCACCTTTCTTGATGTCGTCGACATCTCTGGATGGCTCGAAGGCAATGTTTGACGCGGTGGGGCTTGTTGCTTTGCCCCCGAAGCCGGCGTGCAATGTGACGTTGGCCATGTGGTGTCCTGCTGACGACTTGGATATGTCGAGTCCGGTGAGGCCCAGGGAATCGTCCAATCCGACTGGACCAAATCGATCATCTATCATGTGGGAGTAATCCGCAGCGATATGAGGCGGTGCTTGAGCAGAGAACGACATGAAAGAGGCCTCGTGGTTAACAGGTGAGAGGGGTCTGGTTCGCCCGTACTCGACGGACAGGTCGTCGTCGGTGCCGGCGGGCGAGGGCTGGTAGACCACAGATAGATGGCTTTCCAGCGTACGTTCAGCTATCATCCGCTCACGTTCGCTAGTGCTCTTAGCAATGGGAGGGCGTTGTACATAATCGTCCAGGGGGTCTGGTCGCTGGGAGTCTCGGCGTGCCATTGAAAGCACAGCGTCAACGGCACGGAAGCGTAATAGTGAATAACAAGGCAGATATGACAGAGGCAAGCAGGGTAGTAATATAAAGAGAGCGTTCGTGGAGGATAGTGTGCAAGGAGGTCTGTGTCTGTCGTGGCAGACAAAGCGCAACGGGATAGACGCGCGTGTTATTGCAAGCACGACGCGGATGATCCAAGGTCACGTGTAAATAGTATCATGTGACCACCCAGCTTTTCAGCTTCCTTCTCAGGGCACAGGACGGCTCGTGCAACTCCCATATCCTGACCTCAAAGGATGGAGGATCGTCCACACAAGGCGCACAGAAAGGCACAGACCGGTCTCAAGGCAGAGAAGAAATCAGGGAAGAGTAATCATGAGAAAGGCTTCAATGAGAAAGTGCGTGTGTTTCTTTTGAGATTGCTTTTTTCTCAAAATACAAACGTCCTACCTGCTCACCCTCAAACGGCAGGCGTTCGCCCCCAAGTCTGGTCGGAATGCAGACCGTCAAGGGAGAAGAAAGGTTGAACAAGACCAAACAAGACTACATGTTCCTCTTGTCAATCGTACGCCAGACAAGGAGCCCCCGCCGGTGATTGTTGCTGTTGTTGGACCTCCTGGCGTCGGCAAGTCGACTCTCATAAAAAGCCTTGTCCGACGGTTCACCAAACACACGCTTACCGACATTAAGGGCCCCATCACTGTTGTCAGCGGTTAGTTTATCTATCACATCTCCTAAATATACACTGATGGTTATAGGTAAATCGCGACGGCTGACCTTCGTCGAGTGCAACAACGACTTGAACTCTATGATCGATGTTGGCAAGATCGCGGATCTCGTACTTCTCATGGTCGATGGATCGTTCGGATTTGAAATGGTGCGCAGCAATCACTATGATGATCGGTATTTTTAGCTAAATTTGCTGCAGGAGACGTTTGAGTTCCTGAACGTATTGCAGTCACATGGGTTCCCCAAAGTGTTGGGCGTGCTCACCCACCTCGACCTCATTAAGAAGGCTGCCACGCTCAAAATAACAAAAAAAATGCTCAAGAAGCGGTTCTGGGCCGAAATTTATCAAGGCGCCAAGTTGTTCTATCTGTCCGGTATCCTGAACGGCCGTTATCCGGATCAAGAGATACTTAATTTGAGCCGCTTTATCAGCGTTATGAAGTTTCGCCCTCTCGTTTTCCGTAACTCTCATCCATACCTGCTGGCGGACCGCCTAGAAGATCTCACCCCTCGGGAGAAAATCCGTCTGGAGCCCAAATGTGATCGTACTGTCACGCTTTACGGCTACCTGCGAGGAACGAACATGAAACAGTCAACAAACGTGCACATTCCAGGTGCAGGCGATCTCAAGATCAGCAGCATCACACGATTACAAGACCCTTGCCCACTTCCCACAGCTGAAAGCGAAAAACGTCGCAAGCTGAGCGAAAAACACAAGCTCATCCATGCACCAATGAGCGATGTTGGCGGAGTGACATATGACAAGGATGCTGTCTGGATCAACGTATCAGGAAGCTTCTCGAGACAAATACCAGGCGAAGAGGGTGAACACGGTGGGTTGATACCGTCCCTAGAGTGCTGCACCTCTGCTGATACAAGACAGAACCTGAAGGAGAAGGAGAGCGAATGGTTATGAACTTGCAAGATGTCCGCTCCACGATGACGGAAGGTTTAGCTCGAAGTCAAATCCGTTTGCTGGGTTCTTCGTCGGCTCCAGTGACCGGTGATGCATTTGATGATGAAAGCACGAGCGATGATGAATCCGATGGTGAAGACGATGTCAGCGAATTCGATCAAGGTTCAGAGGAAGATTCCGAGTTGACGGAGGATGATGATGCCCTCGATGAGGATGATATAGCACTACGCCAGCTACCAGACTCTGGGCGTCGACGACCCCTGCGTGGCTTTCCTTCCTCCCACCCACATGACCATCCCGGCGCGGTCGTAGAATATGCGGAGAGTGACTCGGATCTAGGTGACAGCTACGAGGACGCCGATTTGGCTGGCCTTGAAGAAGACTCCGACAGTGTAAACAGAGTCTGGAAGCAGCAGGAACTCGGTTTGGATGGTATTCCTGCTGGTGAGCGAAAACGCCGAGACTGGATGAAGCTCATTTATCAATCCAACCTCGGCGCTGAAAACATCTCTAATGGCGTGGATGCGCACGGGTGCACTCACGACTTTGAAGACTATGAGGATGAACTCTTTACTCTCAATAAGACATCTATAAATGGGACGTCGGACTCTACTGATCAGACCAAAGAGTTTATATCAGTGTCTGATCTACAGTGGGACGATGATGATTGGTTGGACACCTTTCGAGATCAATTCATCACCGCAAAGTCTGTTGACATGAATGATCAAGCGGAAGATGACATTGTACACGACGACTCTGACAGGAACCTTGGTGGATCACACGACGATGGGAAGTACTTCGGCTCAGTAGATAATTCTATTGCCCAGAAACCTGGAGATCGGCTCTTAGCCAAGAAAGAAGCGCTCAAGCGACAATTTGACGCCCAATATGACGATCCAGATGAAGGCGACAAACTTGAATTTTACGACGAAAAGAAGGCGGAAATGGCGGAGCAACACACCCTGAATCAGCAAGAATTCGTTGAAGTCGATGAGGAAACTCGTGTACTCGTAGAAGGGCATCGGCCAGGGACCTATGTTCGTTTGGAAATCACAGACGTGCCTTGCGAACTGATCGACCACTTCGATCCTATCTATCCGATCCTTGTTGGCGGTCTGTTGGCCACGGAAGAACAGTTTGGATTCTCGCAAGTGAGAATCAAACGTCATCGATGGTGCACAAGAACGCTGAAGACCAATGACCCTCTTATCTTTTCTCTGGGCTGGCGACGATTCCAATCTATTCCCGTTTACTCTTTGGATGATCACAGCATTCGCATGCGAATGTTAAAATATACCCCGGAGCATATGCATTGCTTTGCTACATTCTGGGGACCGATGTCTCTTCCTAACACTGGCTTTTGTGCTTTCAACTCTTTGGACCCGAATACAGCTGCTTTCCGTGTTTCGGCTACTGGAGTTGTCTTGGATCTAGATCAGAGCTCCAAAATCGTGAAGAAACTAAAGCTCACCGGAGTACCATACAAAGTTTTCAAGAACACCGCGTTCGTCAAGGATATGTTCAACAGCGCCCTCGAGGTTGCGAAGTTTGAGGGAGCAAACCTCCGTACTGTTTCCGGAATCCGTGGTCAAATCAAGAAGGCACTTCCTAAGCCTGACGGCGCCTTTCGTGCGACATTTGAAGACAAAGTCTTGATGAGCGGTAGGTCCCATTAATTAGTAGATCATGAACGTACCTAATGCCTTGATAGATATCATCTTCTTGAGAGCATGGTATAGCATCCAACCGAGAAAATTCTATAATCCGATCACCTCTTTACTTTTGGCGGACAAAGCCAAATGGTCCGGAATGAGGTTGACTGGACAAATTCGTCGTGAAGAAGGCTTACAAACACCACTTCTTGTGAACTCAACTTACAAGGTACGAGAGAGCTCATGTATATGCCCGTTTACAACTGATTCATCTGTTACTTTCAGTCCATCGTTCGACCGTCCAGACGATTCAATCCCGTGAGAGTATCGAAGAAGTTGCAGGCTGCGCTTCCCTATGCTTCGAAACCTAGGGAAATGAAGGCGCAGAATCGACCAACATATTTACAAAAGAGAGCCATTGTTATGGAGCCTGAAGAGAAGAGGGCTGTCGCTCTCTTGCAACAAATCCGTGCCCTTCAGAAAGATCAGACCGCCAGACGAAAGGAAAAGCAAGCAGAACGCCGGGCAGATCACCGCGCCAAGGTGGAAAAGACGGAGGAGAGAAAGGTCGAAAAGAGGAAAGCTGAGAGGAAGGAGCTGATGCGAATCACAGGTATGAAGGCCAAGCGAGGAGGCACAGATGATGGCGAAAACAGTAGTCGGAAAAGACTGCGAACAAGCTAGGAATACAGCATTGCTCGTTATTTAGTATCTATGAACAGATGGGTATCATCATTGTAGAGTATAATTGACACAATCCATATGATTCATTCGTTCACCCTGCCGTGCGCATCCAGTATTTGGGCCAGGCTACTCCGAGGGTTGCGGCTCTCGTCTTCCTTCTTGTCCTTCTTTTCGCGGTCTTCCTTCTCTTGTCGCGCTTCTCGCATAACCAGATTTGCCAGCGCTCTGAAAGATGACAAAGCAGATCCATGTGTATTTCCTGGTGTCGAACTGATCCTAGATTCCTCGCCGCCAAGGCCTATCACGGGGAGTGCTCCATCAGAGGATGTCTCAGGCAATCCAACTGTGGACAGAGGTGGAATACCCAATTCATTTGGTTCCTCCCGCATGATGTGGCCAGGGAACCAATTTTCAGCGGATGACGTATGGCGTAAAGAGGGCTGTTTCGAAGCTTGTGACTTGAACGACCTCGCCCTTGAGAGTGGCGGCCTGATTCTCTCTTGTAACGTGGTGCCTTCTACCTCTTCTATGTCCGTCTCTTGTTCAGGATGCTGTACGCGGGCGGCGAGGATAGGCGGTAACTCGATTTCCTCCAGTGCATCGTCTCGAGTTAGTCGTACATTCGGTTTCAGAAGGGGCTCTTGTGTAATAGAGCTTCTGGGTTCATAAGACTGGCTGTCATGGTCTGTCAGGAGGACCTCCCCAGACGGTCTGGTTCCAGGAATATCACCGAAGAGCTGGGCTTCAAGCTCTCGTGGAAGCCTTCCCACACCTCGCCAGTTTCTATCTGGACGACTGAGTAAAACCACGTGGATCCTGACGCCATCATCGAGATCGAGTCTAGCAAGGGGGTTTCGTGGAAGCCACATGAACTTGTCCAGCGAAGTTGTGTAGAGCGGGTTTTCGTAACTTGCATCGTATGGGACACTGTCGTCCCACTTCGCAGTTGTTGGATGTGCAGTCACAATGGGATTCTCATCGGCGGCATCCAAAGCGGTGGTAGACATACAAGGATGCTCCACTTCATTGGTCAGGTTGTCATCTGCTGTATGGACGGTTGCTTCTGCCAACTGCCCCAGGGATGTTATAACATTGTCGACACGCGGGCCATCTATGCACGGAGGCATAGAGTCCCTGGGATCATCCGGTAACTGGGTACGTATAGAGGGTATAGCCGGATCCCGAGCTGAAAGTTGCCAGGATGGAAAATGCATTTCGAAGGGGAATGCGTGCCACATATAGATCCATGTCTTTGTCTGGAATAGTGGCTTGAGTCTCTTACACAAAGGAAGAGTTTCGCGAGAGGCAATAGAGGGCAACTCGTGTCTGTGCTGCGAGGTTGGCATGATAGAGCCGGTGGAGCAAATCCAATCAGCCTCGAGTTTGTCTGCTGCGCCGTAAGCCGTCTTGCACTTGCGTGATAGGCTATGCGTGATCAGGACAGCACATTGCAGAGGGGACACAGCTCACTAGAGCTTCACCATAATCGTTGCCAGTATCAACAAGCCGGTCAATACGGCCTCGCCAACCTTCTTGATGATGATCATTAACACTAGAAATATGACCTGGATAATTCATGATCCAAGCCACAAACCAAGCGGGAGCATGTATATACCTGTGAAAACACGAGACCATCGCACGAGAAGCGGAGGATGCGATGATTGATATTGAACCCATTCGTTTCGAATGCCCGAGAAAACACCTGCATTTTCTGGTTGCTGAAGTTAATATTTGAGTAGTAACAGAGGCACGGACGTGCCTGATGCTTGACAATCACTGTCATGAACATTCAACAAGGGGACGTTGTAAACCAATGCCGAACTTACCAAACTCAAAAGCCAAGTAAATAAGACAGAATGGGATGACGAGTGGATTCAAAATAGCAAAGACATGCATGATCAGCAGGACAAGCATGTGGGTGGGAAGCCAGTCTTAGAGCGGAAGTGAGTGTAGAACTGACACTCGCAAGGACTCTTACAGGAGTAATCGTATACACGAGGTTTTGTCGCCTGTGCACGCTTCCGCAGAGTTGATGCTGCACGATGGAATGGATACATCCATATTGGAAACTATGCTTGTTAGCGACGTTGACGAGAAAGATTTTGCTGACATACCCCCACTATTAAGATGTCAGTGATGGAATTGCCTCGTTAGTAACAGAGCAAACAAACTTAGGGAAATAGAAAGTCCCACATGCATCCCGGTCTCAAATACAAACCAGCTGCGTTTTCATTACTAAGCATTCCCACTGGGGCTGCAATGTACCCACCCAACGAAGAACGGCGCGGCTGCTGGAAAAGCCTGGGCGACAGTAGTGAGTAAAGACGCGGGTTGTCGAAAAACATTAACGAATGATGAGATGGTGGTGACGCCTGTACGAGGTGTCTGAGCATATGACCCACAGAAAAAAGATTGATATCTTGCCCAACGAGAAGAAAAACACCGCGCTGCGTAGAATGAGTGTAGTCAAAACGGAGAGATTCGATTTCTTACTTGCAGACAAGGAATTTCCAATATCGAGTCATGACAAGATCACTGATCTTGGATACCGTTATGGCAGAATGTCCATGATTTGTGATGAAGCGAAGCAGGGGTGGAATAAGGACAACGAGAATAGAATATAGCAGTGTCGGCAGGAAGCTGTTGAACATGGGTAAACTGAACCATAGTATACCAGGGCAGGATCCCACCTAGATACAAGAGATTCTTTAGCAGGATTTGAGTTGAAGTAGTCACGCTGAGATGCAATTAATGTTGAGCACATTCCTCTGAGAAGTGTTTTACCAGCGATGGAAAGATTGCGGCGATATTCTGAATGGAGAACAAACCAACGATAATTGTGACCTACCATCCTGTGAGCAAGCGAACGTCGCAAGGCCAACAAGATTGGACAAACAGGAGGCACCCATAGGAGAGTGAAGGTCCAAACCCCAATCGAGACCAACAGATCTCGAAGGAAAGCTCCTCGGAAATTAGGTCTTGTAGCACGCTTCCAGATAATGTCGGAAGGGTCTGGCGCGGGGGTCACAAAGCACGTATCTGGGCTGCGTGGATTAAACGCAAGGAATCGGAACGCTTTGCGTGCATGATGAGGTGCAACAAAAGTGACGAATGCTGTGGTTGAGGGCTCTCGCTTTGCTTCGTCGATCGCCCGCTCTTCTTCAATTTGTTTGTCAACTGTGGCAAGTTTTAACGCGTAATAATCGATTGCCACGTCCATACGCCCGGTGTAGCGCGGTTTCATGCGAATGAGAGGCTGGTAAGGGTGCAATAATTCCGGTGGTACACGATACAGCGCCTCCCAGATAGTATCCCCTGTGACAGGCAACGGAGGCGATTGTATTTTTTCCTGAGAAAATGCCTTCGCAAAAGGGCCAAGCGCTTCGACAAGTTTATCCAGGCTAGAGTTGGTCTGTAGACCACCGATAAGTCTAGGTTTGCGAGCGAACTTCTCTGCGGTGGGTGATTCAATCGAGGCATGTTCCTTGGCAGCCAACCTGGCCGCCACGGCGGCCAGAACATTAGAGGCGAGTTTGACATGCAGGGCCTCCAGTTTTCCCAATAATACCTCGCGCTGTTCTAGGAGAGCCTGCAGCTCAGTGGTCTTTCGGGCGAAGACCACCTGTTCGACCTTGGGCATGTCGCCGTGTTCTTGTGCCTCTTCGTCAAGAGGCAACGGCTCTAAGTCTCTGATGAGTTGATTGCGTATGACACCCCACCAGCCGAGCCATCCTCGCTGCAGAAAGGCAGCACGCAATGATGGCATTGCGAGATATCTCTCGAAATAATTCTTTAGAGCTTCCTCACTCCTCATATAGACCGGTATGTTCTCAATCATCACGGTCCGAAAACGTCGACCACGGAATTTCTTCATGTCGGCCGACGGGGTGCTCTGCGCAGCACGGTTGTAACTGTCAACTATTACTTCGTGCCGATAGCGCAAGGCTCCTCGAGTTAGCCAAACTAAGATCGAAGCTCAGGGAATTATAGAAGAGCTGCAGCCAATAGAATACTCACTCAAGGCCCATATCCATGTACCAGTCAGCCAAAAGAGCTGTGTATTATGTCAGAATTTTTAAATGGCTCCTCTGCGCAGTGCGTACAATAACAACATGCACCCATAAAAAGCGATCCGAAGTGACCAGATACTGTAAGGATGCTTTGTTCATACTCCCAGGTAGAATATCGCTGGGATTGAACAACAAATGGATAACAAGGAGAATTGGCAATGATGTGCAAGTATGAAGCAGTGCAAATAGAACTAAAGGCATCCTTCATCAGCTTTGTTACGCGCTGAATGCGTTGGAATACCCACAGGAGGCAGTCAAGTAACGCACATGTACGACAGCATCCAAACTTCGAGTCAGAGCTGGGAGGTTATGTTCCGAATATCGGAGTGTGGGCCATATCCAAGATAGCGGTATTGCTTTCAGTATTGGCGGAGGATGTCTGCCATGCGATTTAGCAGTTATTTACCCTCCAGATTGACACTCGTGTTTACAGTGACCAGCTCCTTGCCATATAAAAGCTACTATTGTCAGCGTTTTGTTCCGGGTTACAAAGAGGCCCAAGAGAACGCACTAGCCAAACTCCCACGTCTCTACGCTTCCCAAGGGCCCCCCCAGTTTGCTTTGTTTTACATCTGGCCGATTAGTGTGCGCCCTCACGCGTCGTAGTGATTCAAACACTGTAAGGCCAACACCCGAAACGATAACCTAGTTCGACTGTGAGTGGAAGACACTTCAATCCTCCGACGACCTGAACCCTCACGGCAAAGACGGCATTGTTGGCGAGGCCCGAGTACAAGCCAGAGTATGTCGAACGGTCGTTGACAGTGGTCATTGGTGACGCTGGAGCAAAACAACAGGATGGAAGGGACGAGGAAGACTCTGTATCCTATCTCCGAGAAGTGAGAAGGGGATGCGGGAATGCAGACATGCGGCCACTGGAATAGTACTGTAGGAGTGAGGTTCGGGGGGCCAGTCCCGTTATGGGGCAACGACGTAATCAGGGTCAACCGTCATTTGAACCCGGCCACATTGACGCAAGCAGGTGTCTTGGAGCAGGTAAATTAAACACTGCCAGTACCATCGAGGGTGAGATGTCTTGTAAAAAATACATCACTTCAAAGTCTCTAGCGCTACAAAATCGTAATGACCGGAAATGACCGCCCAGGGATGGGCCGAGGCGCTAGGAAGCTAGTTCCTCCGTGACAACACCCCCAACAATGTGCCAGCTTGGAAAGGCGTTCCACCCCTGGCTGTGGCCGGCATGTCCGCTGCCTGACGCACCGTCCGCGCCCGCGTCATCATCATTGCCTCAGCATTTGAGGTCCTGTTCGGCACATTCAATGGGGTCGACACTGCCTGTTCTCGTGCGATCACAGCAGACTAGGCACAGTTAGCCACCGCATCTGAAAACCAAACAAACGGCCCACCCGTGCTAAAAGAATTTGCTCCATCCAGCGTTCCCCTTCGACCTGACCAACCGCAAAGACATGCAAAGACTCCTCAGGGCTCTCATAAAAAGCAATGTTATCTGTCGACTTGATGGCAAACACAAATGGTTTTGGTGTTTTGTGGATGCGGGTAACGACATAAAAGTCGTGATTAGTAACCGAGCAGAGAAATGGTTGATCTTTGCCCTACAGCAACAGTCCAAACTGGTACACGAGTGAATCTTGATACGTACCTTTCCACTTTTACTGAGGTAGAAATTACCATCATAAAGATAGAGATGCCGTTTAGACCATTTGCCAGGTTTTGCTTGCCACTGAACCTCGCTTTGCGCGGTTGGAGTTGGGGAAAATAGTGCCTTAATGTTCTCGTGTCATACGGCGGATACATGTGGGGGTGAAATCCAGTCACCTTGCTACTGAGCAAACTGGCTCTCCCCCAATGCTTCAACATAAAGGCGTTCACAGGTCGTTGCATGTCCCATGCCTCACACACCTTCCTGAGATGCTCGAATTCTCGTACAGGTCGTTCTGTGCCATCGTCTCAGGTCCAATCCTGCAAAACACGGGCAAACTCTCACCCATCCCAAAGTCATTCACAAGTTCCCAAAGAGTAACGTCTTGCTGCGCAGGAATATCTCGCGTGGTTGCTCTGGATTGCTTCATGACGATGTCCAAAGCAGACTTAGCGGTGGTAGATGCGTCAACATCAATCTTAACGACTGTTCGCAAATTGAGAACATGGACGTCAACCGTGAACAGAATGTCCAACTGTGGCGGCCCAAAATACGCTTGTGGTGGTCCCGCCACATGGTTATCTGAGAATCCCGCCGAAGAGAAAGCGCAAGATTTCGATTGCGGATCAATGTGACTTTTCTTTGTATTTGATCTTGACAATGATCGTGTGTTCGTGTCACTATCCGCCCGCGATTCTGATTGCGTTATTTGTGCTTCATCTGAAGGACGCGACTGCTGTTGACGCATGGTACCATTTCGAGACACAACTCGAGAAGGCATTTCGGAAGACCGGGGAAGAGCCACGATAGGAGCTGGTGCACCTTGAGTCATAACCGCGTGTCGTGACCCAGGAGCGATAGAACTTTGGAACTCAGATATCGTGGGGCTGGTGATGGGGCCTTTTCTCTTGTCTTCGGACCGCTGCAAGACCGCTGGTCGGCTCTGCTCACGACTGGGTATAGTGGTAGCAACTGGACGCAAGACGATTGATGTGTATGCTGAACCGGCTGGTTCTCGTGCCGTAAGCCTTTTCACCGGGGGACTCGCATCGTTCTTCGATGCAGGTAGACTATGCTGAACCTGTAAATCCATAAGCTTCTGCATGAGTTCCTCGGCCGGTAGTCCTGGAGAAGGCGGCGGCTTCCCCCCTTCGACTTCTATCTGTGAAGGAAGGGCGACGACTGATGACTTGAGTTTTGGAGGACGTCGAGCAGAGGAACGAGCGGAAACGCGGATGGACTTCTGTGCAGCAAGAGCGGTCGGAATCCGATCTGCGAGAGGAATGTCATCGTCGTCCCCGTCTGGTAAGACAACATCAGTGGTGCAAACATAAGTAACACGGCACTCGCACTTTCGGCTGTTTCGGCAGGCGTCTTATAATGAGAGCTTCCAGACGGGGTTGTGGACCTAGAGTACGGCGCAGCGTTCTGAGCGGCCCCAGCGAAAAGGGGCCGGGATGTATTTATGATGCTCGGCATCGATGGGACCGATGAATGGGAGTGGTTAAAACTATCCATAATGACGGTGCGCTGAGTAGGTCTAGAGCGTGAACAAGGCAATGAAAGAAAGTGCCCGGGTGGTGGTATGAAATAGGTCGAAAAAAACTGCTTGCTGGGTGAAGACGCTACGAGCGCAGGACGCAAGGAGAAACTATAAAACTACTCGAGCACCGTTGCAACGCGTTCCAGCAGACAGCTATGCTTCGAATGTCTTCTGTCATTTACCTCCGACTCCAACCACCGGCCGGGTCATTCATTGATCATTCAGTCCTCGGCACATCACAGCACTGGGGGATCTACCATTGCATTCGGACAACAACCGAAATGAAATAGCTTATTCAACAATGTTTTAGGGTATGAGGCAAAAGGGCAGTTTTTTTAAACCCCCAGTCCGTCCAACTCCTCTCATCCCTCAAATGTGAAGCTAGCACCAACCTTGTGAGCTGGCTGGCCGCCAGCAGTATCGTTCAACCTTTGAGTGTCCAGAGCAAGACCAAAAGAAGCCTTCACTCCAGGACGGAGTCCTTGCGTATATCCCAGGCAGAGGACTCCAGCGTTGTTGATCTTCGCTTTGACAAACGCCGAGGTATCGAGATAACTATAACGAGCTTTAGGAGACCGAAGGTCGGCGAAAATTTCACTCACGCCTTCGCACCGACTTCAAGGTTGACATTACCATGAGTGGACTTCGTGTCGTAGATAGCCTTGGCGCCGGCCTCAACGTCACGGTTCACTTTGTGGTAGTAAGAAGCAGCAAATGTGCTCAAGTTGCCCAGGCCATGAAGGGTGACGGCATACTCCGGAGCGCTGTACCCAACAGCAGCGGCGTAGCGGGTAACCATTCCCTTCGTCACATCATAGGACGCCTCCGCGCCAACAAGGAAACCATCACGGCCAACAACGGTGTCCGCAGTGAATGTGGGACCCTCAAGGAAGCATCAGCACGGTCAAGCATCGTACAAAGCACTGATACTGATGATACCTTGAAAAGATCCAGAACAGCACGGGTATGTAGGGCAGGCTGTTTATAGACTATGCCAATCTGAGCGCTCTTGTTGTTCTCAGCCTTGTCAGGGAGAAGGGAGGCGTTCAGATCGATCTTAAGGCCCTTCGCAATCTGATTCTCCAGCTCGACCTGGGATTTGAGCACGTTCGCAGTTGTCCAGGCTTGTGTGAAGGTGACACCGTTCTTGGCGTCCACATACTTGGCCTCGATATCACCGTTAATGGCGGTGGACTTGGAATCACGGAGACCGGCGACTTTGAATGTGACATTTGATGGCGTGCGAGTCTTGACTTCCAGGTTGGTGCCATAGATGGGGTAGTCCTTCCCGAGCAGGTCGTTGCCAGACTTGCCAAGGTCCTGCCACCACCGTAAAAACCAAAAACACAAGCAGCAGAAACATATGCTCGTACCTTCCAGGAAGGGGGGACAGGTTGAGGAACAGACATGATGATAGCGATGAGGACGTTGGAGTGGTGGTGGATGGGAGCAAAGTTGGGGCGGTTTCTGGAAAAACACCTCTTCGGACAATATTGCCCCCGGCCCATTTCGGGTGTCCACGTGCGCGTCCATGTCGTCGCCACTCTCTCCACTCCAAAGAATGGACTCCAACATATCCCACAAACGTCCCCGACAGGTCGAAGGGGAGGAAGTGAGCTCTTTAACGTCCAGCCATGACCATAACACTCTCAGGGACGGCGTTTATCATCCTTCAAAGGCTGACAATGAGGATGAGCAAGACGATGAGCAAGACGAGATTGGCCCGATGCCCATGCCGCTTGGTGAAGGGCCTCGGAAGAAGAGAAAACGTTTGTCCTCTTTGCTATGCTGTCCATTCTGTCAAATTGATAGCTCAAAACCTTAAGTGCTACCACATGAAAGCCTTTTCTTGGAACATCTACCCACCGCAGACAGATATTGGAAAAGTTTCATGCATCGCGACTTCGTCAACTTTGTCACTGTAACAAAGTGAGCAGGGGCCAAATGATGCACGCCTTT
Organism: Dacryopinax primogenitus; assembly: GCF_000292625.1. NCBI lineage: Eukaryota > Fungi > Basidiomycota > Dacrymycetes > Dacrymycetales > Dacrymycetaceae > Dacryopinax > Dacryopinax primogenitus. Next base: position 813,057 of record NW_024467203.1, read on the forward strand.
CTCACGCCATTGTAGGACCGAGTTCATCATTACCACTTCCGTGGACGGTCATGTGAAATTCTGGAAGAAGCAGCAGACGGGCGTCGAGTTCGTCAAACATTATCGAGCACACCTGACTGCGATTGTGGCGGTTTCCGCTAGTGCCGATGGCAATCTGTACGCGAGCGTCGCTGAGGATGGTACTGCGAAAGTATTCGATGTTGTCAATTTCGGTAGGCCGGTCAGCCCTCTTACCGTATGAGTATTGAGCCTTCATTCAGACATGATTAATATGATCAAACTCGGGTTTACACCCTTGTCTTGCTGCTGGGTGCACGGAACAGGGAAAGGAAGATCCATATTGGCTGTGTGCGAGCCGGTTAGATTTGTCATTATGCTCAAAGATTGACAACGTTGCATAGATCCGAGCGAGGAAATAGCACCATTCGCTTCTACGATGGTCGTGGGGACGGCCAGCCATTCGACAGTGTCAATTCGCTGCATCGCTCCCCAGTACATATGATGACCGCACGTCTGTATGATTCCAGCAGTGTTTCAAAGACTTACGACCCCACAGTACTCGGATAAGTATGACATCGTCATTTCCGCCGACGAGGGGGGATTTGTGGAATACTGGCAACCACAAGAACCGTGGAGCCTGCCAAAAACCATATCCGGCCTTTGGCAGTTCAAGAGCAATACAGACTTGTATGAGTTTAAGAGGGTGTGTTCTGATCTTGCCGTGTGGAAACAGGGAGCTGATTCATAGCAGACGAAGAGCCTCCCCACTTCCCTTACACTCTCACCGGACTCGTCACATTTTGTTGTGTTATCCATGTCAGATAGGCAGATACGTATTTTCAACTTCCTGACCGGGAAAATGGTCAGAAAGTACGATGAATCTCTTTCAGCGATACAAGAGATGCAACAGGCTGAGACAGCTGTTTCCAAGGTGGAGGACATGGAATTTGGTCGGAGGTTAGCAGCTGAGAGAGAGCTGGAGAAGGATGTCAAGGCAGCTGCAACTGCCAACGCGGTCTGGGACGAAAGTGGGAACTTCGTGCTATATGCGACGTTACTTGGCATAAAAGGTATGTCATGTGTGCATTGACCGCGTTGTATATGAACCCACCATCTTGTCAGTCATCAACATCGTCACTAATCGCGTGGTTCGGCTGCTTGGAAAGGACGAAACTTTGCGCTGGCTGAATTTAAGTCTCTATCAAGGCGCCCCCGAGAAGAAAGGCTTTGTCACTGCCGTGAGTTCGAGTCCTCGCAGTTTGACTTCCTTGACATGTGAAGGCCATGGCAGCGTCGGCAAACCCCATATTAGAAGCTAAGGAGACACGCGACCCAACTCTTTTCTGTACTGCCTTCAAAAGAGGTCGGTTTTATATGTTTGGGCGTCTAGAACCCGAGTGCGTGCAAGCATCCACACCTATTTTGGGACTGCCACTGATTTGCGTAAAGAGAGGTCAAAGGCCAAGGCGATCGTGATGTCTTGAACGAACGCCCTACCCGAGATGAGCAGACAATGGCTGCTTCCATACCGATCAAGAAGACAGCTGTTTTGGCCACGCAAGCTGTCATACATACCGAATTAGGTGACATCCACATCCGCCTCTTCCCCGAGTATGCTCCCAAGGCTGTGGAAAATTTTGTCGGCCATGCCAAATCTGGATATTTTGAAGGTGTCATCTTCCATCGGGTTATTCCCAAATTTGTGCGTAAGTGCTCTGCCCTCACATGAGTCTTTCTGATGAACGGAAGATGATTCAAACCGGTGATCCACTGGGAGACGGGACAGGAGGGACGTCAATATGGGGCACGGAATTCGAAGATGAATTCACTCCAGCTTTACGGCATGATAGGTTGGTCCGCTTTCTGAAGGTACTGTGATATCACTGAAAGCCTGCCGTTTCAAGGCCGTACACAGTAAGCATGGCAAACGCAGGTCCTAACACTAATGGTCGGTCAGAATATCTGCCCAAGTGCAGGGCTGATGTTATGCGCAGGATCACAATTTTTTGTTACTACAACCGTATGCCCTTGGTTGGACAACAAACACACCATATTTGGACGTGTTGTTCACGGCCTCGAAGTTGTTCATGTCATAGAGAATGTAAAAACCGACAAAGTGGACAAGCCGTACGAGGACATCAAAATTGTCAATGTGTCCGTCGAGTAATAGGAATGGAGAATAGTTCATGTCATCTTGATCGGTCTGCTTCGCACTTGGACGGTATTCGTGGTAATGTTTCACAGCACATAAACAGTTGTACGGCATATAAAAGAAGAGCGAACTGCAATCAAATACCGGTCTGAACACTCTGCGCCATCTCGTCACCTCTACCATCATATGAAAACCCCGCGAATTGGGCTTGTACTGTGGACGAAAGCTGTGAATCCGCTACGACGCTGTCCAGTGGTTCCTCAGACGTGAAGACTTGGTCGAAGTTGCTGGTGTCTATTGCGCTTGCCTGTTATATCAAAATAAGCATTGTACGCCTTCTGCTCATCCAAAGCCAGCTCACCACACTTGGCTTGAAGGGAGGCTGTATCTGCTTCGCCGCGAGTTTCTTCCAGTCGATATGCCGACTGAAGAAGGGATGTGCTTTGATGTCCTGTGCCCCATTCACACCAAGTCGTCTCGATGGATCCCTGTTCAACAAGCCCGTGAGAATGCTGCGAGCTTCTGCACCCATGTCGTCAGGGAATACGAGAGGATCATACATGATCCTCTTGTACATCTCGGGTGTATTCTCATCGTAGAAGGGAGGCAAGCCAGCTGGGCACAGGTATCAGGGCATTCAGTTCTCTTTGAGTGCCAACAGAAAGATGACGCACTCATCATTTCGTAAAGCAAAACACCAAGTGTCCACCAGTCCACTGTTTTAGCGTAGCCTTGGTTTGTCAATAGTTCAGGAGCCAAGTACTCGGGGGTTCCACAGAACGTGTTGGTGGTTTCATTGTCGGTCATGTTGAGCTTACAGAGTCCGAAATCACAAAGGGCTATGTGACCCGTGTAGTCCAAAAGAATATTTTCGGGCTTCAAGTCACGATATACCACGTTGAAGTCATGGAGATGTTCAAGCGCCAGCAATAGCTCAGCAGCGTAAAACCTGCTGCGCTCCTCGCTAAATCGTTGCTCGCGCTGAAGATGGTGGAAGAGCTCGCCACCGTTGACAAAGGCTAGCACAAGATATAGCTTTTCAGGGGATTGGAAGCTGAACTTGAGGGGAACGACGAAGGGGTTGTTGACCTGGGCGAGGACCGTTCGCTCTGCCAATGTATGTGTGACTTCCGATTTATTCACGATGTGAGCTTTGCGTATTGTCTTCAAAGCATAAATTCGACCCGTGTCTCGTTTGCGAACTTGCATAACCTGCTGGGTGGTCAATGTGAGCGCTTCAGGAGGGTAATACATCCCAACCTTGCCAAAGCTTCCTTTCCCAACCACCTGAAGCAGCTCAAACGAATGAATAGTAAGCGGCACAGCCTGTAGGCGATGCTCAATCAGTGAGATCATGATCATAAACGCAAATCTCACCTGGCTAATCGATTTGTACATGATCTGCAAGTTCACTTCACCTGACCCTCCCGTAAGGGGAATCCATTCGTTGATAACTCTGGTGCTGGCCGTTTCGAAATCAGGCATGAACTTGACGCCTCCCAAGTAGAGATCAGATTTGCCCATGGAATCCACGCCAGCATCGTTAACCGCGTCACCGGCGCCAGATCTCAAGTATAATTGTAAGGAAACCTCGCCGGATCGGGACACATCGCTATGCGGATGATCAGTTCACGGTATTGCGCGTAGAGTCAGAATAACCTCACAAGTGCGTTCGATACATCCAAATCGGTCCCGCGATGTCACCTCCCAATGCATCAAGTAGGATTTCATTTTTATCGAACTCGATGATGACATACGGAAGCCACCAGACCTGCTTTCGCTGAAGGCTCTCCCGGTTCTTTGACGAGCGAGCTTGCTGCTGCTGCTTGCTTACACTTGCGGCCGATACACTGGACGCCACCTGAGCCTCTTGAGATCTGAGTGCTTTTTCGACCGCTGACGGCAATGGGACGCCGTTGGGAAGGGAAAGGCCGCGAGCTTGGGCAACACAGACAGTTAACAGACCAGAGCGGCTCACAGAGGCCTTGTCGAACGACCCATTCACGTTGCCAGGAGTCGGGGTGGTTGATCGACTGATATCAGCACTCGCAGTTAGGGACGGGTTTGACGATTTGGTAGAAAGCGTCGCGTCTTTGATCTCTGCAATTCCCGATTAACTTGGGGTTGTGACTCACACACCCCTCGACATACTTTTCCCAATCTTCCAAGACATAGTGGGTATACGAGGGTCTCGGTATGGATAAGATAAGTGCGCCGCCTTCGATGGCCGGATGATATATGATTGTTACTATAATCGAGGAAGAGAGAGATAGTTCAAGAGTCACAGAGGAGGGGGAGGGGATTGTGTCGACTTGCGTGGAATTAATTCCTCCGATGACCCCAATTCGGAGGCAAAGTCGCCAGAATGGCCCTCAGGACCCTGTATCCCCTCAATGACCCCTCTGCCATGGCATTAGGGATACATTTGCACTTCTGAAGTTAAAATAGGGCACATATGCTAAGAGAACAAAGTTGGGGTCCTGCAAGTCACAGATTGACAAGATTTGACAGAGACCTCTCAGTGATAGGGAGAAAAAAGAGAACAAATAACACCATCATCTACTGTGTGCTTGTTACTTTTGTTGCCCACTGTTTCTGTAATTTTCAATTTTGTTGATATATGCACTTTTGGGTGAATGTTATCACAGGCTTGGGCAGGACCCCTGATTTACTTATTTTCCCAAACACCCTTTTTATTCAGCTTCAGAAGCCAAATGTGTCCCTAATGCTGCTCCAGAGGGGTCATTGCAGGAAATTGAGCCCAGAGGGGTCATCAGAGGAATTAACTCGACTTGCATGCACAGTCCACCTGAGCCCCCTCAGGAGCAAAGCAGGTTTGTGTCTGCCTGCCCCCAACACAGATTTGTGATGTGACATGGGGACCCTGAGATTCCAGCTGTATTCCAGCTTTTTTAATGAGAAATTACACATATTAGTCAGCCCATTCACATGCTCAGCCATGCCCCAAATGAGACATAGACTGCCATTGCTGAAGCAACCACCTCCTTGTGTGAGTACACTTGCTATTTCTTGGATAAACATGCACTCATGGCACATGACAATTGTTACAAGGGCATACCTAGTGTTAGGGCAACACAGGCTGACTAAGTCTGCTCACCTAAGAGTGCCAAGAGTCTAAGCA
>NW_024467203.1:823921-825089 GCF_000292625.1 Dacryopinax primogenitus
ATATGACCAAGGATGAGGTCATATGAGGTCATGCACAGCCATGCACAGCAGGTCACCTGACCATCCAATCCTTCCAGCAGGTTCCAGCACATGCCAAGGTATACCAGCTACTTCCATGTCATAAAGGCTTAGTCATGTCTCTTGACCAACCAATGAGCTGGTGCCCTGACACCTAGCTCTCTTGTGCAACAAGCCAACACCCAAAGCCAGTGCCTCATCTCTCACACAAGGAAGTGCTGGCTTACTAGGTATGTGTTTTGGTTCACCTCATGAAATCCTTGTTCACACCATCCTAGTCACAAGGAGCAGTCTTGCCAGTATCACCAGGAGTATGATGCTCAACACTGTGCCAAAGCAAAACTTCAGAAGGAAACATCAATCACATGCCTGAAGCAATACCAAGCTCACAAGAAGAAGCAGGAGATGCACAAAGAGACCACTGAAGTGTTGCTCTTGCTCATGCAGAGTCTCTAATCATGTTATTCTTGAGTTGTAACTACTCATAGCTAGGCACTTGGACTTGTAACCTGTCTTGGTCCATCAAAATGTACATGTTATGCTGCATGGTTACCCCTGGTGCTTGTGGAGTGGGGTAGGACCACCCAGGAGCTGGTTGTTGGCCTATACCAAGCATTGGCAGGAATGAGGTTGCAACTGGAACATGTTGTGGGGCTTGCCACCATGACACATTCTGCATCTGGGGCAGCAAGTTATGCATGGGCACAAGGGGCACACATTGTAAGGGCTCCTGAGGACTCAGTCTGTGGTCAGGGGGTGGACCTTGAACTTGTTTGGGTGGACAACCTTGTCTCTTAGCTGGCTTCTGGGCTTGGCCAGCATCTTGAGTGCTCAGAGTGGGTGTAGGAAGGGTGTCAAGTCAACAATGCTTGGCAGTGTGATTCTGGGATTCAAGCAGCTTTTGAGCTTGGTCTTGCTTGGCTCTCTCCTCTGCTCATGCTGCCATGGCTTGTCCAAGTTGCTTGGCTCACTGCGAGACTTTGTCAGCCAACATTTGTCAAAAGTAACATGTGCCAGCTATGAGTGCCTTGTGTAGCTGAACAAGTGCCATGAGGTTTGAAATATTTGAGGGGTTCATGATTTCACCTGAGAAGGGCCAGCTGTTAGGGCAACACAGGCTGACTAAGTCTGCTCACCTAAGAGTGCCAAG
>NW_024467203.1:825392-867447 GCF_000292625.1 Dacryopinax primogenitus
AGAGTCTAGGCAGGCAACAAGGAAATGGAGTAGACCTGATGACTAAGACCTATCTACAGTATAGGTACCTGTGGATGATCCTAAGAGACCAAGTCTGCAGAGACAGTCCCCAGGCAGAGTAGGCCTTATATTTATACCTCTGTGGTGGAACCTGCTAGAACATCTTGCTTACTCAGCCTAGTCAGGTGATCAGGTCATATGACCAAGGATGAGGTCATATGAGGTCATGTACAGCCATGCACAGCAGGTCACCTGACCATCCAATCCTTCCAGCAGGTTCCAGCACATGCCAAGGTATACCAGCTACTTCCATGTCATAAAGGCTTAGTCATGTCTCTTGACCAAGCAATGAGCTGGTGCCCTGACACCATTCTATCTACATTTTGCAAGTGAGCAGCTTGTCACCTTGAGCCTGTGCTTCCTTGACCTTGTGCTTGAGGCAGGGAGGTTCAATGTGAATGGAGGTCCACACAGGTTGGATCTCAACATCAAGCCACTTGATTTCTTGTTTCATGCATTCCATGTGTAGCCACTTGATAGTGGCTTGGCAAACCTTGGGACTGGCCCATTTCTGCTTGAGGATATCATTCTGAGAGTATTGCAGGAGGGCAAAGTCAGAGAGGAATGAGTAGTCAAGAACCTCTTGAAATGAGAGCATGGGCCAAGACAGGTCCCAAGCAAGCTTGTTGTACCTCATTAGAGCTCCTTGAATTGTGGTGCTGCGCTGCTTAAGCACTTTTGAAATTGATGTGCACATCTTGTAGCCTGTCCACAGATGAGTCGAGGCAGTCTGCTGCATGGTCACCTTATGATGGAGCAATGAACCAGTGCCACACAGATTGCACTTTTCTATCTCAAACAAGTGCTGGACTACAAGTCCTTCAAGCTTGTCCAGCACTCAGTTGTATCCATGACAAGCAAGATCATGCTCTGTCTGCTTCCAAGTTTCTGAGTCAGGTGTCCAATGCTCAGTGTCAAGTGCAAGTTCATACTGGGTTGCAAGTGCTTCCAAGGTTTGCTCAGTCTGGAGGAGGCACAAGTAGTCTCATTTGAGCATGCATTGTCTTGATGTGGCTGGAAGTGACTCCCAAGCTGTGGCAGGCATGGAGAGAAAGTTGTGCAAGCCAAGTTGAGCCTGCTCCTGCCTAGGATTTGGTCAGATCCATGATGACTGGCCAAGTCTTGCCAAGCACAACTCACTGAGTCAACTGTAATCTCTTGAGAGTTTCCAGATATCAGATGGCTAGAGCCTTGGCTTCCAGCTCTCACACAAGTGAGTGAAAATATTCTTGTTCCTCCTGCAGGAAACCCAAGAAATCATCATCTGTGAGGTGCAGGTGAGCTTGAACCACATGAATTGCACTTCTGTTGGTCTTGAGAATGGCTAATGCCTGCTTGTACTTGGTGAAGAGCCAGTCTGCTGCATTCTCTGTTATTTACACTTGCAGGGGCTTGAAGAAGTCATGCACCTAGGCCAGCTTGTTGGTCCTCATCCCATCTCACCCAGAAACAATGCAAGGTCACATGCCTGTGATACTCTGAGGCATGCCAAAAGAGCAGAGCAGTCAAGTTCTGCTTTGAGAAGATCCACTTGTTAGTCTCAAAAACTTTGAGACCAGCTGAGGTGATGAATTGAGGATGGTATTGAAGCTGACATTGCCAATTGTGGGCATACCCATGGAATGCACCCACAAAAACTTGCAAGGCTTGAGAATGGGCCATGGGATCAAGGGTGCTGTTTGTGATGGTCTTGGAGTGGTTGCAGCCAATATCATAACCCATGGCAAGATCCTGACCCAACATGCTCAAGATCTTCTTGAGGCACACTAATGAGTACTTTGCACTGCATAGCATGGTGGATTAACTCTCAATCCAAAAAGAGCTAGAGATGACTTACAGTTTGCCCAACTGTATCATGTCTGTGGATATGAGAATGAAAGCATGTCTGCATGAAGCAAGAAAGTTCCTGCATGCATGCAGGGCATCATGCCAGTGCTTGACATTGTGTTGAGCAAGGCTGGTGCCCCACCTAACTGTGCATTCTGCATGTCCTTCATCATGCTTTGCTTCATTGAGGTGGCAAGATTTGATTTCCTGATTCAAGTTAGCCACAAGAAGCACTGTTGCAAACAGACTTGCACCTGCTTGTCCACCAAGTCTCTTGCAAACTCATTCACATCATCTTGAGAGAGGATGTAGTTACTTGCAAACTTGGAAACATCCTGGTGCCCTGCCCTGGCAAAGTGTTTACTTGAATTGTTGCCATCAACCAAGAACAGCTTGGAGTGAGGTAAGACTGGTTCCCCAACTAGCTTTTTGAGAAGTCAGCAGTTTCTTTTCCCGAACATTTTGGATGGACCCAATATTTGCAAGCCAGGCAGGAATTCTTCAGGTGCCAGTCTAGAGTATCTTGGTCAAATGCATGCTTCACTTGCCTCTTGATTGTGAGACACATTTTGAGCCAGATATTGTATGCTCTGCTCAGGAGTACATGAAGATGCCACCAGTATGGTACCTGATTTTATTTCAGCACACTCGACTTGTGGGAAGCATGAAAATGAGTGATGTACCCCATGGAGATCACACAAGATGCAGGCAAAGGACTCATGAGACACATATGCATGGACCTGTGCAACATGCAGAACTTGCATGATGTGCAAGGAGATTGCCCATTGCAGCTCATCAGGACTACACAGCATGTATCCTTGCTCCAAGAGATGACAGAGGAGGTTCTTGCTGAATCGAGTAGCATGAAATCAAGTCAACAAGCTCCCTGGCAGCAAGTCAGAAATTCAGCATGGCAAGTGATGGGCAGCTGGCTCAGCTCACCTTTCCAGCCCACTACCTGTATCAAGTACCCACCTGAGCCTAACAACTCAGGAATCAGGTCCACATGCTCCTTTGAGTGACCATGCTGCCAATGCAGAAATGCTTGCTCCATCACTGGAAGCTCAGCCACCCAGCAAGCATTCCATCTGGCAAGCTTTGCAGCATGAGGCCTGGATCCAATGCTGTGCCATGATTGTGTGTCACTGAAAGAGCATGTCAGCCAAGCACAGAAACTGAATGAGGTCCACACACTGATATTCTTGTAAGACAGATTCAAGAGCAGGCTCATCCTTCTCAGTAACCCATGCCTGCTCATCCAAGCTCCCAGCCATGTCCATATCCAGCCCATCCTTGGTTCTTGGGATGGCAGTCTCTCTGGCAGCTTGCAGAGCATAGTGCTGGCTCATGTAATTGAGAGCCTGTTCCTCTTCCTCACTCAGGACCTGCTTCCTCTAATTTCATGCATTTTGGATCTCTCTGAGTCCCACAATTCATGAGCTGAGAGAGAGCAGAGGGGGTGTGTTTTCGAGTTGCCTGCTGTCACTCCTAGCTTGTCTTGCATCACACAAGGCTGACAGCATTGTGCTCTTCCCTCAGTGTTGCATTTGTGAATCTGGGAGGACAGAGAGCTTGACACTGCATGAGGTCAAGCTTGCACTGGATCTTGCTGGTGGTAAGCCACTTTGAGTTGGAGGAATTGATGAGTTCATCAAGCCCTGCAATCTCTACATGGTCTGTATTGGTGGGTCAGTCATGCCCTGATGCGCCCAAGCACATGGGGCTTTAGTCACATGACTCTTGTCATTCTTCAAAATTACAAGAGAAGACCCTTTTATGCTGGATTGAGCTGGAATCAGGGGTCCCCGGTGGATTACACAAATTTGTGTCGTGGGCAGTGTCTGCCCCCGGCATGAATTTCCGCCAAAACGGGGGTGTTACGGGTGGCACAGTCGTGACGGGGGCAAATTCCTACCCTGGAACACGCGAAACATTTGCTGTTTTTTGGTTGTTGTAAAAATAAACCATTTCTTGACAATTAATGTTGTTATGGGTATTCAGTATATTTTATAATAGTTTACCACACATAGCACACTCGGCAAGGCATGATCAACCGCTGCCCCCGGAGTGTCTGATACAGAATTATTTATCTTCCATCCATTTGCGCGGGATCAGGTGGGAGCCTGAGGGGGTAGGGAGGGCAGGGTGACTCGCTCTCAAATAGGAGTGATTCGAAAGTACTTCTAAACAATCAAGGCACTGAAATTCCTCGAAGTGTAGTAGGACGACCTTACCAAGCAAGCAGGAGTCAGGTGACCTGCAATCCGACTGCCCAATACTCCAACCTTGCCGAGAGTCATCAGATTTGTCACTCGATTGTAAACAATACCTGCATAACCCTGCAAGGCCCGATACGCTGTTACAACATTTGATTCTCATGATTCAGGCTCTGGAAATACTTCATCGAGCCACATTTCGTAGTCCAGATGATCCACTGGATCCGATGATAACGGAATTACCTCTCGCAGATAGGCTACAGCAGACGCAGACAGCACTGCCTGTTGAAGATCCACTTCTGTCATGAACCCCTAAATTTGATGCACTCGTTCACCTGCTGTTGTCTACTGGTTTTCAAGGTGCTCACCTTTTCTCCTGCAAGTGATCTGAAGGCATCACGAAGCTGTTCTGGGGACGTTTGATCTTCCGTGATTTCCACCTGCATCAGAATTAGAAGAGACATCCACAAGATCAATGACAACATACAAGAAGATTTACGAAGGCCGCAAAAGTTACAGCCCCGTACTCCTCTCCTAACTGGGTGAATATAGTTTCCAGATCCTCGTCCTGTGAGATTTCTGTGAACACGCGTAACCAATGCACAGGTCAGCATCCAGTCGCACCGAATACACAATACCAAGGCTCGCCAGAGCAGCCGCCATTTCTCCCATGCTAAGCGTATTTGTCTCGTCCTTGTCAAAATATCGGAATGTACTCTCAAACTGCTCCAGCTGTGCTGGCGTCAAGTTTGACATATTGCGAGAAACAATCTTTCCAAATATTAGATGCATGATTGAGTCAGGAGGAAACGAGCAAGCCTGATTATCAATGAATGCGACTTTCTTTGAGATTGCTTGCTGAAGTAGACGAAACTCGAACTGCAAATCCTGGTAGTTGAACACGGTGTGATCGTTTTCTTCGACGTTTGCTGATTGGCAATCTTGTTCTGCTCGTTCCAGAGTCACGAGTCGAAGAAGCAACGGCTCCAGGTCGGCGCTGATTGCTTGGAGTTGTGTTCGTTGAGTCTAAGACAACGCGGGTTAGAACCAATATCAACGCATAGGTACCACTCGCTTCTAGTGGGCCGTCCAAAGCCGCGAGATCAGCTGCAACCTTTCTCAACTGTTGTTCGTATGCGTTAGCTTCATTCGCGAACGTCTGGCGCAGGGTCTCCTTTATACTGCAAGATCGCTTGATATTGACACTCATCGTGGCTTGAATGAAACAGCTCACTTGCGAATCTGCGCATTGACAGCCCTGGATCTCTTCCCCTCGCATTCTAACAAACAAAGCCAAGCGGTATCCAACCCCTGCGGCATGTTAACGTTCCGACCGACTGGAAAGGCACGCAATTTTGCGCTCACCGCAAGATCCAGTCCGTCGGGAGGTTCGTACGGTCGCAAATTGTACGTCTTTAACTTGGTTTGGACATTACCCAACAAAGTACCCAGGTCCTGCTTTTCTGCCACCCAATCCCTCTTCATGGTCTGTTTATACAACAGAAATGTATTGGACTGCGTCTTGGCGTCCTCGTATGTTCCTGTGAAAGGAGTTGACAGCCATTCTTGTTCCTTGTCACGCAACTGATGCAGCAGCTAGTGGCATGCATGAGTGACACAGATTGCTTGCAGCAGGCAGTCGAACCTTTTCGATGCGTCGCTCGTAATCATTCTTGCTCAGCCAGACAGAATGCATGAGTTCAGCGAATTTCTCGACGCGTCGGGATACTGTCTCTTGTTGATCTGCAACCGCAATTTCCGTAAACTTCCGAAAATCTTCTCACGCCAAATAACACACTCGCCCATAGAAGAAAATGCATGAAAGTATGAGGCAACATAGGTCATGACACTGCGCTCATCAGGAGGGCGGGCATCCGCGAGGTCCTTAACTTCCAATAGTTGCTGTTGTACACATCAGCATCAACACCACGGAAAGAGAGCTTGTTGCACACTGGTATGCTGAGATGATGTGCGGCCACATCGAACGCTAGCTGGATCACACGGTGGGTGTCCGCCTGTCAGAGAGAACGTTGAGACTAGTTAAAAATATTCCAGCTGATTCAATGGGTCGAGTACCTTTTCAAGCGAATGGTAGTCCAACAAGTCTGGACGGTGGTGATGGATGAGAGCGCATCTGACAACATAAGGAGTTGTCCAAAACATAGGTATGAACAAGCTTACAGCGCTAGACCGTCAGACCAGCTGTAGCCGAAATCAACGACGTTCACTTCCGGGTAATTTGCAGTTTTGCGTTGGCACCACAAGAGCAGGCCTTCTTTGGCCGATAGACCTTCTTCGCTACGAGCATTTCGGTTGGCTCGAGAGCGATGACACCCGACGGCAATTTCCTCACCTGATGTCCGCTATTGTAAACCGTAGTATGAGCGTCCATATCATCCCCAGAATCAGTTTCAGATTCCCATCAATTATATCTCGCCAGGGGTCAATCGTGTAAAGAGATAGTTGTTGAGGCTCACCTTCCGGACCTATGTTAGTGAGCTTTACACCCCGTGATCGTATGAATTCCAGAGCTTTATTCACGTTTTCTGCCTTCTGAACTCGCATCTTTGGGACCTTGTTGAAGCGGCCTAGAGAAGTATCTCCTGCGAACCTCTTTGAGAATTCTGAACCAACAGTGGCGTATAAGTTACCCATGATTTCCTTGAGTAACAATGTCATCGACCTGAATCACGTTGAAAAAAAATCATTATACCATGAGTTGGATCAGCTTCACGCCGTCAGAAAGATCCTTGACCAGCGAGGTCATGAGCGGGTAGCCTTGGGATTCGAGCTTGCTGTTAAGCCTTCAGAGGAGAAGTACATCAGGGAAGCATGGACAGTCACAGGTGCGTAGAATAGAACCAACCATTTGCAAAAGGTTCGTTCCTGCACATCTCGAGACTGAGTTTCGAGTGAATCCATCAAGGGTTGAGGGATACTGATTGTGCTCGGCCTTCACCAAATTGAACAACACTGTGACCGACACAACAAACTCAGGGACGCGTTGTGTGACGCGTGACTCCCCTTGCACTGTGCAACAGTTCGTAAAAGTGATCACTATGGATCACGCATCTTCGGACCGTGAATTCTTGGATACAGTTCCAGGAGAAATTGCTTTTTTTCGTGGGATCATGCAAGCGCGCCCTGTGGGGATCAATCGACATTTTCACATGTTGACAGTTCAGCAGCATATTAAGGACGCCACCAAGCGGAGTGTGACCGTCCCAGTGTTGTGGGACAAGCTACACGCTCTCTATGATCTGGAAAAGCTAGAAAATATGGTAGATTGTTCATGAGAGAACTGTCTTTAGACTCTAGCTGATTACTGTCCAGGATGTATCTGAAGAAGACGAATCTCCGCCACAGATGGAAATACCGCTACCCAATGATGACAAGACACCTAACTTATCCTCACCGGCTGTCCGAAAAGTCATATTCCATCCTCATTTTCGCGAGGAATTTTTTCTGCCTCAGGAAGAATACGATTTGCTTGTTGCAGAAAGAAGACTCAAAGAGCTACCTAGCTCTGCTGATGAAAGCACAACCAGGCCGTCAAGACGTAATCTCCGAGGGAAGGAAAGAAACGCTGGACTGGTGTCAGGGGATAGTGAAAGTAGTGAACTCACAGAAGGAGACGGTGACCAAGATGCCAAGGCTGACGAGAGCATGGACGGTCAGTTTGTTTTTTTGTTTCGGTTGTCTACTACACGGTCTCATCAGACGGTATGCTTCTCAGATCGAGGACACCCGATCCGGCACGGCAGACAGCCTACCAAGCAGACGAGGAAAACTGCACAAGTATCCGCGAAAGCTCGAGGAATACCAAAGGCTGAACATGTAAAACGAAGGAAGGTTTGTAGGTTTCAGTCTTGCCATCATCGATGGCTGAGTCATTTGGACAGCGATGGACAAGCAAACCGTGACAGCATGCCCAAGAAACACTCCTGAAGGGGCGACATACAAAGCTAGCGCCATCGAGCAGATGTTATACATTAAATCTGGGGATACGTGTAACACGGACAGCACATATATAAGACTGTCTGGTGCCATCTATCTACCTTGACCCGCAAAGAACCCGGAATTGTGTAGCTTACTTAATTTGCGTGGAAGGCCCGTGGAGTTAATCCCACCACGCTGACCCTTCTCCTTTTATGTATGTGACCCAGTAATGTCTGTCCCCGCCAGTCCACGTAAATGTGGTGTTTGATTGATGACTGTGATTTCTAGGAATCAGAAAAGGTCCGATACAAAATCTGAATATATAGAGGCACGCAAGGGAGGCAATGGACCCTGTTTTGCCAAATATAACAATTTCTGCCAAATCTGAACATATGGACATACACCTATGATATGATATAATACAATGAGAAATATGATACTACCACTAACCCTAACCCTAACCCCTACCTTCCCTACCTGCCCTAACCTTAACCACCCCTAACCTGCTAGATGGGATCATGGGATCCTAACCAACCCTAACACCATGCAGGCATGTATATGTGCTGTAAATACTTTCCTTTTTAGGGAATTATAGATGCAATTTGCCTCTGATGCATGCACCCTATACTACTCATCTCATGTGTGCTCACAGAAGGAGTACAGAAGATACCTGAGTATGAGATGGATTTGCCTGTCCACTCTGCAGGAGTATAGATGAGAAAAGGAGTACTATGTAGCATGTAGGTTGATGCAGATCAGAGGCAAAGGACCCTACTTTTACCATATATAGAAAGATAACAAGCCAATCCTGTGGACATTGCCCATAGCACTGCTTACATAAATAATTATCTTAGTTAAAAAATATGATATTATCACTACCACTAACCCGACCCCTAGCCCGGATCCTAACCAGTACCCTAACACTACACAGGCATAGGGGAGGAATTCCCTTTTTCGGCAATTACTGAGGTAAGGGACCTCCCAATCCGCGTTATCTATCCCACATGTAACATTCTATTCATCTATCCTGCACACGGGCCATGGTTGCAAGGACAGAGTCGAACATCATGCGTTCTGAAGATATTCTTAAAATATGCAAACGCCATATTAGAAGCTCGTCAAATTCTCTGATTCTGTTTAGCAGATCCATCCTTGCTGTTGCATGTCGGTTGAGGTGTGAATAAAGAACGAGGAAATCCGTTGTATTCTCTAAATGGGGGCAGGCTCGGTTATCTGTCAGACATTTTCATATCCGAACGCCAAGGGGTGGAGTTGTTGAGTGCCTTACGTGAGGTTTGTCTTCTCCCCAAAGCAAGATGTGCTCTCTGAAACATATGCAGGAATACCCGAGGTTTCAAAGCACAGCGTTTGTCCAAACTGCTGGTGGTGATCACACGTTCCTGGTGAACCGACATATGCTGCATGAGAACACAATCTTAGAAGGCAGAGTGTGGGTGCATCTATGCCGCGGCTCGTTTATTACGGTCCTACAAACTTCTCATCTTGCTTACTCTGTCTGATTGCTCCATTTTAGTTCCACGAACCTCCAAACGCTGTTATTTCTGTTGTCACGACGATTCGAACCATGCTACCCGTCCCAGCCATCACAACATCCCTGGTGGCGGTCGAGTGCGAGACACGCATTCTAGTGGCTCTCGCCGGCGTGCTACTGGAGTACGGGGTTGTCTATGTCCCCTCACCGGACATGTGCCTGCTGCATTTACCTGTGACGATATGCAGTGTGATTCTTACTGGTAGCAACGAGCATATTCTGCTCCAGTACTGTTTCCCCAGAATGCTCTCCGAGACCTCATCCTGCAAGGGCCCCCCCATCCTCCAGAAATCCTTTATACATCGTTTCACTTCACGGCTCCATGGACAGCACAGCGAGTGGGATGGTATCCGGGTAGCGATGTATGATAGGGTCGAGGCGCGCTTATGTCTATAATGAAATGGGGGACAAAGGTTCTGCCCATTTCGTAACTGACGTCAATATGAAGACAATACATATTATACACAGTCGAGAAGAGGTACTGGGCCACCTGCTCTCAAACAATGATACAGCCGTCCCGCTTCCCTCGTCCTTCCAATCCCTCCAACTGAGCGAGTTTCACTTTCTCGGCGGCAGTCAAGAGCTGAAAAAGAATAATGAGCGGCTATTATCGTCATACTGGTTTGTCCCCACCCCTTTATTTGCTCTCTCCTTCAAAGCTGCCATCGCACTTCTCTCCTCTGCCATTGCCCTCCTAGGTGCAAACGAATACATCGCGGGAACCAACATTGTTAGAAAAGAGTGGGGGCGGCGAAAATGATGATGGAAACGGTAAGGAACGACCCGGTACGAATGAACATCTTGGCTTTAGATTCGGAGAGGGTGCGGAAGAAGCCTCGCACCGGTCAGCTTTCGAGAATGGCACGCTGCTCATCAGCCCACTTCCAATCTTCTCGTTTCTCAATGAAGAGGACGATTGAGCTCCGTTTGAGGAAGCTGGTTCTTGTGCCATCTTAGGCCTCGCAGTCTTGAGTTGAGAGTACCACACCTGGTTGTTGGCATGAGAGTTATCGACACGAGAATTCAACGACGGCGTTTTCGACATTGTGGGACGGCCATTATTAGGCCCAGAGATAGACGAACATGAGTGCGATGCAGCAAATCTGTGTTCGGGGCAAAACTGCCTTCTACATGACTAATACATTCGGTGAGTAAACGCATCACCAAGTTTGGTTCAGTACATACCGGGCAGTGAATGGGAACTATCAGAACTTTCCTACAGCGAGCATGTGCGCATATACGTGCACTTTTCTTGGAAGACCCTTCCCTCCCCAACGCCTCACAGGATGATTTAAAGTGACTTTCCATGGCAGCCTGAGCATGAGTAAGCACCGGAATAAGATCTGTGACAAAAAGTTACTCACGTCTGGATCACCGCCGCTGGGATAGGCAACAGGAATGTTGCAGAAGGGACAGCTCGGCGCTACACGGTTGTGCATAGTCGGATCCCACTTGTTACATCGATGTGCATCAGGGAGAAAGTGGGAAGAGCAAAAGGTGTATGAGCAATGTGGACAGTTGATTGGTAGGAAATCGTTCAGGCTGCAGGAGTCTAGATGGCATGTCGATCCTACAAATAGAAGTTCCTGGCTTTTTGCGTTTGCTGACATCGATGGACAAGACTCATGTACGTTGCAGAAATATTATTAGTGAGGTGAATTTAAGTAGCGCGAGGCACAAAGGGGACGCGTCAAAGCAAGCAAGGCTGGTGCCTTCTAGAAGCGCTGAATAACCAAGCAGTGTGGGCTTATGTAATAATAGTAGGACATCTCGAGGCAGTGCAGCGCCAGGGAGTAATCCCACAGTGCGCAGACCAAGTCACCACACTCTTTCTTCATTACCTTGCCTGCTCCATCATGGTAAGCACATCTATGACAGTGAGATGTACGCAATTATTCAGCCCCTCTTTCCTCAAGTCTTCTGGAATCGTTCCTTCGGCTGACGTCCTCCGTGTCTTTGAGGAAGACTTGAAGCGAAACAAGAAGTTCAAGTACATCATTCTCGGCATAGCGAAGGTTGTCGATCCCTCAAATGCAAAGCCCGTAGATACGATTGTGGTAACGAAGACGTCTGAAGAGCCTTCATGGGACAAGTTTCTCGCAGAGCTTACGGATACCGAGTGCAAATACGCTATCTATGATTTCGCGTATGAGGTCGATGGTGGAGGACAGCGGACTAAGATCATCTTGATTACCTGGTAAATAACTTCTAGGCGCTCTCGTATACTGATTCACATGACATGTCAGGGCCCCCGATGGTGCGCAAACCAAGGAGAGGATGATATTTGCGTCATCCAAAGCGGCTTTGAAGGCCACATTGAGTTCCGGCATTGCCGCGGAGGTACAGGCCAACGACCTCTCTGAGATAACGTTTGAAATTGGTATTGCCCTCTATGTTAGTTGCATCCATATGTTTGTGCTAACTGTTGTACAGTACGGGCCAAGCTTGGCAACTGACCTGCCGAGCCTGGTAACAGATCTGGGGAGTGTGGCAATGGGTATGTTGACTGCTCAACCTCATTGTATCATGCAGCGGTCGTAGCTGTCTGAGTTCCTTGGCGAATGTAAATGAAAGTTTTTGTCCCATGTTCTCGGCAATGAGGTGCACGCTACCAACCTTGGGCGGTGAGGATCAATGCCGACTCACCTGAAAGTCGCTCGTGATGCGGAGAATTCTTGTTCTCTGCAAATTGGTCGAACGATTCGGGTTTGGTAGAGGCGTATGTGCCAGTGGCAAAGTGTAAATGAATTAGAGTCTGGGAGGTTCATGCCAGGTTCATATAGAATCAAGTTGGGACTTGTATAGCTGAACTTTACTGATGCTTGCTGACATGAGAGAGGGAAGTTAATGAACCTTCATCCTCAATTGTGAAGCTTGTTTTGCCTTGGTGGTTTACCAAAGTTTGCCTCAAAAATGGCTGAAACAAAACTTGAAATCAAATATAGGATAAACATGACCCACAGAAGGAATCTGTAAGCTCAGAGGCTCCTGTTCCTCCAGGCAAAAAAGATTTTCTTCTTATAACTGGTTAGAGTGGGAAGATTATGGCTGCAAGAAAAATACTGGCTCAACTTGAAAGGTAGCTGGATGGTATTCAGAATCTGTCAGGGGGACATTCCTAAAATGATCATGAGGAATGACCATGTGAGAATCTGCAAATAAACTTGGTTGGCCCCATAGTAAAATTGTTTGCTTGATTAGCAGCCCATCTCATACTCTTGGAGGCTACCTAGGTCCTGGTAGCTATTTGAGATCACCATGATACCCATGTGGTATTGACTGCAATATCTTGAGTTGTCTGTATCAGTCTTGAGAGTCCTTGATCATGTCTCTGATTCTCTGATATGCCTGAAGGCTCACATACTCTTGCTCTTGAGTGGGTCCCATCCTTGAAAGTTCCTGGGATACCCATGAGACTAGAAGAACAGGCTTTGCCCTGACCACCTGCTGCAGTCACCACAGTTCTTTGTCATATGAGCTCAAGTCATGTGAGCATCACCCTCCATAGGAGAGCAGTACTTCATCATGGCTTCCTTGCAGGCAATGTTGAGTAAGGATGGATAGATGTCACATATTTGTAAGGGTCCCCCTTACTTGTCTATTCCATCTTATAATGTAGTTTAGCAGTAAGCAGGTCACAGCAGTGAGTGGGTCACATCACAGACCCTGTAATACATGATCATCATGCATCTCTGTTGTACCCATGCCTCCCTCCTCCAATGAGCACTGAGTGCTCTCAGCTCTTGCTGCTATGAAGACCAATCCAGCATTGTCTATCCAAGAGGCTGCAAGGCAGTACAATGTGTCAAACTCAACACTGCAGCACAAAATGGCTGGTGTCAAAGCACACACAGATACACATAGTCTGCATGCCAAGTTGACAGCAACCAAGGAGAGGGTTGTCATTGAGTATGTGCTGAGGCTGGAGAGCAGGGGTTTCCAGTGCAAAAGAAAGATTTGGAAGGGATGGGAGATCTATTGCTTGCAAAGAGAGGAGGGTTGAAGGTCAGGGTGGCATGGGCAGACTAGTTCATCTGACAATGACCAGAGATCAATACTTGGCTCTCCCATCCCCTTGACTACCAGAGAGCACGGCAGGAAGATCCACAAGTGTATGCTGCATGGTTCTGGCTTGTGACCAATATGCAATCAAAATATGGTGTTCAGCCAGGTGATTTCTATAACTTCAATGAGACCAGCTTTGCCATGGGCATGATCAGAGCAACAACAGTTGTGATAAGCAGTGAACAGACAGCCTGGCCAAAGGCTATCCAGCCATGGAACTGGGAGTGGGCAACAGCTATCTGCTGCATTGCAGCAGATGGGTACATCCTCCCCCCTTTTCTTTGTGTTTGGGTGGCACCACCTTGTAACATGGTATGCAGACAACAACATCCCGGAGGATTGGGTTGTCAAACCCACTGACAAAGGCTGGACAGACAACACTACTGGTCTGGAATGGCTTATGCACTTCAACAAGTGTACTGAGAACTGCAGGATTGGTCAATACTGTGTGCTGGTCCTTGATGGTCATAGGAGCCATGTCACAGTTGAGTTTAACCAGTATTGCAAGGATCACAATATTGTCCCCCTCTGCCTACCACCACACTCATCACACTATACTCAGCCTCTCAATGCCATTGTCTTCAGGCCTTTGAAGCAGGCATACTGCAACCAGATGTCTTGGCTCTCACAGTGCAGCATCACAAGCATCACAAAGCCTGACTTCTTTGCCACATTCCACACTGCATTTGCATTGGCATTCACAGTTCAAAATATTAAGAGTGCATTCTGAGGTACTGGTCTGGTGCCTCTGACTGCACAGGCAGTCATATCAAAGCTCACATTACACCCATGGATGCATACACCTCTGCCAGTTGATGAAGAACCGGAGCAGCCATGGGTCTTGCAAACACCAAAGACTGCAGCAGAGACTGCCTCCCAAGCAACACTCATCAAGAACAGGATTGGCCAGCATCAGCAGAGCTCACCTACCTCAATCTATGCATCGATTAACCAGGTTGCAAAGCGTGCCATTGAGCAAGACCATTGCATGACACTCTTGACCAGATGAGTGCAGCTTCTCAAAGAGACAGTTGACCACCTTTCCAGACATTGCAGGATCAAGAATGTCTGTCTCCAGGACTCTGGAGTACTTACTGGTGCACAAGCCAATGAGCTCTTGGTGGAGCAACATGTTGGTGAGCTGGATGGGCAGGATCAAGGCAGAGGGGAGGCTCAGTTGAATCAAGCAAATCTGGGTGCATGATACTGTAGACTCTGCAGATTGCCTGGACACAACTCCAGGACATGCCCTGGTGCAGAACAAGTAGATAATGTGCCTGTACAGCAGTCTGATTAATGAGATGTTGCTTTAATGGTGAGATATTGTACATCCATCACAGAGCATCCACAAACCTGATCCGTTTGCTGCCCTGACCCACTCACTGCTAAACTACATTAAGGCCCTTTCAAACTTGTTACCTATGGGCTAGACTCTAGCACCTAGACAGATCAGATATATTGGCTGGATATCATGCAGAATCAGTTGGAGGTCAAAGCTATGGGCCAGGTCCCTAACTCATGAGCAGCCAGCCCTAAGATGAGCCCTTCTGTACAGTTTCCAGCCACACCCACAGATTGATTCATTTGACTTATTCATAAGTATTCATCCCTGGGTCTGATCTCTCAGGATTCCATGACATGCCCCTTCAATTATTCCTGAACAGGCAAGAATCATTCATGTTAATACTTGTTTGAGTGTGGTAAGCAAGTCCACATAAGGGTTCATAGCTGTTTTGGAGTCTGCTGAGGAGGGCATTCATCCTCATCTCAGCCCTATGCACCACAAAGGCCAACATAAAGTGGATTGGGTGTGATGTGCTGAGCAGGCAAGCATAGAGAATGATTGTGTGCTTAGTAACCATGGGCAAACTGAAAGGGCCTCAGTATAGGCCTCACTGATGGTCCAGTTCAATGAAGTACACTCAGGAGTACTGTTAAGACTGTTCTGTGTCAGAGAAAGCATCTAGATACAGTTTCCAATTGATGGTGGGGAGAGAGGAAATGACACAGAGAAAAGGTAGACTAGGCCTGCAAATGAGTAGGGCCTAGCAATGGAAGCAAACAGAATAGACAAGTAAGGGGGACCCTTACATAAACAAGCATATCAACTCACCGTTCTAAAGGATTGACTGAAGGTCCAGCATTGGAGACTAGTCAGCCATTGTCCTCAGTGTGATGATGGAGCAACAGACAAATGAGTAGAACTTGCAACTGCTGCTCAACAGACCCAGTAGTCAGCTTTTGATATCAATATGCACTTTCATCATCCCAAGCTATAGTTGCAACCTTAAACTATGCCCCACCTTGCATTGCATGCACCAAAGCACTGTCCACTGTCCTCACCATCTGTGCCATCTGTCATTCCTCACCCTTGACATCTGCATCCCTTGCTGCCTTTATGCTTGCCCACAGTTGGTTCCTGTCTGGCCACTGGCCCCTCCCCTCACCCTCCTGTGCTTTGTTATAATGGGGCCATCATGTTGTTACAACAGTGGCAGCTTTGCACTGCAGAACTTTTGGATCGATTCTAATAATACTGCTGTGGGGTGCTACAAGAAGCTATAGTGGCTGTATCCATGGACTGTATAACAATGTAAAATGGAAGCAAAGGTTTATGGCAGCCACTGAGGACTGGTCCATTTTTTTATATGACCTCTCAAGCTCCTTGACCAATATCAACTCACAATTCTTTGCTCTTTTCTGCTTTGATCAGCTTCTTGAAGCTGAGCAAACATGTGAATGCCAGATGTGAACTGTTGGTGCTATTTACTCAACACCAACTCATACTTGCAATAGTTTCATTTGCATAGTACTGATCACTAATATTTTCAAAGGTCCAGAAGTTTCTGTGCAAGTGGAGTGTGTGAACAGTGATTGCTTAGCTTAATAAGTACTATATATTTCTTACAAGTTTTTACCAATGTGATATGATGGTTTGGGAGAGTGGTTAATCCGCTGCCTTTAGGAATGGTTTAAACGGCAGTGCCGTCGGCGCGCGAGTTCGAATCTCGTAACCATCACGACCCATTGTTTTATTTTCATATCCGTGCAGTTCATGTGCGATCGTTTCCAACTCAATGTGTAATTTACACCCTATACCGTAATGCACTCTACTGGATGGATCACTTTGTCCTATTTTGCGGGTGTAGTGTTCTTGCGTACATCGTACGAGGCAGTTCCAAAAAACCTTTGAAATCTCCACTTGGTTGGCGGGGCCACAACTCATGACGTTCATTTGGCAAGTTTCAACAAATTACAAGAAGTTTACAACCATAAATGGTCACCTGAAAGTACAAGAGCGTCGAACGGGTACAAGATGTAGACTGGGATAAGAAACGCAGGTTAGGATCCCTCTGCCTTGGGAGCTGATTCTTTCGCCGGGCTGTTGGGAAGATTGGGGGAAGCAGACAGGGGAGGATGCGAAGAAGGGGGAGACGCGTGAGGAATACTGATGGCATGGTAAGCGGATGGATGTAGTGTAGGAGCTCCAACATACGACTCAGGGCTAGGTATCGCAGTGCCAACAGCATTCTCAGGAGCGACACCAGCTTTTGACAGAGCATAGTCTCCAGAATCAAAATACTTGCGATCCTGGGAATCGATGAGAATGATAGCAACACCCAATAGTTCACACTGTACTTTCTGCATCTTCATCAACACATTCTTGTGGTTCGGCAGTTTGCCGTAGAGACTGAACAGCTTCTTCTCCTCTTCCGTCATGGTCTGAAATGGATACTGTGAGCAGATACGCGGGTTTTCCTTTGCACGAATACTTACACTAAGATCCACTTTCTTGCGCTGGGCAGGCAACATGATGTTATCAACGTGAAAGCAACCGATCAAGCAGTGGTGGTCCCTTCACTTTCGTTCGCCTCAAAGAGAGTCCGCTTGATGTTGGGGTTCGCCACTGGGCACAGCCGTCACTCGTTTCCCCTGCAGCACAGTGTGGTTCGATTGTCAACCGCGACCTGGCGCTCTCATCGCACACAATATCGCGACATTCAGACGATCAAAAGCACCACCACCGATTTCAATCATGGTATGGAGTTACAAGACAAGTGTTGAACGATCCTAATCTCCAAGAATTCTAGGCGCAAGAGCTGGATCAGAAGATCCAAGAGGTTTACAAGCGTATCCAGATGGAGCGCAAGATCATGGATGGATCCCACCAGCTTCTTCAAGCGACCAGCAACCCTGCCGTACGAAACCGAGCGGATACGCAGCTCAGAGATGCTCAGCGATCCTTGTCATATTTTGAGGATACCCTAAGAGAGTTACAGGCAAAGAAGCTGCAACTACAGCAACAGTCCCAGCGGCCGCCCAGGGGCACTTCAATGCCCACAAACACGGGGCAATTGGCTTCATTACAAGACTCAACACCTTCCTCAGGTTTTGCTCAGAGACCAGGGGCTAGTCGAGACCGTGCATTACCGGCGCCTCCGTCCGACATTGGTCCAGAAGGCAGACAGAATGGGATCAGCGACCTCCAAAATGGTGGGATAGATTCGACTGACTATGTGCCCAAGCCGAAAGCGTACTCCAACTTGGGTAGGCTGGGATATAGAGCGATTCATCACATGAACTGACTTCCCGTATAGATCTATTGCGAGCTGATACCCCGTATACTACAGCCAAAATTTCTCGGATGTTACATCAGCTGGAATTTAAGCTTCACGTCGAGAAGCAATATCAGCGTGCAATAGACAACATGGTGACCCTGTACAAGGCAGATGGTGACAAGAAGAGCCGTCAAGACGCGGAGGCCAAGCAGGTCGAAAGTAACAGGAAGATCCAGCTCCTTCAGCAAGCTGTAAAAAGGTACAAAAACCTTCATATTTATGACGACCCTGCCGAGAACGAGGAAGATGGTGAGTGGTTTATTTGAGTAACGCTGCATATGAAAGTTCATCTATGTAAATCAGAGTTTGGGGTGGACGGTCAGCGCAAGGAAGGCCTCCGCAAGCCGTTGTCTGGAAAGTTACGGATTACCATCAAAGCTGCACGAGAGCTCGACCATATCTCTCTTCCTGCGAAACGGTCTTCCAAAGCTGTTGCTAGCGAGACTACCGTGGTGGTGAAGATCGAGGGAACGCCTCGTGCTCAGACCCACCCATCTCGCAACGACCGATGGAACGAGGAGTTCGAGATATCGATCGATAAAGCCAATGAAGTCGAAATTGCTGTTTATGACAGACAAGGAAACGACTATCCTATTCCTGTGGGATTGCTGTGGCTTCGGGTCAGCGATATCTCGGAGGCATTGCGCAGACGGCGTGTCGGAAACGAGACGGGGCAAGGTTGGGTGACAGCCGCTACAATGCCCAATGATGCTAGTAACAGTGTCACGCCACCTATTTCCTCTGAGTACAACTCCCTGCTACCTGGAAGTTATGGTGGACCAGGCGGGGGCACCAATGCGACTGCATACGGAACGGCCGATGGTATTGATGCCTGGTTTGCTGTGGAGCCTGTGGGGGCTATTGCGCTACACCTTGAATTCCGTAAGGTTTTTTTTTCAATAGAATCAGAACATGCACTGAGTATTCGCATTCCAGTCAAGGAAAATGTGAGGAAGCGTCCTGCAGATGTCGGGCTCGGACGGCAGGGAGCAGTTCGCAAAAGGAAAGAAGAAGTGCACGAGATGAACGGACATAAGTTCGTTCTGAAACAATTCTATCAGATCATATTGTGTGCCTTCTGCAACGAGTTTTTGCTCAATGCTGCAGGGTACCAGTGTGAAGACTGTCGGTATACGTGTCACAAGCGGTGCTATTCGAAGGTGGTCACGAAGTGTATATCCAAGTCGAATGCGGAAACTGTGAGTCCCGCTTGCAGGTGTGCAGCACTGGTATTTTTCTGACACAGACACAAATTGTAGGAGGGAGATGAAGAGAAGATCAATCACCGCATTCCACATCGTTTTGAGACTATCACAAATATCGGGGCTAATTGGTGTTGTCACTGTGGCTATATGCTCCCTCTGGGAAGGAAGAATGCTCGAAGATGCACTGGTGAGACCCCCTTTACATCCTATTACAACGATTGCCAGTCTGACACTTCGCGGAGAATGTGACATTACCTGCCACGCGACTTGTGCCCACCTCGTTCCCGACTTCTGTGGCATGTCGATGGAAACTGCGAACGCGCTATTAGCCAGTTTACGGGATATCAAATCTCATCAGCAGAGACCGCGACCTGGACCGCAACCTCCAAGAACGCCTACTACACCAACAGCCATTACGTGTTCCCCTCAAGCCCGACCAGAAACACTAGAGGGCACATTCGATCGTCTGAATGTTGCTGCTGAACGTGGTCCAAATGATGTTTATGGGCGGCCACCTGGTGCTATGCCTCCTTATGCACCAGACAGGCTCCCACCGTCCACCCAGAGCTATCAACAGGCGCCTCCTTCGCCTGTTAGTCAGCGACAAACCCCGACTCGCCCTTCGACAGGCGAGATTCCAGCACAAGTATCTAGACCTGGGACCATACCGCAGACCAAATACCCAGCACCTGGAGAGGGTTCCCCATCAGTGTCCGCACCGCTGTATACTGTATGTGGAGGCAGTGTTCATTGCGGGAAGGTTCTAAATCCTATGTAGGCGAAGCCGATCGCCTCTGCTGCGCCGGGGCCGACAGAGTCCGCCGTGTCCAAACCGTACCCCTTATCTGGTGTAGCTACGCCAACTATTCCTGGCATGACTTCTGGTCCCGGCGTCTCCCTGCAGGCACCCCCGCAGAGACCGGATAAGCGCAAGCGGAAGGTAGGATTAGACGATTTCAACTTCTTGGCTGTTCTTGGTAAAGGGAATTTCGGCAAAGTGATGCTTGCCGAAGAAAAACGGTCGAATGCGCTATACGCTATCAAAGTACTGAAAAAGGAGTTCATTATTGATAACGATGAGGTTGAAAGGTATGAATTAATTATTGCAACGCGGCGCTATGAAGAGGATGCTAACGAGGTTTGTGTAGCACCCGCTCGGAAAAAAGGGTGTATCTTACAGCTGCGAAGGAACGGCATCCTTTCCTCTTGGGTTTGCATTCGTGTTTCCAAACAGAAACACGCATATATTTTGTAATGGAGTACATAAGTGGTGGCGACTTGATGCTCCATATCCAGCGGAAGCAGTTTTCTTTGCGACAAGCCAAGTTCTACGCTTGTGAAGTATTACTTGCGTTGGAGTATCTTCACGCCAATGGCATCATATATCGGTAAGTAAGCGATCAGCCACTCGGAGCCGTCACTGAACCACTCTGGCAGTGATTTGAAGTTGGATAACATATTGCTTACCTTAGACGGTCACATCAAGGTAGCTGATTATGGCCTATGTAAGGAAGAGATGTGGTACGGTGAAACCACCAGTACTTTCTGCGGAACACCGGAGTTCATGGCCCCTGAGGTTGGCATATTTGTTGTGATCAATAATCAGGGCTTATACCTTCACATGACAGATTCTTCTTGAGCAACGCTATGGTCGTGCCGTTGATTGGTGGGCTTTTGGAGTGTTGACGTACGAAATGCTTCTGGGTCAATCTCCCTTCCGTGGCGATGATGAGGACGAGATTTTCGACGCAATCCTCGAGGACGAGCCTCTTTATCCTATCACGATGCCGCGCGATGCGGTGTCAATTCTTCAAAAGGTATTGCCCCTTCTGCCCCCAATGGTCAACCAACTGAACCCCTCATCAGCTTCTCACAAGAGACCCAGGGCGAAGGCTAGGGTCTGGGGCCAATGACGCGGAGGAGGTGAAGAAACACCCTTTCTTCAAAGACGTCAATTGGGACGAGGTTTTCCACAAACGCATCCCCCCACCATATTATCCCAGCATCGTCAGTCAGTCTCTTATTGTTATTCTTCCATCTAGTGACGCTATTACCCAGACATCCGCACATGACACAAGCAATTTCGATCAGGTATATTTTTGCATTCATACAATCGGTTAGCTAACCCACTCATAGGAATTCACCCGAGAACAACCAACTTTGACACCTGTGCACGGACAGTTGTCTAATCGGGACCAGCAAGAGTTCCAAGGGTTCTCTTGGGTAAGCTCCTCTTTGACACGTCTGTGTGAGCGGCTCACCGAGGCGGACCATGCAGATCGCCCCTTGGGCCGATAACTGAGACGAGAATCCATTTCGAAAGCTGCTTGTGGGACCTATTAGTGTATTACAGCGTAAATAGGAATTGCAAAGAATGTAGACTGTAATCATGCTTACTCCCAAAGGTCCTCGTTGCCTCAAGTGCTACTCCTGATACTGTTCTCTTCTAGTGCTACATCCACGGTATCTTGCTCTCGCATGAAATCATGAAATTTACCCCACAGCGAAGATATCGTTTCAAATTCCCTTCCGACACCCAGAACCTCTTCAAGTTTCCTGTTGAGCAAATTGGATGACGAGAGTAGATCTTCAAACGTCTGTGCGGAACACTTAGTCTGCCATTCTTGGCCTCCACCGTCACATACTGAGGTAATCTCTGCCACCAGTCGTTCCCTTTCTTTCTCGAAATAAACAAACTCTCCTTCGTAGGATGTTTGAGTTGCAGCCATATTGCTGTTTGCCTCTTATTGTTGAAGATGGGGTGGAAAGCAAAACGCGCCAAAGACGCGTCCAGATGATAAACTTCCATTTGTCTCCGTGCCTATACATAGAAGCAATTGGACTTGTGCTAGGACATGATATCGGTATAGTACAGTCGTGACACGAAGGCACTGTTAGCACCCATCATAGGAAACCAGATTCCTGTAGCAGGCGGGCCATCCTCTCTTCTTCTCTCTCTCGGGGCTCTCTTTCGAGACTTATCGGCCAGTAATCAGTTTCTTGGTGCACCGACTCCAAGCTCTGTTCGATGAATTCAATAATGACTTCGACAGGCATAAGATCGTATGATGCAGCCTGGTAGCGTCGAATTTCTCGGATCACTTGGGAAGACTTCTGACGTTTGTCAAAGTTGATAACTTTTCCGCCAGCCACAGGAATGAAGTTATTGTTCCCGTCTTGTATGAATGTAAGGTCTTTCAAAAATAGGCCTGTGCGCAAGGTAATGTTACAATGGATAATAAGCATAATAATCAGGGACTTTACCAAAAAAAGGGACGCAGGGCAGATCAATGGTGGCTAGTAGTCTCCGGTACTCGGCGAAATTTCTGCCCGAATCAATCGTCTTCTCCAGATCAGCCAGGACGGCGTTCGCGCGCTGATGAACCTGCTCCCATGACCTTCGTAACCGTCGGATAGGAGGACAGTTCAGACCGGCCACAAGAGCAGCCATTGTGGAGAAATTTTTGAGTCGTTTGCATTGCTAAATGGTTGTAGGTGGGTTCATTCATCTAGTAGTGGGGAATGTATGCACAGACCTCCGCAACACTGATCCAGAACCTGATAACTGCAGCACGCTTCTTTACCTCGTCCTTTGCCAGCACTGTGTCCGTGACCCATGCTGCCATCTACAAACTATGAATTCACGCTGTCAGATCTCGTTGCAAACCACTTACTTGATTACTCATATGTATGATAGCCTTGATGTTGTCCTCAGTGTTCGTGGATTTGTCCTTTCCACGTTCCAGGCACTCAATGGCATGCACACGGTTGAAAAGCCGACTCTCCATAATAGTTAACTGACGTGCCAGTTCAACCGGGTCCAGTTCATGCAATTTGAACTTCTTCAAGTTCTTTGGCAATATTGACGGAGGCGGATCTTGCAGTCCATTCGCTGTGTACTTTTTGGCCTGTGCCTCGTCCGTCTAGGAATCGTCAGAAATGCATCAAAGAGCAAGTGCCATTTTTACGGACTCTCATTTTGATTGTCTGCAGCACTTGCATTTTAGGAGCCATCATATCTGATTCTTGAATGCTCTCAGCGAAGTCTCTAATTCGATCCAACACGTGAAGGTCATTCTGGTCCAACGTTTGGGATTGAATAAGCGCCTTCAATATGTTCATTGTTCTTGAAGATGGCCTATCAGGATGCGAAAACTGTCGAAAGCATACGTCCGCACCTGAAACGATATCGCTTTTGCTTGTCATCTTTCCATTCAGCGTACTGCTGTGGAGAGAGATTTGGAGGTGGTGGTAGATTGAATCGCGTGATCAATTCCGTCACAACTTCATCGACTGTAGCGAAAGACTTGAAAGTCATTAAGAATGTCTCGTTGAACGTGGAATCTGGACTTGAATTAGCTTTTGCATCGACCGGAGAAGCTGCAGCACTTGCCCAATCTGTTATGTAATGTCAAATGCTCAACCAGCGCAGGAAGAGTGCCTCCGCGAACCCCAAGATCTGAGTTTAGTAGGATATCTGGGGGCCCGTACATTCTTCTCATATATTCAGACTCGGTAGGGGTTGTTTGCGCGGCGATGGGAGCATCGGCGCCAAGGAGGTTTTTCAACTTCCGTTCTCGCTTTGAAATGACGACGGGGTCTGATGGATCTGGATCTAAAGCAATAAATAAGAGTCAGCACTTTCCTAGCGTTTACTCGAGAGACAACGAACTCTTCGGCACCGCAATATCGTCAGGAGGCCAGTCAGAATCGTTGCGCATGATGTCATCCGCAAGAGTTGGAGACTCCGCAGGAGGATGAGATGGAATAGCAGTATTCGTTGCGGCCGATGCGCTGTTATCGGTAGCAGGTATGTCGCTTCTACGTCTATGAGTTCGGGATCGATAGCTCTCCGAGCCTCCTGCCGCACTGAAAGGGTGAATGGGATTTACAATCGTCGATTCGCTGTCCCGTTCGATGAGACCGGCAAAAGTGTTGCCAGATGTATTGCGTCCGACCACGGCAGCGAAATCGCCAGAGGTGCTGTGGGCCAACTGGTGATGATTGGGGGAGCGTGACCCGATATGACCTTGTTCGCTACGCAGGGCTGCCCCTGCTTGCGCTGTAACAATGTCCACAAGGGATTCCAACGTTTCTAAGACTTCAATTACTCCAGACTTCAGGGTTGACGAAGCTGACAGCATGCCGTGGAAAGGGCTTTCATTGAAGTTCTCTACTAGCGCGGTCGAACGAAGAGAACATGCTCTCTGGGCATCCAGCAAGAGTAACGAGCCTTGGTCATATATCGATTGTTTGAGAATCTCGAACGCGCGAACAAGGTGTCTTGCTTGTCGAACATTGGATCCGTAGTCATCCGGCAGAGCGTTGGGGGCAGCTGTCACAGATATGGGCCCCGGGCTGCCGTCGAAATCGAGATGTGAAGCAAGATCTAGGTCTTCAGCGAAGTGTAGAAACCGACTAAGCTCCGCAAGAACAACTTGGGATTGTTGGACAACTTGCATAGTTACTTCCCGTGATATACTTGGCGGCACTTCGCTGAAACTCGATTCTGCTACAATCGGGTCGCCGTTCTCCAAATAAGGATCTGTAGAGGATCCTACGATTGTATCGTACGGATGGCTGTATGCCATGTTGATTACTTCTGATAGCTTGGTGAGTTGATCATCTACGGAGATGCCGAGCTCGTTTAAGTCCTTGATCGCATCGGCACCTGGAACGGTCCGGCAAGTCGTCTCTTCGTCCTGGGGAGAGACAAATCCATTCGCCTTCCAGCTCGAACCAACACCGCCACCAAGGATACCTGTTCCGATACCAGCAACACCGTGCCCAGAGCTAAGAGAGGCTCTGATACGACGAGAAGAAGACACCCCGCTCTTCTTGTCGAGTTCCAGTACGAATGCAACGACGGATCTTTCCAGATCGCGGGCGTCACGTTCTAACGTGGCTGCCATTTCCGGAGGTCGAGCATCTGGGACGGAGTCTGCAGCGCGAGCAGAGAGGATGAGACGAGAAAGATTGGCAGCCACTTTTCGATGGAATCCTGTCAGTGGGTCCGAAGTAACAGTTTTCAGGTATTCCTGCGTAGGTGCTTCGCCGTTCAAGTCCGATTCTTGGATAGGCGGCAAGAGTTTTCCGGAAGCAAGCAGAAGATCCAATACTGTGGACGCTGCTATGGCAACACGGCCAGATAACTGGGGATGCTGGTTGTCATGATTATCAAAGCGACCTTCTAGTCGTCGCTCTCGGATGAAATCGATGCCGTCGCGGGGAGTGTTGGGACTTTCGTCCATAACATGCGTGGCAGTGTCGATCACCACTTGAATGGATTCACGAGCCGAGGTGGAGCATTCCTGGATGGAGGGCGATGTCTCCTCAGGTTCCATAGCCGATTGCAGGTCGATCGCGAATTCCAGAGCCGTGTGGTGGTCAACAAGGGGCGCATCCGGTAGACGTCGAATTGCTCTAGGTCGACGACCGCCGGAATAAGCACTGCTGCTGCTGATGGAGGGCAGCGGCCTTCGGTCCGTATTCGTGTTGTAGCTGTCGCCGTATCCCAACTCCGCGAATAGAGTCGGCACATCGTGCAACGGGCCATTATAGAACGGACCATCGGCATACAAGCCGGCAAAATCTGAGGCAGCCGAGCTGGCCGTCCCACGTCTCATGGTGCCATTCGTGTACGTCTGACTCACAAGATCTCGACGTTCTCTAGCGCCCAAAGCAGGTGACGGGGGGGTCCAACGAACTTCGTGATTGACAGGATTCCAGTAGTAATATGCCATTCCATCGTCAGTCATCTTGCGGATCCAAGGATCCGGCGTACGACCGCGCGGTCCCGCTTGGCCATCCATCACGCTCAAATCAGCATGACGGGATGAGTCAAACATGTTGTTCATGCTTGCTTCCCGTGATGTCGTATCCTCTTCTGTGTGATCCTCCAGCATTGTTGGAAGCTCGCTGCTTTCCTCGCCGGTATCTGGGTTAAGGTAGTATATCTAGCAAGCTGTCAGACCGGACCCCGTCGTTACCGTGAACTGCGTAACATACATGGCCCGATTGAGACATCTTCGGAATCCAAGACTCGGTAGAAGGGGCACGAGCAGAGTGAGGTACAAAGGAAGACAGCGTCGACGTCGCCACACTTGCTCCCATATTATTTTCATTCGACCCCCATGACGGGTCATTGATTAAGCTGCTCTGCCCTGGTGCCATGGACTCTGGTACGATTTCCAGTCGTTCTTGATAGTAGCCATTATCTCGAAATTCTTGTTCTACCTCGTGTTCCGATACAGGAACCACATAATTGCTTGGGAACCACCCTCGCTCGTCCTCCAGCAGGCCATCCCACCAGCCCGAATCTAGCTGGGTGAGCACCTCGATTAGGTCCCCTTTGTGGAATGTGAGAGAAGAGGAATCAGCAGATCGATAATCGTAAAGAGCTCGAACAAAGAAAGTGGCGGGATCGGGGCCTTCATAGTCGGTCGCCATGATGAATTCGTGGATGTGACGGCTCACTCACGCGCCAACGACCAGGTTGACATGGGACGGCGGGGTCAGCCGTAAATCGGGAAAGATGCTGGCAGTCGAGACTGAGTTCAAAGCTATTCAGAGCGCAGATGTGATGAGCCAGGACAAGAAAAGTTGGGGACAGGCCAAATAGTGAAGACCGTCAGCTGCCAGAGGGACGAACTAGGGACATTGCTTCATCACAGAAGGTGGCGGCTCGTATCCGCACCCGCGGATGGATAACCAGGGACGATACGTAAGGAGCTACAGTACTATAACTAGGGTATATAGAATAAATGCTTTTAATGATTGTATACGTATGATGACACCCGACCTGCAAGAGATGACAATCCTAAGTCTAAACTATCATTGTGAACGGTTGGACGAGTTGATTGGGCACAGAATACCCTCTAGCGTTTCAATGTCCGCTGCTTCTCCGCGAACTCAACTATTTTCTTATCCACACTCAGACCTTTCCTTTCACGCACAGCGTCCATATACATTTTGGCGATGTTGATCCTGTCCGCCTTTTCGCCAAGATCCTCCAGCTCTTCTTCTGTTGTTGGCACCCAGAATGGATCTTGGTCTAGTATCTCATATCTGTTCAGTGTCAGCGAGGCCTCTGCCTGGACGGTTCTCGGCGCGCGTACCCGTTGAAAATCAACTGTGGGCTAGCGGCGCCACTGGTTCGTTTTCGGATGTCGTCCGCAAATCCGAAGCTTTCCACCACGGGAAGAAGAGCTCTGATCGTGAAGAAGCTTGTTCCCTCCTTCATCTCCTCCGCAACGATTCGACCTCTTCGCCTAGAAATAACACCGTAAACCTTACCAAGGACATCGGCTAGCGAACTCAATTAGGGCCAACCAGCCTGACACTCGAATGCACGTACTCGAAGCTTGTATATCGCATGCGTACATAGCCATCATAAGCCGGGGGCTCCAATCTACCATGCCAGCACGACACGCTTCTCGTACCCCAGTGATGACACTGCCCGTGATCTGAGGTAATCTGATCCGATTTTCCTCCATTTCTAGAACAGCCAGGTCGTAGTTCAAATTTTGTACGAAGTACGCCATTCCCACAACAGGCTCCGCACAGAGCGGCCCCTGGAAGGTGGCTATCTGAAATCCTGTTTCAACAGCCGCGTCGAAGTATACGGGACTGTGAAGAGACAGTGCATTCGAGTCTGACACAAAATTAGGTTGCTCAGCCGACACCTCGACCCCACTTTCTCTTGTCTCTGTGCTCGTTCGCCTTCGAAGGCTGCCAGGGCTATGAGATTCTATCACCAGGCAGGATGCGACTGTATAACGTACGATCGGAAAGAACCACCAGTTTGGTCTATCAACATGCAGCTGCCTATCCTCTTGGGTCCAAACGCCCATATCTGATCTGCGATCTTTGACCAGTCTGGTCCAGCGGCGGTTAGGAGCTCTTCCAGTTCTGTCCAGAAACCTTGGGGTTGGACGGTTGGACGGTTTTCAGTTTCTTCTCCGAGTACATCTTCCTCCATGGCCAGGACACCTTCTACCCTTGTACGTACATTCGACGTGACCCGTTGCATACCCCGACCCCCTTGTATCTCTTGGATAACATGGACATTGGACTGTAAGAAAGAGATGACGGAAGATGGAAGCGGCCTTGCTCTGATGCTGAAAGTGACCAGTCCCTGGGTAGAGCTCCCTTTCACGGTCCCTCTGGGCAAGTCCTGGCTTTTCGGTGGCGCCATTTCTAAACAGTTAATTAGACAAGACATCGCAATTTAATGGAAGTCGCCTTACCGGCAACCCTGATAGCCGTCTCACGGAAGGGTACAATCGGCTTGGATGCTTGGATGTCGATTTTTGCGAACCTCTCGCGCAAGTCTTTCAAGCATCGCTTCAGGTCCGCATGTTATTCGACTGTTGTTTGTGGCGGGAGGAAGCCCTCACCTCAAGATGGAGTTCGCCAGCCGTGATGATGACATACTCGCCAGTTTGCTGCTGGAAAGTCTCCACGCATGGGTCAGCTTGTGACAGAAGGCGGAGCCCTCTGATTAACTTCGGCATATTTGCTGGGGGCAATCAGGGTCAGTTTACACATGAGTGTGAGATAGAAGCCCGTACCCGGTTCTGCGGGTTCCAATGCGACACGCACAATCGGAGCCGCCTGGTAACCTGTTGAAGATAAATTGACGAGGCAATCGCTTTCTACTTCATTCGAGGCAATCGAGTCTTCGCTGTGTATACTGGCTCCATTGGGACTGCATAATGTAGCGTTTCGAAGCACCACACCTCCAAGTCCACCAATTGCAAATACATTTCCAGCAGGAACGGCTTGTACAGGAACAAGGTCACGTCCCATTATTGTGTAAAGTGTGGTTACTTGGATGACTTGCAGATGCTTGATGTTACTGGCATGTCTTGGCCCAAGCGACGCGTCGTATCGTGGGAGCACACAGTACATATGCGTTCCTTGTTTCATGGTGCCGGAGTAAATTCTGGCGAAACCAAGAAGGGCTTCGGTGTTGTCATTCTCCACGACCGCGGATGGATTTTTCGATACAGTTTCCCCGGATGGCTCGACGGAGTCTTCACGAACAGCAATGGCCCTATCTTCCAATGAGCCCTCTTCAACCTGAGATCGCCGAACACGAGCATCTCGTCCCCGTTGACGCATTTCTTCTGCAGTCAGCCCACGCTGCTTGTTTTCCGGCAATTCTTTGCTCGGCACCGCAAACATTTTGCTGACGTACGCAACAACAGAGGCGCCGTCGCTGGCGTCGCAAGAGTACAGGTTTTCTTCCAGCCTTGTTTTCGCATTCACGGCCTGCTCGTGTAGATCCGGGTAGAGCACCTTCGGGAGCCTCGTCCTCTGGGCTACGGATGGGGGTGGGATCACGTCCACAACAGCTTGGAATGTGCATGAAGCTAAAGAGAGCCACTTGGAGAAGATCACAGAAAGCAGATGCCGCGAATCTTTGGAGTTGAGGTCGCGTGGCTGAATTTTGAGGTTGAGCGTAGAGACGATCTTATTAACCTTATCTTGGTTCCTAACACTAATATGAAACCGATGTATGCGATAGGACAAATGATCAGGCTTACGGGGTGATGACAACGTTATGATAGACGGCCCAGATGTTCTCAAGTACAAACTGAACAAACATGGGCTTGAGATTTCTACCCTTCAAGCCTTTACGGCCAACCACTCTTTTGGTTTTCGGATCTAGAAAGAAGTCACCCCAAAGTGTTCGCCTAAGACTTTCTTCCTTGATACCAAGCTTATCCGCGTATAGCCTAGAGAATGTACCAATGCGGAACGCCCAGGCATCGATTGCTGAAGCGAATATGACATTTCCACGTTCGGGGGTGAAGTAGATATCTTCATCGTCCCTTTCCTGGAACTCGTGAAAAACTATCTCATCTCCTGCTGCATCTTCCAAGCCGCTTTCCTTTTCCTTCCTCATCTGTAGACGCTTCTCACGCTCTTCACGCCAACGCAGGTCATCCTCCATGCGTTCGGACGCGAAGAAGCTTCCCATTACAGCGTTTACTTGCTCTACAACTTGGCTTAGGTGATGATGGGCTTCTATAGGGGAGAGCTGAAGTTCGGTTATCAAGCGATCAATCTTGTTGATCACGAGAATGGGCCGGAGCCGGTCTTGCCAAGCCTGTCGGAGCACAGAAATTGTTTGTGTGCAGACTCCTTCCACTGCATCCACAAGGACAAGGGCGCCATCGCATAGGCGAGAGGCGGTTGACACCTCGATCGAAAAGTCCACATGGCCAGGAGTATCGATGAGGTTGATAACGAAACTCTCTAGAAAGTCATCTGCGTCTCATCAGCTTGTGCGGTCCAGCTTTTTTTTTTGAAACACCCACTACCGGTCGCAT
The DNA here is from genome assembly GCF_000292625.1 of Dacryopinax primogenitus. Taxonomy (NCBI): domain Eukaryota; kingdom Fungi; phylum Basidiomycota; class Dacrymycetes; order Dacrymycetales; family Dacrymycetaceae; genus Dacryopinax; species Dacryopinax primogenitus. The sequence continues at coordinate 856,215 of NW_024467203.1, forward strand.
TTCTTCTCAAGACTTGGAAGCGCAAAGATACAGCACTGCTCTCCATAGTGATGCCCCTCTCTTGTTCATCTTCTCTACTGTCCAGGAACCGTATTTTGCCAGCCATACGAGCAGATATTATGTTGTTCGCCGCCAGAAGAGAGTCGACAAAAGTAGTCTTGCCATGATCGACATGGCCGGTGACGGTGATGTTCCGTACATGAGACGGATCTGAGGCTGCGCTCATGATATTGAAGCAGAGGAGACAGACGATGAGGAGAGACCCTGAAGTTCCTGCCAGATACAGGGCGCATGAAATTACCGTCTCCTCTGACACGTCGCGTCTCCCGGGCTTTTCATTACCACCACTGCACTTGCACACCATCGATCAGTGCACTACCCACATACCGTTGTCCATCAAATACTTGAAATTAGAATATCTGCTTCAGATCTAGAATGGGGGTAATAAGGTATGTATTCGGTTTGCTGCTCTGTGTGCTGTCGTGACAACGAACCACAGATTGGGTGTTTGCGTTGTGGGCGTGTACAGCATGTTCCTGGTGATGATTTTGCAAGGAAACAGTCCTTGGAGCGAGCGCTGATATCATACCGTAGCTGTGGGCGGTGGCTCAGGAAAGACGCAAGTCTTTTTTTGCATCCCGCCTTCTCAACCTATAACAACTTCCGTAGTCTCTGTTCCGTTCCGGTCCATCATCCGCCCCACTTTGGAGAAGTTTGACTCCCCGCTTTTCATCAATACACTCCAAAGTGCATGCTGCACTTTAGCTGCGTTTATGTATCTCCTTCTGCGACAGTCGCGTGGTGACACCGTATTTGTCACATTAGGTCTCTCCAAGCCTCTCCGACATCGATCATCTCCTCGTCAGCCGGCGCACAAAGTAGCAAACGGATCATCTCCCAGAAAGGATATGGACAATTCTCGGATAAAGAAAGAAGATCTTAACACCAACGGTCACCACCGAGGGGGTTACGATGGACATGCCCCAGTTTTAAAGTACTCGGCGAAGGAGGTCATACTTCGGTACTTACAGTGCTCTGTTCTCATCACTGTCGCATCACCGTTCGGCTTCGCATCTTTGTCGCATATTTCGTATCCGACAATGGTACTTGCGAAATCGTGCAAATTGGTGCCGGTCATGATCATGAACGTGCTTTTGTATCGTCGCAAGTTTGCCTTGCACAAATATGTCGTCGTCGCGATGGTGACGCTAGGCATTGGCATGTTCATGGGATTTGGAACTTCAAAGAGTGGCGAAACCGGTTCTCGGTCAAGTATCTATGGCCTCAGTCTCCTTATTGTCAATCTCGCAATCGATGGCGCTACCAACTCGACACAAGATGAGATATTCTCACGGTATCGAGTCAATGGCCAGCAGATGATGTTCTTCATAAACTTGTTCTCCACCGCACTGACAACAGGCTTGCTGGTTATGCCTCTGCCTTTTATTCCGGTAATTCACCCGTCACATTCTATGACTCCCGAGTTGTTCGCAGCCATAGATTTTATCCGTACACATCCTTCCATCATCATACCATTAGGGCAATATGCCTTGACTGGTGCTCTTGGTCAGCTTTTTATCTTTGAAACACTGCAACACTTTGGTTCTCTCACCTTGGTGTAAGCCGGTTCCTTATTTCTACGAAAGAACCGCACTAAACATTTCGCGTAGAACAATCACATTGACGCGTAAAATGTTCACCATGGTCCTGTCAGTGTTTGTATACAATCATCGTTTGACCTTCGGACAATGGGCTGGTGCCGGTGTTGTCTTCGCTGGCATCGTGCTTGAAGCCTGGGTGAAGCGGAATGGTGCGGTTCAGCCCTTGCCTCGCAGTGGTAACTATCTCACCGGCACACAGATATACATGCGAAACGTGTTTTACAAGAGAAAGAAAAAGCGAAACTGAAATCGCTTTGAACGGTGGCGCGGGCCGGCGAGTAGGCAGACCAGACAGCACACTCTTAGATTCCTGTGAGTCCCGTTATAAATGAGTGCAACTTTTATTACATGTTAATGTATCAATACAGGTATGCATCCCGGCGCGAGGACAACCCAACGAAAAGAGTATTGCGACCCAGTAGAATCGATCAAGTAGCAATGTCCATTGCTTGATCCTCTTCCTCGTGCTGGTCCATGGGACCATGAGGTCGCCTAGAATTCCATTCCAACTCATCGTCCTCATCCTCGTCGCGCTTCCTCCGGTTGCTTATCATACGGTCTGGTCGTTGCGGCATTGCTAGAATGGCCTTCTGTGCTCGGTAGATTGGTTCATACTCTTTCAACTGGGCCATGAAGCCAGTATTGGGGGAAATACAGTATCTCTTGTTCTGAACATAATGCAAGGCTTCCTATCATACGATGGGTCAGGTGCATCCAACAGCGCAGATATGACCCATACAGTGTAGGACATCGAGTTGTGCTGCATGATGAAGAGGATGACGAAAGTCGGCGAAAGACTAATACCACCTACAAAACCATCAGCTAGGGAACCGTCATGAGGATAGAGAGGAATCACCATTGCAATGGACAAGCACGGTTCCTCCACCGTTGATGGCATCATAAATGAATTGTTTTGGCCTGTTGGCAATGCGTCAGCGCGTTCTATGTGCGGGAAGAGCCCTTACTCGCTGAACAGGCTAATAAGATTTTGATCATCATTATCCATCACGTCCAGCACCATGTACTGAAAGCGATCTTTAAAGCGGGCCTTGACGAGGAAAGCCTCCTTCGGATCACGAATACAGAGTCTAGCAACACATGAGTCATGTGTTTGCAATTGAGTGATGTGAGCTACGCACATATGGGTGACACCGAGCGCAAGAAGAGTATCAAGATCCTTGGATACCTGGAACGGTCCCAAAAGAAGTCCAGGTATGATCTCTTGACATTCTCTTCGCATCTCATATCTGAGTTAGGAAGGATATCATGAACACATTGAACACTGTGCAGTCTTCATGTGCCTACCTCCATTCCTTGCCCGGAAGTGCTGGCATATCCTGTTGAGCAATGTAAGACATAGCCAGTACAACGACAATCGAAAGAACGGTGTTGGATGCTTAGAGTAAGGAAAACACGCAAAAGGTGGGTGGGATTGTTCGGTTGGTTTGTCGCGACGGCCTCGCGATGGTTTATAATAAGCGAGTGGCGGCAACCCTTCTGAGGTTGGACCCGCCCGGCTCCTCACCAGTTCAGTCAGCATGCAACCAGGCTGCTAACTTCAAGTATCCTACAGCTGCAGTACAACACATATATCAACTCACAACAGGAGTTTGTATTAGAATAATGGAAGATGGCGAAGAAATCCCGTATGCAACTGGTGTTCACGTTGTTTTCCTTCTAAATGGCCTGCTCCAGGCAGCTATCGGAAGCTCTTATTGCACAAGAGGCTGACCCTCCACAAGATGATGATGATCGTGTTCCTCTCACAATCGTGACCGGGTATCTGTTGGTGATATTCCTTCCAGAATGCCGCAGTATGCTAAGCAAGGCGACAGTGGAGCTGGCAAGACAACGTTGTTGAATTATATTCTGACGGAAAATCACGGGAGACGAATCGCAGTGATTATGAACGAGTTTGCGGACACAGCCGACATCGAATGTAGGTCTAGCACAATGCTTGATTGATATCGACCTCTATCTAAAATCGCAAAGCACGGACGATCAATGTTTCTTCCGAATTTGGTCTGACCGAGGAAGTGCTCGAGCTTGCCAATGGATGTCTATGCTGTTCTGTCAAGGATTCCGGCGCTGCCGCTATCGAAAAGCTGATGAAGAAGAAGGGGAAATTCGATTATATTCTTCTGGAAACTACTGGAGTAGCCGATCCAGGTGGCTTGCCTACGCCGCTTTGTGAGCCCGCTCATGCTTCACACAGGTCCAATTGCTGTCATGTTCTGGCAAAACGAAGAATTGGCGTCTGATATCTATCTCGACGGGGTGGTGTGTGTTATTGATTCCGTATTTGGCGCAGCACAGCTCAGCGAACGGTCTGAAAATTGCGTTAATGATGGGCAAAGGTATGTTTTTACCTAAATCGACTGTCTTTTAATGACTATAATGTGGCCCGCAGACAGGTAGCATGTGCTGACGTTGTTCTTGTCAACAAGACCGACATAGCCACGGCTTCTCAATTAAACGCCCTCGAAACAATCATTCGGTATGCGGTCGTGCGAGTCTATAATCACTGGCTTACTCTTCTTGCAGAGGTATTAATCCGACGGCCCCTCAACTCCTCACCCGGCACGGGGCAGTCAACTTAGAACTAATCCTGGGGCTGAACGCGTACGAAAAACTGCCAGAATTCCCATCTGCTTTCGGGTCAATAGATTCATGTGGTGAGGAGAGTCATTGCAACGATCCGTCCCACACGCATCATTCGCATGTCAGCTATCTCAACGAGATTTCTGCGTGTATCATTGATTTACCTCCGTTGGATGTCAACCAAACGAAAAAGTACGCGATGTCGTGTGAAGTGACTGCCCAACTGATCACTTCGAGTTTGCAGGCTAGATGAATTTATTAGGTCCCTTCTTTGGGATAATGTCTTACTGAGCCCAGAAGGCTTTGAAACAGTCGATTACGAGATATTACGCGCGAAAGGCATCTTCAGCGCAGACGGAAAGGAATACATTTTGCAAGGTGTCCGGAACATCTATGACATTAATGAGGTGATCGGAATAGAGGGAGTACGCTTGAACGGAAAGCTTGTATTTATTGGCAAGGGCCTGAGTGGAACCGTTGCATTGTCACCAAGTTTATACCGATATCTTGGTATCAAATCATGTTAGAAATCAGTACAACCCGCGGAGGCTTCACCTCTACGAGATACCTTGGACTTCACCTCTAATAGATACCTTTAGACTTCACCAATGACTTCTTTCATGATCGATGAAGCTGTGAACAAACGGACACCGCTGAAATGGACGTCATATGACACATGTCCCTTTTGCAATATTATCGCAAATAAACTCCCGGCTTTTCGAGTTCTAGAGACTGACATGGTGATCGCATTTTTGGGTACGGGCACTGTTGCCCTCTTATCATCTTGGTTGCCGATCCACTGATTCATTGCTAAGATATCCTGCCAATCAGACCAGGGCACACGCTTGTCGTGCCCAAAATGCATTGTTCAAATCTTTCAGATCTTCCATCAGACTACAGCCGAGCTGTCGGAGAAGCATTATCGACCATTGCAAATGCGATCACGAGAGGCATGACCATCAGTCATTCTGATTCATCGCATGCTGACGTACAGATTTAGCAACCCAACACCCAGACCTTAATGTTGTTTGCAACCAAGGTTATGGCCAGGCGGTGCCCCATGTGCATTTCCACATGGTGCCGGCCCCCAGAACGGTGGAACCGCCCTCAACCCAATCACCAACCAATAGATCAATGAACCATCATGAAATGGTGATGTCGGAATATCACAGGCGTGAAGAGCTAGATGAGGATACAGGCAGAAACATGGCGGACAGGATCAGAAGTAGATTATGATTGCAGCATTAGGTGAACATGTCCAATAATAGAGGCCTGCCCAAAGGATGGCAGCATCGTCGCTCAGCACATGCCCAACGTAATAGTATGTAAATTTGCATGTCATACAGCTATCGCCTTTCCTCCGTGTTAGGATAAGGATGACGAGGATCATGATCGCCTAATGGTCGTCCAGAGCCAGGGGGAGGAAGACGAGAGTCTCGACGATCGTCGTAAATTCGGTCTCGGGGTTCTCTGGGATCCCTCGACTCTCGAGGACCCCCATATTCCACCCGATCGTAGCCATCTCGGACCGGTCCACTCCAATATGGTCCATAAGATTGAGTAGGACCGCGTGGCTCATAATGGCTGGGAGGGGGAGGGAAGTCATGATAGTGTGCTGGAAGAGGGGGAAGGGGATGGTGGTATGGTATGTCCGGAGGCGGGGGGAAGAATGTATCCCTGGGCGAATGGGGCGAATGACGAGACTCCCGGGGTGAATAGTGTGGTTCCGACCCGTACGTTCCTTCAGGTGATGGGGGAGGATATGGATGATTGGGGCTTCGGTACGGCAACCCGTACGGCACTCCATTAGCGGCGGGAGAGAGACGAGGAGAAGAGAAATCGTGCGGTTGACCGGGAGAGTGAACATGGTAGTGGTGGTGATGTGCATGCGGGCCAGAATGCGAGTGAGAGTGCGTGGGTAAGGGTACTCCGTGCAGATGCTGCTGAATCGGTGGATTGAAGAGTGCATGATGCAGTGTAAATGATCGGGCAGGCGATATAGGAGCTGAATCTCGCCTGTGAGCGCCGTTGGTAGATGCTGAAAGCGACGGAGACTCCACAGGCACGTCCGACAGGTTGTGTGTCCCAAACAGTGTGCCATTGATGCCTCCTTGTTTCTTCTCGCTTCCTTTTTCGCCATGGCCCCTCTGTGTCTCTTTAACACCCTCATCTCTGTCCAGTTCCAGGTGCCCTACTCCCTCCCGCCCCAACCCTTTCTCCTTGCTTTTCCTTTTGCCATCGGTATGGCGGTCTGCTGATACGTTTGGGGATTCGGCGAAGAGGTCGTTCGGGTCAAACTGGCTTGAGAGCTCGAGGGCATGTGATAATGTCATTGCAGGCGGGATAATGTCTACAAATACAACAAGGTAGCGTTCATATGAGGTAAAAGATGCCGGGGGCCTCAAATCACACCTTCGAGGAAAGCCAGCTCTTCATGTTGCGTTGTACGAACGGCGGTGGCTGTCGTCGTAGTCGTCAGAATATTCGGATAGGCAGAAGCAGTTGACGTACCTAGATCACGCTGTTGGACAGTCGAGCGCTTGTCTCGTTGAGCTTGTTGATGTCCTGCTTGGGCCAGCCGCTTGATGAACTCTTCCTACCATGCATGTGAGTCCGGTGATAGGAAGGAGGCCGTGAGGTGAGACGTACGGCGGCAACAGAGATGAGAAACTGTTGTATGATAAGCTGCGCGTGAGGGCAAAACGACAAACTACCACGCACCACAGCGTCCTTGCCACATGTCGACATCTCCTTATCCGCCTTCAAGATCTTCTGAACACGAGCAACAGGTAGGAGTGTCTTGCCTACATCCCTTTCAGATTTCTTTTGTTTTGGTTTCGACTTGTGTTCTGGATGGCTTGTAGCGGCGGAGACATCTGATGGAGCTACGCCGCCAGCGACGATGTGATCATGAAGGAAGGAATCCTGGTCCGGAGAGCTGGGCGGTTGGACGATGGGAGCATCTGGATGGATGAGCTGTGGATCCATGATGAAGAACACGAGGCAGTGAAGGGGAGGTGGTGGGGTGGGAAGAGAGAAAGGGCGGGTTTGGGCAGTAGGAAGGCAGGAAAGGGAGGGAGGGAACCTGAGATTGAATTTTGCAGGGCGCGTCTCCCAAACAGCGGGCGTCATATGGCCTTCTGCTCAATCCAAACAAGCGACCAGGGATGATTGCCAAGAAACAAGTATACCTGCCTATTGAACGAGCCATCTGGAAGACTACGGTATAACATCGATCGCACGGAGCACTACAAATGGTTCCAAAATACGTTTAGGTTATCTCCGGAAAAGGCCACCAGGCGGCCACCTCTTCAGGAGAGCTAGCCATTGTATATTCACGTCGAAGCTCTGCCGCTCGTTTTGCCACTTCTTCGTCCTTGTCCACTGTACAATGCCCGTCCGTTCCAACCTCTAATTTGTGCGCTACTTCCTTCTGCTTTTCCCGAATCCACTCATGTTCTTCTAGCAATTGCTGGATCTCGCTGAGATCATCCAGAGTAAACGGTAGCTCGGACAATGGCGGGTTTCCGGACCAAACCTCGACTCTCAAGAATTCGCCAAATTCTTCCTGATTTTGGGCCCACAAGAGAGTCAACCAAATGGCCTGCATCATGGCATCCCACCGCGACTCGGTAACCAAGCGAAGAAGGTCAGGAAGAAACGGCCTTGCGGGATGGCGAGTTATGGCTGCAAGATGCGCTATTTCCGACGATGTATCTTCCATGTCTCCCAACAACGCACAATACAGATCGGATTCTTCTTGCGAGCTTTCTGTCGGGTTCGTGTCTTCGTCAACCATGCAAGACGGTGCACGCGCTCCGTTCCAGGCGCTGTCCGACATAGCCGCTTGCCAATCGAGGTACGCGGATACTTTGTTATCCGAAGGTTGCACCAGCAAGTTAGAGCGGTGTAGGTCCGGGTGCCGGATATGGTAACTGTCGAATTCTTTCGGTGGAGATAGCTGTACACTGTCAACAAAGTCGAGCAGGTACTGTAAGGCAGCTCGATGCAAATGAGCCCTGTAGTGGTGGTCGTCAATGGAAGGTGGTGTCTCGCATCGGTAAAAGTCTATCCCTCTGAGTTGGCCAGCAAGAATGGCTTTGTAGTACGCTGTAGTCGTGGGCCCTACAAGTTGCACAGATAAATGCTTATTTGGCAGAGGCGCGTAAGGAATTACGTACACGGGCCGCGGTCAACGTTCTCGTCGCTCCCAGCATCTGCCTTGAGATAACTGAAGACGGGATCCATGCAGGGACCTATACAGAAAGGAGTAGATGTATCATCATCTCCGGAATCTGCATATAGTGGCTCTGTCTGACCATGCGGGAGATCTTTCTTGAAGAAGAGGCTGCCGATGCATGACAAGGAGGCTTTCTGCAACAGTGCTTCCATGTGTATAACCTCTCGGTAAACTGAGTTCAGATCCACTTCTCCCTCGACGCAGTCATTTAGAGCTTTGCCGGGCATCTTTTCCATAATCATGTAGGGTGCCTCGACTGGGTTGGGTTCCTGAGGTGCACTGTAGGCGAAAACCGTTGGGACAGGAAGCTCGAAAGAGGAAGCAAGGAAGCTGAGGGTTGCCGCCTCGCTGGCTACCAAAAGAGCGCGCTCTGGCATCGATGTGTGAGGAATACGAGCAATGGCATTCCGACCATCTTGAAAGGCGAGCATGTACACCTTGTGGTTCGAGCCTGGCAGGATAAATGAGAGAGATAGCATGAGGGAAAGACAGATCTAACCACCTTCGGCAAGCTTGCAAATACGAGTATAAGGAGATTTCAGGCTCGTGGTCGCAACTTCCATGAGTGCCGTGACGTTGAACTTAGTGCAGCGCTCTTGTTTATCTGGAAGAAAGGTAAGGTCCAAAATAGTATGGGAAGGGGACTGTGACTGCCTCACTCACGTTTGTGCTCTCGAGTGAGCCAACGGGTCTCGGTGCAAATGAACAGAGGGTTGCTAACATCATCGACAGGCGTCGAGTTCTGGAATTGCACGTTGGGACACATGTCAGGGGGCAACGTAACGAAGGAGCGCCCTATGCCCAGCCTATGCTGACCTTGATGAGAGAAGGTATTAATGAATGCTGAGGGAAGTTGCAGGACTGAGCGCACGGTTCGGCGAGGTACTCCGTAATAAGACACACTGAATTGGCCTCCGTTTATGGAAACACGAGCGGTACGGCATAACGAGGAGTTTGACTGGACAAAGGACAATGGATCGTCGTGATGAGGTCGTGCTGTTGTAAAACTCGGTCACCGTCAGACTTCTCTCTTGATTCTGCGGAAGACACTTCCAAAGGGGACATGAGGAGGTCGAGATGTGGGTTCATGCCAATCCCTCAAACTCTACGTCTCAGTTCCATACGCCACCACAGTATGACTTTATTTAGTAACATCAACCATAGTCATGAGTATATTGCATTTCATAACTAACTTTCTCATCTCAACAACCAATATCACTCGTCACCACCTTGCGTCTCATTCTTTGCTCCTCGCTCAGCGGTGCCTCCAACGGAAAGTACAACAACTGATATTCGTCCTTTCGGCTGGACACAAAACATTAGGCACGCGCTCAGAAGAAGCCTCACAGCCACCTCTGGCGTAATCAACACAAAAAGGGTCCTTACACTCACCTGAGGTTCCTCAAGTTTACTCGTACCGCAGACAAAAGGGATCCAGCGCTCTTCTCGTCCACTACGACGGATTGAACATTATTTGCCGGAACCTCATTGACGACTTCATCCACTCGTGGGGGAATATCGCCCGTGACCGTTCGCTTCATCATTTTCTGCACAAATCCTGCTGTTATTCCTCGAGGTATCTTCGTCCCAAGATCGGGCTGCAAGAGGCTGATGGCCTTCTGTCTGACTTCTTCAGACAAGGTTCTTGCTGCGGTTTAATTTTTGCTCAAAGAGCCAATAAAAAAAAGAGAACTCGCTTTGCTGGATCCAGAAGGAGAAGGTTTACACCACCACTCTTGTCTTGTTCGTATCCGACAATTGTTCTAGAATGTCCTGCATGCTGCAAACTTGTCAGCACTCTCCCTGTACTTGAAAAATCCTACCTGGAGGATTATAGGAAGCTTGTTGGCAATCAAAACAGGCGACGAGTTCAATAAATCGAATGCGGTCATCGCAGAGCGAGAGTTTTCTGCTTCACTGAAGTATTTCTTCACCCATTCCTGAAGGGCTGTCGGTGCTGCGAGTAGCTCAGTGAGCCAGAGGCATTTATCGAGTACTCAACCTTACCGTTTCGATTTTTGCGAAAATCGACAAGTTGAGCTCTATCAATCAATAATGGCCAGTTCCGAGTACACAGGGCTGGCTTACGGTATGCCCAAATAGGAGAACACAACCCAAATGTCTAGCTCCGAATGAACTCGAGTTTCAAGACTATGGATCAGACGCTCACCTGCCGTTCCAATCCATTTACGGGTACCCACTATATGTCGCTTAAAGTGCGCTGCACCTTCTTTGTCGTAACCTGAAGGCGGCGCGTCAGAATATAGGGTGCTTGTTGGCTTTGAGGATACAAGACACCTGTTCTCCACGCAGTCTCTAGCCAGTGCTGTAGCTGTCGCACACCTGGGCTCACGTTATTAGGGCGAAGAAGCCTAGCGTATGATGGTTGAGCGGTCTGGGTCATTAGCGCGGTGCAGGCCATCATGAAATTGCGGTATCTATTCAGTACATCAATTATAGGTCGAGACAAGTAGAAAGGAGGAACACTAGCCCGCATCCCCAAAATCTGTCGACTATCCCAAGGCTATCAGCGTGTTTTATTCATTCATTTGGGATCAATTGACGGACACCACTCTGTGTGAATATGACACACCCCTTCCTGACAGAGTGCAGCTCTCACGGTCCAGCCGGTGCGATGACTTTCCAGTAAGGCTTGACGGAGAAGCCTAATAACGCCTTGATACAGTCATCAAAGTTCAGTCAACAAATAAGATCAGAAGGGGGGGGGGGG
>NW_024467203.1:867835-887780 GCF_000292625.1 Dacryopinax primogenitus
GGGGGGCGTACCAGGAGTATAGGATTTCGGAATCATCCCCTCGTCTTGAGACGGCGTCCAGAAGACATTCTCCTGAGAAGAGATCGGTCTCTGATCAACTGAGCGCGCAAGAGCGTCGCTGGGCCCATAATCCAAGTCTACAGACTCGTTGAGAGGGAATCCCACGTAGAAAACAAATCTAGCCTGGTGAATCGGAGAAATGTTCATCATAGTGTTTCTGGGGTTCATTCAGATCCAACAATGCCAGTTCTTCGCGACATATTTGGCAAGGAACACTCTGCCTGGGATTCTCAGGTTCGTCTTCGTTAGGCGTGTCCTCGGCATTCACGCCATCGTCAAGAATGTTAGCGGCGCCCAAATGGGCAATGCCCAAGAAGCGTCTCTCCTCAGTAAGATCGAGGTTATCCAGGCTCATGGTCCAGAGAGAATCGAATGTGTGAGGTCATGTGGACGGATGCAATGATTAATATGGGGAGTTGGTCGGAAGCAAACGCCCTTCTCCCTGACCATGCGTGGGAGGGCAGGCGAGTTGGTGGTCGGTGAACGCTGTTCCGCCCTTCACGTTGTTCCTTTCATCTTGCAACACACAGGTCAGCCTACCTATTGAATTCAGCCTGAATTATAGTTCTGATCAAAACTTAGTAGGGAATATGTCTAGGGAGATCGTCAACATTCAGGTAATGCTGCAGGCATGTCCGACCCCAACGGTCCTTGTTGACTCATTCCTGTAGGTCGGGCAGGCGGGAAACCAGGTCGCCTATGCCTTTTGGCAAATGATCCTCGCCGAGCATGGCCTGGATGCTAACGGAGTGAGCATGTCTCTCTTTGTACCTCGAGTAATGGCTAACAGGTGTGCTCTAGATGTACCGTGGGGATGACGACCAGAAAATTGCCAGGGTGAGCTGCACCAGACGTTGAAGTGCTCGACTTCATCATTGATAGATCTATATCATAGGTTGGCGTTTACTTTTCAGAGGGCTCTGATGGCAAGTATGTACCTCGGTCCCTGCAGATTGATCTGGAGCCTGCCGTTACGGATAATATCCGATCCGGTCCTCTTGGTCAGCTCTTCAGGCCCGATACCTTCGTGACCGGCGATAGTGGCGCTGGCAATAACTGGGCGAAAGGACGTAAGCCATTTTGTATGTGTTACCTCATTGAATGATTGTCTGAGCACTTCACAGACTACACCGACGGTGCTGAGCTCATTGATCAGATTCTCGATCAAGTGCGGAACCAGTCGGAGAAATGCGATGCTCTGCAGGGATTCCAAGTCATCCATTCTCTCGGTGGAGGCACTGGTGCAGGGCTCGGGAGCTTGCTTCTATCGAAGCTACGAGAGGAAGCACCCGATCGAATGCTTGCTACGTTCTCCATTCTACCGAGTCCCAAAGTCTCCGACACGGTGGTCGAGCCATACAACGCCATGCTGTCCATCCATCAGATTATCGAGAACAGCGATCTCACGTTTTGCCTGGACAACGAGGCATTGTATGATGCCGCTGTCAGGCTGAAGAACCCAAACCCCAATTTCGGACATCTGAATGATGTGAGTTGTTCATGTAACCTTCATGAAAGAACGTATGACTTATTCGCCGCAGCTCATCGCTCAAGTAATGTCCGGCGTCAGCACCAGCTTGCGTTTCCCTGGTCAGCTGAACGGCGACCTACGCAAACTGGCCCTTAATCTGATTCCATTCCCTCGTCTTCACTTTCTTGCTCCCGCTTACGCCCCTCTCGTGCCGCCGGGCTCGCAGTCCTTCCAGTCATTGTCAATTCCTGAGCTCACAGCATCCTTGTTTGACCGCCGCAATCTGCTTGTAGCATGTGATCCTAGGCTCGGAAGGTACTTGACTGCCGCCACGATCTACCGCGGCAAACTGTCGTCACGTGAGGTGGAGGCGTCCGTTCAGCAATTGCAGGCAAAGAATTCCAGCTCCTTCGTGGAGTGGATCCCGGACAACGTGTCCGTTACTCTTTGCTCTGTTCCTCCTATTGGCAAGAAACAAGCTGGCGTGTGCCTGGCTAATACTGTTAGTTTCTCGTGCGCACCAGCAAACAGATCTGAAGCTAATAATAATTCGTAGACGGCGATCCAGGAGGTTTTTAAGCGCACACAGGAGCAGTTCGCTGCCATGTTCAAACGCAAGGCGTTCTTGCACTGGTACACGGGCGAGGGTATGGATGCTATGGAGTTCATGGAGGCCGAGTCTAACGTGGTCGACCTGATCAATGAGTATCAGCAGTACCAGGAAGCATCTGCTGAGGAAGAAGAATACGAAGACGAGGTTGCGGACGAATAACAATGATGGACGATCTGGCCTGGATGAATCATGACTTATCTTGTGATGACGGATGTACAGATACCCATTGTTACTTATTGTCTTGACTCTCTTCTTGCTGGCCGAGTTGTTAGATAATTGTGAAGGAAATACCATGATCGGAAATGTAATCCCACTAAAATAGAAGTGTTCCAATGGACTAGAACGTGTTGATATCAATTATAGGTGCATATTGCGTGGGCACGGGTTCGTTCGCGTCTGTTCGCGACCCTCTCAGATTAAGATTCTCTTGATACCCGACTCGCTCATCTGAGAGCTCTTCTGCTCCAGCTTACCTTCGCTTTCATCTGCTTCTCCCCGCACTCGTGTTCTCCTGCTACCTGTGTCCCTGTTGCGTGCGCATGCTTGTTGCCCGCTCTCCATGGGATTTTTCTCCTCCCGACGCGCCGACGCCGCCCCACTGCCCAAAAGCCACGACTCGAAGCCTATTACTTCCAAATGGTATGGAAAGCTGAGAAAGAAGGACTCCCCAAGTACATCACCGCAGCCAAATGCCGATGGTTGGATCGAGGTGCCATCTTCTACCCTCGCGTCAGCTGTGGCTCCTGCACCGGTAGCAGACCCCGTAACGTGGGTGCTTTCACTAGCTTCGCGCTTCCTTCAAACCCACTGAACCTATATGACAGGCGCACCCTTGCCTCGAGGCTAAATGAGCTGGCAACATCACACGCAGATGGCCTCATAAGGCACGTTACATGCTTCCCAACCAGATACCTGAACTGACTCGGACTGCAGTGACAATGAATACCGTATCTTGCGCCAAGATATCTTTGAACGCTACGGATCTAATAGTCAAGCAGGCCCATCACGTCTGTCTGGGTCACAGAGAACCGCACAAGCGTTCACACGGCCCCCATTACCCTCTTTTACGCCTGACATCCCTATCACTATTGCACCTGATGCCTACCCACCACCGCCGTCCTCGCCTCTCATTGCTCTAAAGAACAGTCTGCGTCGGAAAGGCTCCCGCTCCTCCAACATGTCTGGTTCGATCCTTCCAACTGCGGATTCCTCTGCGTCCATCTTTTCCTTTCGTTCCAACTCGACGGCGGCAGCGGCCAATTCTGGACGAAACATATCTTCCAATACTCTCTACACCCACAACGTACCCCTATCACCCACCAGTAACAAATCTGTAGATCTCCTCTCCATTTCGTCATTGCGGTCACGAGCACCCTCCGTAGCACCCTCTGGCCGATCAGGCGTACCACCATCTGCATATCATTTGCCTATGCCACCATCGCATCCAAGCACAGCTACGTTGCGACAGACATTACCTGACAATGATGAAGACAAATCGGCCACTCAGTTACGACGAGAGCTGGCAGAGGTGGAGTTGGAAGGCTTGCGCGTGCTGGAAGGATTCGATGCTAGGGAGGCCATACTGCTGGATCAGCTGGAGGGCATGAATATGCCAGTGGGCCTAGGAATCAACCTATCTGGACCAAACGGCACGATGACTTCGCTGCCCGCGGCTGATTCGAACGCTACGATCAGACCACGAAAACGAAATTCATTGATCGATGTCCTGCCTCGACGGTCGGCGACGAAATCATCTTCGAGCCGTTCAAATGGGTCAAACCCACCGACCCCTTCAGTTGCTGTTCGCAACAGTCCGGCTCAGGCGCAAGCGGTGTTGTCGACTATGGATCCGGACCCCAAAATGACTGCAGCATTGACAGAAATACGAAAGGGCAGGGCGGACGTGAAGCAACGGTATGAGACGCGGATGGCATTCCTACGAGCAAAGCTGAAGGGCGCCGAGTTACACGAAAAGCTGATCAAGTGAGTGGGTGGAGCGTGCTGAGTGTATGCTGTAGTATGTTGCGTATATCCTTGTAATTTCTAATGGTCGTGCGGGCTGCACCTTTGACCCCGTGTTGCATTCTGTATTCTAGAACACGGCAGGTATTTATGTTGGTTTGTTCACAAAATAGGATTGTCGTACTCTTCGGACTAGTTTCAAAAAAGGCTCTACTATTCCGTATTCTACAATGGATACATCACACTCTGCAATTCTCCAACGAGATAATTAAGATGTCGCTGGCACCAATCGCCTCTAGCCGATCCATGATCTCCGCCATTGCCTTCTTTTCGACCATAGAGCTCACGGCAACCCAGCCCTCGTCTTCTAGGGGGCTGACCGTGGCTGCTCTCCGACCCGGGGTGATGTTGGTCGCCTCTTTGAGCCGTGTTCGCTCGATATTGTAGTTGCAAAGTACGTATTTCCCAGCAGCGATCACACCTGCTATTCGGCTGGTCAGGCGCTCAATCAATGGGATGTGTTCCGTCTTCTTCGTCTTTGTACTTCGAATAAGCACGGCCTCAGACAGAAGCAGAGTTGATATGGCATGAAGTCCGGCGGCACGCATCGTCTCTCCAGACTCTAAGTCAGGGTCAGCATATCTGTCACAACCTAATCAAAAAAGACACTCTGCTCACCCACTAAGTCCACAATACCGTCGGCAAGCCCCAAAGCGCAAGCCGCCTCTACACTTCCGCCCACATACTCAATCTTCGTATTCGTTCCCAGCTTGTCATCTAGATCCTTGAAATACTTCCCTGCCAGTACCTCGAAGCTCGTGACAACCCTCTTTCCCGCAAGGTGCTCGACGGCCTGAAGTTGGCCCTTCTCCGGGACCTGCACTTGAAGCGAGCACTTGCCAAATCCAAGTTGGAGGACCTCAGTAACCAGGTCGCTCATTTCAGACTCGGCGACCATGTCCTGGCCAGTGATGCCGACGTCGACATTACCCTCACCCACAAAGCGAGGGATGTCGGCGGCAGGAAGAAACACTCTGTGACACGAGTCAGGTGCGAGACTGGGAATAGGAATGCTAGGAAACTGACAGGGCAATGGGGAAGTTGCGGACAAGGCAAACGTCTAACCGCTGGGACCGAGTGAATTGGATGTCGGCACCTATGCACAAAAATAAATGCCCCCTGTTCGGTAGAACAGTGGGCCGGCATACCATGAAGCAGCTCAAGACACTTCTCGTACAATCTACCTAAAACAAAAACTCAGCAGAGAGCCTGTGTAGGTGGGATATCATCTACCTTTCTTGGGAATGGCAAACAACAGACGGTCCTTTATCGATTCGAAGTACTCCATAGTATGTTACAATGTATATTGAATAAGCGTAAGATTGAGGATGACAACCAAGTCACTGAAATCCTGAAGACTGGGGGGGGGGGTGACTCCGTGAGGTAAGTTTCACGAGTCAGGGTCTAGTTAGAGGGTTCTCCCAGTGATTGGCCAAAATCGAAACACACTGTTCACACGTGCGCCTCCCTTCAACAAGAACGGGGCAAATAGAATATATTTCTGTCGAAGAAAAACTATGGCACGCATTTAGTAGGCTGTCGTAAGGAAGGAAACGGGGATGGAATGGTTGAATAATTGTACACAGAATCCGGTTTCATTGGTGCTAACCGATACAGGAGTGCTTTGAAGTGAAAAAGAAAAAGAATGCTTGGCCATAGTCCGTAACCTTGCATTGATCATAAGAGGATTTTTGAGCCTACTTGCTGCCAGAGGGTACGGCAACGGGATGCTGATATATACGAAGCCTGGTAAGAGACGAACGTTGCTGGAACAATGGAAAACAATAGACAAGTCGTGTTCACCTGCTCCAGAGGGCCAGGAAGATTGCCCAACCCTGTTGCAACCACGATGGCTGAATTGACGTTGATGACAGAGCGCCATCCATCCTTATGAGCGGAAACTTGATCGTATGCCCCGTCTCTATACCTACGGGGCGAGACGGTGCAAAGTAGAAACCAGCCATGAGGACAAGGTAACTTGACAGCAATATCAGTCTTGGGTTTCCAAGAGTCAGATATGAAGACCGACCTCAATATCAAGGTGCTGCCACGGTGGTAGTTGCTCTTGGCCTCGATGTACACGTAGGTGAGTAAGAAAATAGACAGGATAATCGCAATGACATCCCAGCGTGGGAAGATCAGGGTGAAAGTATCGGCAATATCACCAATCTTGCGGGGGTTGTACCATGCTGAAAATGCAACCATGGCAGGAATCTGCAGAAGACAGACCTGCAAAGCATACGCTGAACCGATTTCCATGCTATAGAAAATTCTCAGTTGTTTTCAGAAGGGCAAGAATGAAAACATACCTGAGCGCAATGTTTCCGTTCATTGCGAACGACATTGCGTTCATGAACTCGGTCGTGTTGGGTACCAACGCAAACAAAGTGAGGCCCAAGAATTTTTCATCTACGCCAGATCCTTCCAAAATAACGTCCACGACATCCACTAGTACTTCCGCAATGGCTGCATAGAGAGCAGTGCAAGCAAGAAGAACGGCTGCGCTAACAGTGCGACTCCATGATGGGGCATCGTGCCCGCCTTCAACCGCGTCATGATGGCCCATGGCAGTTCTCGGATGTGCGGGAGAAGCTTGTTGGTGGCGCAAGGCCGACACAGTCGCAACTGCTACGGCACGAGTGAAATCGTCGGTGGTAAGGTTTGGCGGGAGCGGGAGCGGCTGATGGTTTTGATAATTCGTGGTCGACTTGACAGCTTGGTTGACGGTTTCGATGAGTGGACCATATCCCGCGCCAGGTATACCGTTGTAAGTCGAGAACACGCGTCGCGTCGCGACTGGTGAGATGTTGACCGGTCCAGCTCGAGGCGTACTCACGAGACTCGGAGGTTGTTGCGTAGTTGGCCTCTCCTGCTGTCCACCGTAGGTACTATCAATGGTGGTAGCGACGCTCGCTCTGCGAGAGACCGGTCTATGCGTTGGAAGAGGGGACTTTGCGAGCTGTTGATTGACTAGCTTGTTGTACATCGCAAGCACACGACCTGTGTTGGGCTGCCCGGGCTGCCCCCCGACCTCGAGAGGATGCATGAGCTGCTGCGGATTCTGCCAGATCTGCGTGGCGTGCGTTCGAAGTGAGAACCAAAGGCCAATGAGGTATGATAATAGGAGAACCGTTGCGCAGAAATACATGAGGTTCTTGACAGTCTCTTGGTAGAAGGGATCTGTTGTCGGGTCTGGGTGTTCGTAGAAACATTGCTTGCACATCCATGGCTGATCAGGGTCTTTGCCGGGCAGTTCAGCAGGGCAGCCAACACAAGAGAGGCGGAACTGAAGACAATTAATGATAACATCAGTAATGACGCGAAAGACTCACATTTCCATACGTTTGGTAGAACATGGTGGGAGTGAGGGTGCCAATGATAGCCATGATCAACATTGTACTCGTCACCCCTGCGCTCTTGGCATTGAACTTCTGTTCTTTCCGTCTGAATGCACCAGAGCACATACTGACGCCAGGCATGAGAAGAACACCAGCGAGCAAGCTGCCGACGATGGAGCCTTCAACCAGCAGACCCTTGCCCTGGTTCAGCGCCATGCCGTACAGGATGATCTCGATGATGGAACCGAACGTCGCGTTGATGACGGCACCCATACCAATACTTGACTGAGCCGAGATACTAGCCACTGCCATACCGATGAAGTACGACAAAGGAATGACGCTGAGCAGAGAGAGAATGAAGATCAAGGGGCGAGAGGCAATGATGTTGAGGAAACGCGTAGGTTGATGTTCTTTCATGGGCAGAAGTACGAATGCATCGAAAAGCACAAAGAAGACAAGGGGAAGCAAATTGACGAAAATGATGTTGACTCCACCGATGGTGTACTTGTAGTATTGGAAGCCAGCTGCACGGTATGTGCAGAGCAGGACAGTCGAACGCGGCGCCCCAGAAGGTGCGGCTTGACCGGCACGCAGCCTCGTACGCTTGACGGCCGTATGAATGTCGTTTTCACCATTCTCCGTAGTGACAATCACCGCGGGGGGGGAGCAGAAGCGAATCGAGAGGGGCCGTGTCATGAGCAACTTGACAAGCGCCCAGTTCAGCTTGGCCATTGGAATTGGGAGAACCATTCCGAAACAAAGAAGGCAGATGAAGAGTTGGATAGGGGCGATGAGGACGGGATAAAGAATCCAGTACACGAGTCGGCCAAGGAAATCGCCCTTTTGAGCAGCTGGGAGATATTCGGCGGGCGGCGCACGCTCGGGGATGGTGTCGTAGGCTTTCTGTCCTCCTGGCCTACTGGAACTCAGCATGACAGTTGCTTCGGAATCTTGCGTTTCCGTATGTGGGATGGCCAAGAGTGGGGAGCGTTCGGTCGGTGGTGGGATCCAACTGGAAGTGGAAGCAGAGGGCACCATTGGGTGGTTGGAATCAATAAAAGGATCTTGCTGAGCATCAGGGGACGGCTCAGGCTCAGGTGTGGACTCGCTCTCGGCAGCGTCTTCTTCGCTTTCGTCCAATACAGGAGTCTGCGCCGACGGTCTGATCGTCCCAGCCGACTCTGACCCACTCCTTTGCCTCGCCTCCTGTATAGCGGCCTCTTCGTCCCTAACTCGACTCCATTCACGTTCCGTCTCGACGTCCTCTGGGAGATCTCCTTCAACATATTTTCCGAATGGCCAGAAAATGTACCACCCCAACCCCCAAACGATCCACGCATATCGTCGACCACCAAAGGGCACGATTGCTATCACAGCCGCAACACCTGCACATACAAGCGCAAGCCACCAACCAAAGACAACAGCCCAGAAAATGTTCCCCGGAGTGATGTGCCGTTCATGACTCGGAACGTTGTGAATCGCAGTCTCTGCATTGCGCGTGACCGTACGGCTTTTCTTGTACAGGGCGGGCTTCCAGATCGGCAAACCAAAGGGATGCTCAACATTCATGAGGCTTTGTCGTTCCTTCACCGTGATAGGTTCGTCTTCCGCATGACTCGCAAGGTGTTCTTCCAACTGCTCTGCTTCGTCAGGGGAATTGTCTTCACCTGCGCCATTGCCTGCCTCCAGATCTCGGTCGTTTTCACCGTCTTCGTCCAGGTCATCCTCATCAATAATATCCCTTTCGTCTCTGCTAATCCTCGATCCAGTCGTAGCGACGCTTGCACTCCTGTTCATTCTACGGTGCCTCGGATTAGGGGCCGAAGAGGACAAGCTGCGGGCCCCACGACCCGCGCCACTTGCACTTCGTCCAGTCGGCCTAGAAGGAGACGACGGGCGCGCTGGATGCGAGTGCCTGGGCGAGTAGGGTGGGAAGTAGGAGGTAGTCGCAGACTGTGGTGCGTCTGACCAGCTCTGTCCGCCACCCCATGCCTGTTGCCCTTGTGTGAGCAGTTGAGGATGCCTGAATCCACTCTGTGTCGGTGTCTCTCCGGGAGGGATGAGGATTGGAGCCGGAAGGCGAGGTTCAGGCGTCGTCGGCGTCTCGCTGCCATTGTCCGCCATCGTACTGGTTATTGAGATGGTCGACGAAAATGAGGGGACTGTCGAGGGGGTATAGGAGGTATATATATGCTTGCGTGTTCTTGTAAGGGTAGTAGCCCCGGGTGCAATAATATTTGGGTGTGTGCCGTCATTCGTGCCGAACAACCCGTGTTGATCACTCGCAGAGGGCACGTTTCAATTCCATCTTTCATCACAAAACACGTTATTCGAAATCTGCATCAATTCCGTTTCATCACATTCCCGACTCTGTAGATATTATAGTTTACATGGCTTTAGCCAAATATTCTTCTCTTGCCTTGGCCACGCGCTCAGCAGCCACATCGCCCTCTGGAAGCTCTGGCAAATGATACCCATGCTCTTTGATATCTTTCGCGGTGTCGGGATACGCCTCCCATGCATGCTTCTCCGCATCATGGCCCAATAACCATTCCTCGCGGTTGAGCGCGACACTTTTGGGATCCTCGACCGCCTTCTTATCGTCTGCCTGGTGCCACTTGTCGCGATTCGTCTCTCCCGTGCGCTGTGCCCGACGCACGCGCTGATACCGGATCTTCTCAAAAGCTTGGATGGAAAGAGGTGCTTCTTCGGGTCCGGAGAGCTTCAGATTCACCGCGATCGTTACACCGTCTTCAAGCGCCTGGCTGGCACCTTGGATACTGGTAGGCAGGAACGGGTGAGCAGCATCTCCGATGACCGCAATGCGCGCCTTCTTACTGATCCAGGTAGGCAGTGGATCGCGGTAGACGAGTTTCCAATCAACGCAGCTGGGCGCTTTAGACAGAATTGCAGCGCAGCGCGGGTCCCAATCTTCGACAATCTTGAGTACGTCCTCCATCTTGCCGGGGAAAGACCAAGACTCTTCGATATCCGCCGTATCCTTGTGCGTTATTACCCAGCTGACATCTTTCCCACCCTTGGAAGAAGAGGAGAGCATGTGTACGTCCTTACCGATCCAGCCGTAGAACGCGTCCCCATCCTTGACTAGGTAATCAGACAAGGGGTCCTCATCGATTCCGCTGCCCTTGGCGGTGAACCACGCGCGGTAAATGGCGTACCCAGACGGTTCAGGCTGATCAAAATAGCCCTAATAACACTGTCAGATACTGAGGCCCAATTGCTGGATCTAACAACGCACTAAGACCATCGCCCTAGCCTTTGAGCGCACCCCATCCGCTCCGACAACCACATCTGCACTCAGCCTTTCTCCATTGCTAACAACGCCCGCAGCATGGTCATCCTCCCAGTACTCGGTAACATTCGCTGAAAGTCGCAGGTCGACGCCAAGCTAGCACAGCTCAGTCGCGTCTTGGAACCGTGCTGTAGGGAACTCACCTCGACAGCATGATCGAACAGAATCTGGTGCAGCTCCCCCCGATGTCCATTATAGCTATAGCTCCCAAATTCCTTCTCATTCAGCGGCTGCGCAGTGATAAGGTCGCCCTTCCACGTATTCAGGTGGAACGTCTTCAAATGCGTGCAGAGCGGCCACATCTTGTCGTGCAGGCCCCAGCGCTCGAAGATGCGTCCAGCATTAGGTCCAAAGGAGATGATGTCTCCCAGGACCTTCAGCTTGGGGAACTTGTCTAAGAGGATAACATCGTGACCCTAAGAGTAGTGATGGGCAATCGTAAGCCCGACGTCTTGTTTCGCACACACCTTCAATCGCGATTCGATGGCACAGGATAAGCCAGCAAAGCCAGCACCAACGATGATGATCTTGACCGGCCTCTCACTGTTCGACTTGCTGTCGCTCGCGCCGTTTGGAGACATAGTAAATTTCGATGTTGACCAGGTGCGGAATACGGGTCGAAGAACTGAATGCCTTTTCGCTGATGCAAAGGAGCCATATACCCCACATGCCTGGAGGCCGGAAGAGAATAGCCTGATCAATCACGCCTTGGCTGACCTTCGGCTGAGATTAATCAGCGGAGAAATGGAGGAGATATTCCGTTGCTGTATGCCGTGTATATGCCGACAGTGTGCGTCTATTTCGGTTTACATTGTTCAATGCACGTGAGGACGCGGGGCTCCGGCCGGAATAACAATAAGCCTCCTTCAGCGTCCGTGCGCTAGGGTTCATGGTCCGTGCGCCACTGCTCAGGGTATATAGCCTTGATGTCGCGCATCCCTTTATCTGCATCTCTTGTGCTCGGGCACGAGCTGTCGACAGTGAGGTCTTTACCGAGTCACAGCCAATTGCTAGTTGCAAACTAAGCATCCGAACGCGTCGATGAGTCTATGACTCTTCGCAATTTTTGGCAAAACCTAACCAATAAACATGTTATTTTAATATGATGATATTACATGATACATGCATGCACATTGCCTCGCTGTGAAACATGGACCTGGCAAGGTCATCCATCTGGTTCAAATGAACACTTTCCTTTCCTCCTTAATGTCGTCCCAATTGTTATTGAGAGGTCATGATATCACATTACGATCTAGGTGGTGATTCCAGTAACCCAAGAAAGGGCCTATGGGAAAGAGAGGAAAGGTCGCGATAACAACGCAAATGCAATGATATGGGGGAGGGGTACCACATTGTTCATACAACACAACACCCTGCAACGCAACTCATCACAATCTATATGCTCACCTAACTCCAGACATCGAGCAAGAGCCTTGAACGCTCCTTGAGCAGCTTGAGCTCTGCCGCACCCTCGACCTCGGCTGTTCCTCCCTTGCCCACTCCCAGCATCTGCATCAGCTGATCCTCAACATCATGCGCCATGCTCTTTGCATCACCGCAGATGTAAATGTACGCCTTCTGCTCAAGGATAGCCTTGGTCAGGGGTCCGCGCTGTTGCCAGATCAGGTCTTGTACATAGACCTTGCTGCCATCTGGTTTCCGCGGCGTCTCGCGTGAGAAGGCCGTGTGTATGATGAGCTTGCCGTTGAGCTGATCGGCGTAGTATGGCCACTCTTCAGCGTACAGGAAGTCCTGGGTCGACGATCGGCAACCGTAGAACAGCCAGATGTTGCCCCAGTCTTTCAGTGCGTCAGGTCCGTTCTTATCGATCGCGCGCTTGGCAAGGGCGACACGCTCTTGCACAAAGCCGCGGAATGGTGCGACACCCTGTGAATCATTAAGTAAATTGCTGATAGAAATGCATATAGTCTCACAGTTCCAGGGCCGATCATGATAACTGGCGTCTTGGGGTTGGTAGGCAGCCTGAAGGTGCTCCTGCGCACATGGATCGGAACCTTGTATACCTTTTCGTGGTAGTACGCGCTCCTTGGTCCTTCGATCGCATAGCGCGGCGGGACGGAAAGATCTACGTCTTCAATGCCTTCTTCTGACATGAGAACGGAGGTCTCGCCGTGATGCGCCATCTTAAGATTAAGAATGTAGTTTGTGCCTACACCAAAGACCCACTTAGGATCCTTCTCCGGGTGATGCGACTTCTCCGCCTGATACTTGAGCACGACCACGGTGATGTGGATCGAACCTGGGTGAAGCTTGGGCGAAGAGGATATGGAGTAGTAGCGCGGCTGGAGACGCGGAATCAGCGATACGATCAGGTCGAACGGAATTTTCCAGGGAGTGATGGTCTCAGGGGTAGGTTTTACGTGGAAGTCTGGAACTTTTGCCGATGAAACAAGCTGGAGAACTTCGCCGAGCTTGAGCGAGCCGTCCGCAATCACAGAGGCGTACAGAGCTTTATCGGTGGCAAGCTGCGTGAGGCGCTCCGCAGCCTCGGGCGTGGGTGCGTGCTTGGCGAGCGCGGACAGGGCCTGACGACCGGCCGTAGCGGAGATATCGATGTAGTGCCTGAAAATGGTCTCGTACGTCGTCGGAATAGGGAAGGGCACCTTGGCTAGGGTGGGATCCAGAGACTCAATGTTGATGACAGCCGTGCGGCGCTCGGGTGCACCCAGACCGAGGACACAGAGCAGGCGGTCGACTTCGATGTCAGGGTTAGTAGGCCAAACACCACAGTGGTCGCCGTGCTGGTAGGTGAGACCGGAGCCCTCGATATCAAACTCGACGTGAATGCAGTTCCTATCACCGCCGGTAGCGAAGAGTTCGCGGGCTTCCTTGATCGGCGCCGGGTAGGGATTCTTCGCATCGTGGATGCCTTTGGTGCGGGTAAGCGCACGAGCGGAGAGTTCGCCAAGGTAGATCTTCTCTGTAGGGAATTCTTTCTCGAGTTCGGTGACGACAAAGTCTGCGGTATCGGATCCCGCGCCCTCCTCGACGTTCATCACGCTGGCAAACTCCTCCCACATGCCATCCTTCCACTCGAGATAGTCCTCCTCCATGCTCTTATCGTCATCTCCCTCACCGCGCTTGCCGATGCGAGTAGCACCCATCTTTTCGAGCGAGGCATCCACTCGGCGTGCGATGAGATTGTAGTGCTCGTATGTGCGGTTCCCAAGACCGAAGACGACGTAACGGAGGTTCGGGAGCTTGTGCTCTCCACCGGAGAACTCGAAGCTCTCGTCCTCGAGATTCTCCATGAGCGTCACAGCGTTGTCGGTCGGCTCACCCTCTCCGTACGTTGCCATGACAAAGAAGGCGACACAGTCCTCGGGAATCTTATCCAGGTTCTCGAAGTCGTACTCTTCCGGGTCGCAGACAAGGGACGAGAGACCGAAGCGTGACTTGGCCTCCTTGGCAAGACGGATCGCATATTCCTCTGCAGTACCTGTCTGCGAGCCGTAAAAGATCACAATACGCTTTTTCTATTCAGACGACTAGGGATCAGCGCTGGTTCCGCAGGTGTTACAGACACCTACGGTATCTAGCATCTTGGCAATGAAATCTCTCGGGTTTGCTCCTCCGGTTGCCCCCTTAGCACCCCCATTTGGACTCTTTCCATTGGGTATAGGCTTGCTTGACGATGAGCTCTTGAGGAATGGTAACTGGTCCCGGAGGAACCAGATGGCGGCAATGGCAAGGCCAAGAGTGACAAGAACGAGATCGGATGTTGAGAGAGATGCCATCGTGGCTGAAGACGGCTCTACGTTAGGAGATGCCAGCACAAAGAGGTGTCAAGTCTAGAGGAGAATGAAAAGAAAAAGTATTAATGAGATGTGGTCGACGATGTGGAAGACGAGATGGGGAGAGAAAAAGCGGGCGCCTTGAGATGATGGTACGAGACGTGTCACTGGGGTCTCTTACCGCCGGCAGCAAAAGTGAATTGCACTCACCTACAAGATATTGACAAAGAGAATAGCGATGATGTGAGCGTCTTCGTGTCAGTTGAGAGAGAAGAAGAAGGAAAGAGATAGAGATAGAGAGGAGAAGTAAAATGTTTGATAATTGCCCACAAGGTGGGAAAGAGAGAAGCGCTCTCAGGGGAAGGGGCGATGGTGCCGATCCCCCGTTGTTCCTTTACGGCGAAAATCGGTTAAGGCACACGGCGGGTACCGTTCCCCTTTCGCAAAATTATTCTGCCCCACGTGTGCACTTGGTCCTCCTTAGCTTCATCTCTCCTTTCTCAATGCCCAGTACACCCTTTGTTGGTCATTCATTTCTATAGTACTCAAACCCTCACTCATATTTCCCCTAGGTCATGCAATAATCCTAACTTTTATCCTGCGGCGGAGAGGCGGCGGAAGCCAAGAACCACAACTCATCCGCCCCAACCGGTCCTGCGTAAGCCGGCAGTCGGCCCGCTTAGCTAACCAGCGCTCCTCCGCGCCCCACCAGCCAGCGCGGTATCCGCCATGCGTTGGTCTTCTTCAACATTGTCTTTCCTTCCCTTATATCCCGTCGGACTTGAAGCGCTCTTATGGTCTGCGCTGACTGCTAACTGACAATGCGGACAATCACCATTGGCTACTGCAGACTCATAACTGCTGCTTGACATGCCAACTCTCTGGTTAATCGGAGTCGCCTCAATGAGCATCACCGGCAATTTCAAGCCTCATGCACTCTGTTCCGTTTGGTCACAGGCCCATTTATATCTGTCAACATCATTTCCTTCTGTTCTTCTGCGCTGCCTTTCAAGTCTAGCCGAAACTCATCGGAGTCCTCGGACTCAATGAAACTGCCATGAAAGGATCAGTCACCCTCCTCATCATAGCTTCTCGCTCCAAGTATATGACAGAACTTTGGACCTTCTGTTGCACAGCCCTTGAAGACAATTCTTGTACAACGAAATATGGCTACTGTGGCACGACTTCCTAAATAACCCTGGCAAGATACTCCTCGCGCGCCTCCAGAACGCGTTCCGTAGCCTTATCGTCGTCCTCAAGCTCAGGAAGCTTATAGCCGTTCTCCCTGAGATCCTTCGTGACCTCCTCATAGTGCTTAAACGCCCACTGCTCCGCATCATGATTCATGATCCACTCCTCGTCCTTCCAGCGCACGCTGTCCGGGTCCTTCTTCGCAGCGTCCGCATCGGCATTATGCCACCGGTCGCGGTTGAACTCGCCTGTGAGTTGCGCTCCCCGTACACGTCCATATCGCATCTTTTCGAACGCCTGTAACGCCAGCTGCACGTTCTTCTTGCCCGCTAGCTTCAGGTTCACAGCGAGCGTGACGCCGTCCTCGATGGCTTGGCTCGCTCCCTGTGCGCTAGTCGGAAGGAAGGGGTGCTGTTGGACGAGGCTCAGTTAATCCTAACTTGCAACCATTTGCTGTGCAAATAAGCTCACTGCAGCGTCCCCAATGAGGGCGATTCTGGATTTCCGGCTGAGCCACGTAGGGAGCGGGTCTCTGTACACCAGTTTCCAATCTACGCAGCTCGGCGCCTTGGAGAGGATTGCAGCGCAACGCGGGTCCCATCCATCGACGATCTTCAGAACATCTTCCATCTTTCCCGGGAACTGCCACGACTCCTCGATGTCCGCCTCGTCTTTGTGGGTGATCACCCAGGAGACATCCTTCCCCCCTTTGGAAGACGAGGTCAGGAAATGCACGTCCTTCCCGATCCAACCGTAGAACGCGTCGCCGTCTTTGACGAGGTAGCTCGACAGGGGATCTTCGTCAATTCCGCTGCCCTTGGCGGTGAACCACGCACGGTAGACGGCGTACCCAGAGGGGCGAGGCTTGTCAAAGTAACCCTATGCGTGAATGTGACAACAGCTTGCCGTCTCTGCAATGCGTTCACATACCAGGACCTTCTCGCGTGCCTTGGAGTGCACCCCGTCTGCTCCGATCACAACATCTGCCGTTAAGCGCTCGCCGTTAGCAACAACACCGGCAGCGTCGTCTGTTTCCCAGTATTCGGTGACCTGCTGTCCGAACCGGAGATCGATGCCCATCTGGCACCCAGTCATGAATATCCTCGACAAGCGAATGTTCACCACCTACCCCAATCGCATGATCCATCAAGATCTTGTGCAACTCCCCACGATGCCCATTATAGTGATGGATGCCGTCTTCCGTTGGTTTGATCGGGGTGTTATCAATGAGATCCCCTCGCCAGGTATGCAAATGGAACTGCCGTAAATGGGTGCATATCGTCCAGAACTGATCGTGCAGCCCCCAGCGCATGAAGATCCGCCCGGCATTCGCACCGAAGGAGATGATATCGCCGAGCACTTTGAGCTCGGGGAACTTCTCGAGGAGGATGACATGATGGCCCTTCAGCGTTGCCTCGATTGCACAAGCGAGGCCAGCTTTGAAGAAAAGGTTCAGAAGAGCGAGGCGGGATCATGGAATCACTTACCGAAACCAGCACCGACGATGATCATCTGGACTTGCTCTTTGGTTGCACTCCCGCTCGTGCGCCCACTGGCGGTACTGCCGTTCGCTTCAGACATACTTCTGGCAAGCAGAGCCTAGCTGAACGTAGCAGCGGATGGTATGATGCCAATATCCGCGTCGAACTCCATCCGCACTGACAAATACATTGCTATATACCCATCTGGAGCGGATAATATGTTGAGAAATGTACGGGGTCACGGGAGGATCAGGGTTTATCAACATGCCGGCAAAACCATCCCTTGTGGTCCAACTCTAAACGGTAGCTCTCAGATTGAGCAGGCGAAAGCCAGCGCTTCTTTGTTTCCCGCTTGCTTCTTTGGTAGAGATGCGGAAATGTGGGACGCCGATGAGCAAGTGTTAGCTTCACATGATTCCGACATGTACGGTCTGAGATTAGACTACAGATTTCTGTTGGTTACATACATACAATCTAGATGGCCCGTGCGAGGTATTCTTCCCTGGCTTCCATCACTCGTTCCTTCGCCTTATCGTCATCCTCCAGATCAGGTAACTTGTACCCGTTCTCCTGGATATCCTTCGCCACTTCGGCGTAATGCTCAAAGGCATACGTCTCCGCGTTGTGGCCCATGATCCACTCCTCATTGAAGAGCTTGACAGACTCCGGGTCCTTCTTGACCTTGTCCTCGTCCGCGTTGTGCCATTTGTCGCGGTTCGTCTCGCCCGTGATCTGCGTCTTACGCACGCGCGGATAGCGCATTTTCTCAAAGGCACGGAGCGCAAGCTGAGCGTTCTTCTTCCCGGCTAACTTGAGGTTAACAGCAATAGTCACGCCATCCTCAATGGCTTGGGAAGCACCTTGCGCACTCGTCGGAAGGAAAGGGTGCTATAGGAGACTGTCAGGAACGGAGGTTGATGATGAGCAACATGACGACTTACAGCAGCATCGCCGATGAGAGCAATCCTCGCCTTACGACTCAGCCAGGTTAAAAGGGGATCTCGGTAGACGAGCTTCCAGTCGACACAACTCGGTGCTTTGGAGAGGATTGCAGCACAGCGTGGATCCCAATCCTCGACAATCTTGAGCACGTCCTCCATCTTTCCAGGGAAGGACCAAGATTCCTCGATATCGGCTTCATCTTTGTGGGTGATGACCCAGCTGACGTCCCTTCCGCCTTTGGAGGAGGAGCACAGGAAATGAACATCCTTGCCAATCCAACCGTAGAAGGCATCGCCGTCCTCAACCAGGTAGTTGGACATAGGATCTTCCTCAATGCCACTGCCCTTGGCAGTAAACCAGGCACGGTAGACAGCGTAGCCCGACGGGCGAGGCTTGTCAAAGTATCCCTGAGTAGAGATCAGTGAGACACTACATGAAATGAATGATATCACTTACCAGGACCTTCTCACGAGCCTTCGAACGCACACCGTCGGCGCCAACAACCACATCGGCAGAGAGACGCTCGCCATTGACAACGACACCTGCCTCATCATCCGTCTCCCAGTACTAGGTCACTTCCTGTCCGAAGCGAATATCGACTCCCAGAGTGTTCTGCGCATGATCGATCAAGATCTCGTGCAGCTCACCCCGATGCCCATTGTACTGGTGCGCACCGAACCTGATCTCCTCGAGCGGCTGAGCAGAGATCAAGTCACCTTTCCATGTGTGGAGGTGGAACGTCTTCAGATGTGTGCAGATGGGCCAGAAGCGATCGTGCCATCCCCAGCGCTCGAAGATACGCCCTGCGTTTGCACCGAAGGAGATGATATCACCTAGAATCTTGAGCTTGGGGAACTTCTCAAGGAGGATCACGTCGTGACCCTTGAGCTTCGACTCGATGGCACACGCGAAGCCAGCTGCGGAATGATTCCCAAAGATGTCAGCAAGGTATTGTATCCACTGAATTGGACAAGAGGCTCACCAAAGCCTGCTCCTACGATGATGATCTTGACCTTCTCCTCAGCGCTGCCATTCGAACAGTTCGTTGCCGCCATGTCGATGGTATACAGGCAAGTGAGGCCACGAATAAGCAGTCGGTGTTCTACAACTGAACTGCCTTCGTCGCATTTTGTATTAGACCGCTGGGCTGATATGATTAGGGATTCGGCACGGCGGACGTTCGCTGCGAGAGGTCACGATGGAATCAAGGGTCTCTCTGGGTTCTCGCAAAACTTAGTTCCGTGGCCGGATTCCACACATGCTCCGGGCAATCTACCCGTTTCCACAGGGCGTTGATTACAATATGGACCATTTGACAATAATAACAAGGTAGAATCTATACCGTGGGGTACACACCAGAAAGGCAGTCGAGGCGCTATATATATTCCATGTATGCTAACACCGAACATGCTTATTCCCGACACGCGAACGCTTTCACATGAAAGTCGCGTTATATTCCTCGTCGCGTCTGACTCACAAGTTGAGTACGGTGAACGCGACGTTCGCAGTCTCAGCTCGATCCTGTTCTTGTTGTGTTTTACATCAACTTTAAACTGTTTACTGTTTTGTTGGAGGATTTGATTCCGCAGAGGCCTTTATTAACACGCACTCCGTTGCTTTTCGATTCCCCATCTGCTTGCACTCGAAACATCACTTTCCCCCTTCCTCCCCCTCACCTCCCTCCCCCCTCACCTTCCTCCCCCGTCACCATCCTCCCCCCACCATCCTCCCCCGTCACCATCTTTCCTCCTCACCCCCC
>NW_024467203.1:889481-896631 GCF_000292625.1 Dacryopinax primogenitus
CCACTCCGTAACTCTTTCGACGACGACACTGGAAACCTGCCTAGGTCAACTCGCAATATATGTCACAAAGTTTCGCAAGAGACTAGCATCGAAGCACCTAATCCACCTCAAGCGTTTGGTGGCTTTCCTGTCGGCTCTGGAAAACTTCTGTCTGGACTGGCAATCTGCAGATGCGACCAAGAACGAGGAGATGTTGTCGATCGCAGGCGTCGCCGAGTCGCTGGGCCAGAAGGTGGACGGCATCAACCTCCTGGAGATTGAACAGTATTTGAAGGAAAGCAAGATTGCTCGAAAGGTTCGCTGAATATACTTTGGAACTCAGCATGTCTTTGACTCTTGCGGTAGATCAGTGGCTATAACGACAAACTCGCCGAAGACCAAGTCAAGAACGGCGACACAAAGTTCACTAAATCCCGACGTACCACAAATCCGCCGCTACATGCAGTACAAGCCTTCCTGCTGGTCTTGATGAACAGCGATGAAGACGGCCGTGTGCACCTCTCGAAATCGGTCATAGACGGCAAAGTGGTTGTGACGTTGTGCTATCAGCTCCTTAACCCCTCCCCCTCTTTCCAAGAAGTTGTCGACGAGGCAAGGGCAGTCGTCTTGGCAGGCGGGACAATGGAACCGGTAATACTTGTTTGACTCTCATGTGTCATAGACTGATAAATCAATAGATCAGCGACTTTCGAACGCAGCTCTTTCCCCGACTACTGGAGAATCGGTTTGCGACCTTTTCATGCGGGCATGTTGTTGCCAAGGAGAACCTGACTGCCCTTGCTGTCTCCCGGGGCCCCAAAGGTGGGGATTTGTCGTTCAAGTACAGCTCGCGAGGGGACAAGGGAATGGTATGGCCTCTCATTGTCTATTCTGCTACTTGCACTGATGGAGACCAGGCCAGTGAGCTCGGGCAGGCATTGCTGAACTTTCTCAGTCTAGTTCCTGATGGGATGGTTGTGTTCATGCCTTCTTACGCGTTTCTGAACCAGCTCAAGGAGATCTAGGGATAAGGAGGACAAAGTCGTCATGCTCGAGATGAGGACCGAATTCTTTGGTGCGTCCCCCTCCATACATCTGGCGTATTGACCAACGTGCCTTTTGTAGGCAGGAGCTGGTCGGCCCCAGAACTGAGACGCAAGTCCTTCCTCGACCTACATACCCTGTGGTACGTCCTTGTTCGGGAACGGAACGTCCTCCACACCCAGCTAGAAGAGTGGAAGAAAGTGGGCGGAAAGCCGGAACATTTTGCTAACATCCATAAGCTGAACAACCGCGTGAGTGCTCGCTTTGCCGTCTTTCTCCTTCCACTCTCTTGAGCTGCGTCGATCATCTGCATTCCTTCTTCACGATGTCTTATTTTCCTGTTCTCGTGTCCGTCCTCACCCAGAGCATCCCTGACATCGTCCTCAGTGCCGCAAATCCCTAGCGCGGATAAAGCGATCCGAAACGAGCGCAGGCTAGCATTCAAACAAGCACGGCGAATAACCGCCAAAGTCGAAAAGAACAGGATAAACAACGAGCGTCGCTGCGCACGAAAAGCTGCCGCAGCAGCAGGCTAAGCCGGGGCACCCGTAGCGGAGACGGTATAGGTGGTAGTGCATGTAGTGCAGAATCCAATGTTCATCATTCGTTCCGAGCCTGGAGGGGTCAAAATCTGCCTATGCGCCAGGCTCTCCATACCCGCCAGCTAGTCCTCCAGTCATCCGCTCTTGCACCCGCTAACCGAGGGTCTAACAACGCCCTCTCCAATCTTTGTACATACACCTGCGCTGGTACCTGTTGCTCATCAGTGCCTTCGCCTAACAATAAGAGACTAGCACGCACAGCACTGAGGAACACGGCCAGTTTCTCCCGGGGCACCTTGCTCCCCTGTAACCTTGCGCACACTTCTCGAGCAAGAGAGAGTTCCTCACTCGCAGTAGCAGTAACGGACTTGACCATCTCCCGCCATGCCTCTTCACCCCCCTGCCACGCCCTGCCCAGGGGCCCCTCCCCCTCTCCAGCAGACCGCAATACCCTCGCGAGGCCCAGCGCCTTCCCTATATGAGCCAACCCGTGCCCTAGCAGGTCTTCGTCCCCCGTTGTTGGGGAAGGGGGTAAGATCCCCAGGGCGAGCAAGAGGATGGAGGAGTAGGTGCTGTGCGCTTGGGTCCGCAAGTCAGATAGGGAAGGGAGCGGTGGAAGAGGGTTGGAGTAAGCGCTGATGAGCCGCTGGAGGTGGTAGGCTTCTAGCCTGTGCAGCCTGTGTGCTTCGGCTAACGCAAGGCAGACGGGGTGCTGTGGTGGTTCTCCCTATTTCTGTCAGCCTAAGGGACTGAGCGTGCAGAAGGAAGGCAGGGAGAGGACGCACAGCGATAACAGCCTTCACGGCATCCCTCCACCAAGTATACCTCATCTCCCCCAAGATCTCCTTACTGACCTTCCTCCTAACCTGCGCGATCTCGGCCTTCTCTCGTCAGTGTCGGTCCCTATCTCCTTTGATTTAAGCGGACGACGTACATGGAAAGCGTTTAGCGCGAACCAGGCTGGGCGGGCGAGGGAGGGATAGAAGTAAGAGGTGAGGAAGGCAGGGTAGTCTGTTGATTTCGTGAGCTGTTGACAGTAGGCGTCGGATTGTGGTAATGTGAGGCCGTCTGAGGGTGGTGGTGAAGCGCGGATTGCGGTTGTTGACAGTCTGCGAGAATACCTCGAAGCATTATGTATGATACTAGGTCCTGCAGGAGTGAATTTCATGTTGACCAAATTTCTGTTCAGGGTCAGAAGGTAATGAATATGATCAGTGGTCATTGTTAGTGGCTGTGCCTGAATTCCGGTGATCGGCCTCTCTCTTCCGAGTGTCCGAAGATGATAGAAAGACATATCGGGCCGTGATTCGGTCGGGGCATATACCATTCCTGGTTATTTCTCCCAAATTGCACGCGTGTCTCGGTATGACATTGACCAACTAGCCAATAGCGGCAATGCTCCAAGTTTGTCCGAGTGTATTCCGCACTTGCTGGAATTAGACGCAATGGGGGAATGCTCTATAGCTCGGGCCGACGTCCGACGATCCACCCACCGGTCATGCTCTGACATCCAATTCAGGTATCGCGCCCTCGCGAAAACTGATATTAATATGCATCGCTGGCCGGCTCACCCTCCTCTTGACACTCTTGCCCTTTGAACAAACTTGAATCAAATATGCCTGACAAGATCCTTAACGTTTGTGTCTATGGTATTGGCAACTCGGCCAATACATTCCACATCCCTTACATCGTGCGTCCCCTCCCGCAAGTCACATCCTCCACGTGCTGACACTCACCCATCCCAGCTCTCCCTCCCAGAGCTCTACAAGCTCTACGCAATCTACGAGCGTGACGCCACGCCTCAACAGTCCAAGGGCAGGGAAAAGTTCGGTCATCTCGGAGTGAAGATCTTCACCACGCTCGAAGAGGTGCTCGCAGACCCAGCGATCGACCTGTGCGTCATTGCGACCAAGAGTCCGAGTCACTACGAGCTCGCCAAAGTGCGTTTCCCCCCCTGCGCGTGTCGTTCGCCCCTGATCTATGAACTGCATAGGCAACCCTCTCCGCAGGAAAAAGCGTCATCCTCGAGAAGCCTATCACCGTGACCTGGCAAGAAGTACACGACCTCGCCACGACCGCCAAAGCCAAGGGCGTCACCTTCGTTCCCTTCCACAACCGACGATTCGACGGGGACTTCCTCACCGTGCGCAAGCTGCTCGCCGAGGGCAAGCTCAACTTGCAGGACATTGTCGACTTTGAGAGCAGGTACGACGTACGTGCTGACTGGGGCGCTGGGAGCCCCGGAGGGAACGGAGGGAGCACGTATGGTCTTGGATGCCATTTGCTCGACCAGACTGTGGCGCTCTTCGGGAAACCGAAGACTGTTACGGCGATTCTCCAGAATGGGCGCAGGGTTGGCGACCCTGCGTTTGACGATGCGGTGCGTCTTATCCCCTATGTTCTTGTTCCGACGCTAATGCTCTGATAGTTCACAATCCACTTGCGGTACGACGCCTTTCCCGGGCTAGTCGTCACCTGCCGCAGCGCACTGCACTCTGTCGCTTCGCACCAAGTGCGTTACATAATCCGCGAGAAGAACAGGAGCTTCGTCAAGTACGGCCTGGATTCGCAGGAGCCGCAAGTGCATGATGAGGGCATGAAGCCGCTCGATAAGGGCTTTGGGGAGGACCCGGAGGAGCTGTTTGGAGAGTATGGCACGTGGGTGGACGGGAAGAGCACATTCGAAAAGTGCGTCATGATCCCCTGACTTGCTTCTTGCTCTTCCCTCTGGCTGAGTTAGTGGGCATACGCTGACCTTCATCGTGCAGGATCCCAACCGTCCCTGGATCATACCGTTCCTACTACCGCAACGTCGGGGAGACGATCCTCGGTAAAGCAAAGCAAGAGGTGACAGGCGAGCAAGGAGAGATCGGGATGCGTATCATCCAGCTTTCGCATAAGAGCCACAAGGAGGGCAGGACGGTGGCTTATGATGAGGAGGTGTAGGCTGCACGGGAAGACTGGAACTAGGAAACGAGAAATAGTTAGGAATCAGAAATGGTCATAAATTGCATTCACACGATAATGACGTCGTACCCTGTTGGGAAAGAGTACCTTTTATCCGCTGTTGGCAATGGAACCTTCAGTCCTTCCGCCGGCTGTAACATGATCCCTGCGGATCTGGCGAAGGTAACTGTTGATGATCACGCAACGAGCGCCCTCCACATCCTCCAGGAGTGACGATATACCACGGCCGCGCAGGCAGATCCAACTACCGGCAACCCGACAAGCACAACAGACAAATGCATCATTTCTTAACAGTTCACTGGTTTTGCTCTTCTTATACAGCATAGTTGCACATTGCTCTACATCCCTTCAACCCTTCGACCCTTACCCGTCAACCACTAGAAATCCGAAAGCCATTTACGCGGCAATGCCTAGTAGCTTGATAAGCCAGTTGCTGGGATGAACATAAAGTAGACGTACCGATAACACCGCAAGCCGCACGCCCGCCCGCGTTGCCCGTCTTGAAGCTTTCATCATTGCCTCCCTTTCCAAGGTCGTCCGTGCCGGCATGGACGACAACCGTGCGGCCAATGATGCTCAGGGGGCCGATAAGGCTCAGCTGCTTGTCGGTGATGTTGATCACGGCCTTGCCAGAGTCGTCGGATGTGATGTTCCCCAGGTCACCGACGTGGCGCTCAGAGTCGGTAGGCCCGCCGTGCTTCTTCGTGAAGGGGTTGAAGTGCGGGCCGGCGGAGACGCAGCCGTTGGTGTTGTCCCCGAGCTCACTGGGGAGAGGTTAGTCGGTTCTACGAGCATACACGGGTGAACCCGTTTGAGATGGGAAAGAACTTACTGGATGTGGAAGCCACGGTGAGCAGATGGGTCGAGGTTGGAGATCTCGCCACTGACGACGACCGGCTCACCCTCACCGCTCTGAGTGAATGTGATCACACCTGTGACGGGGGAATCACCGCGGAGGATAGCGACAGCCTGTGCATACACAGAGATAGATCTGGTCAGCACCAATGCTCAAGCGAAAATGCCGCATGGTGAGCTACGGTGGACGTACCTTGACCATGATTGCTATGTTATATGGGGAAAGCAGGAGGTTGAGGTGCAATGGTCGTCGAGGGGGGAAACCTGGAAATGTCCAGCAGATCCTTGGGTCTTATATATATGTCAGCGCTGGCTAAAATGGCGCAGACACTCCGCCATAGGTCTGCTGATTCCGCGGACTTGCGTCATCATCCGGTCCAATCATCCTCGCGCATATATTCCCTCCACTGTTGAAATGTTGAGGGAATAATAAGATGACTATTCAAACTATACTCGATGAGTTTGTGATAGCAGACTATTCCACTTTGGTTGTTCAATCCATTCGTCCTCCATCGATGTGATCGGCCCTTCGGTTCATCCGCAGAGATCTCTCGTCCGTTTATGGCCGACACGACGGCAAAGAACACAAGAACGACCGTTACGATGCAACAAACCTTCTTATCCAGAACCAAGTGTGCGAGTTGGTTCTGTGGCGTAACAAACGACGCCTTCCCATATAAAGACTTCATACCACCGCCCCAACGTTATCCATTCCTCTTCGTACGGTAAAACGCACCCAGATGCTTGACCGCCGCGCCGAAGTTGGCCGCAACCTTGAGCTCCTCATCTATCCATCTTGGCAGCTTCCTTCGGATCTGCGGCGATGCATATCGTTTGTCGAGCAGGATGAGTGCGGCCCAGTCGCTCTTATGCCGGATCGCGCGCCCGATGCTCTGATTGACCGCTTTCATACAGAGATTCTCGTACAGCTCTAGGCCCGCGTCGCGAACCGGGATGCGGCCAGGTGCAGGTGCAGAACGCGCTGCTTCCCGCACGTACTTCATGCGCTCTTTCAGCTCTGCAGAGCCGAGGTTGGCATACGGCAAGCCGACAACAACCACAGCCCGTGCAAGCGAGTCGGAGAAGTTGAGGCCCTCGGAGAGCTTGGCGCCAACTACGGCGAACAAGAGTGCGCCGCCCCCTTTCTTCCCGGTGACGTTCGCAGCTGGGGCTTCGGGAGTGGGTTGGATCGCCGCGGCGTACTCACGCAGGATCTGTTCGACACTGCCCGTTTCTTGCGGTTCGTAGAATAACTGGAGGATAATCAGCAAGAGGCCCAGGCATTCAAAGTGAACATACCTTCTTCTTAGTCGCCATCTTGACAAGCGTCCCGTCCTTGGACCAAATCTCCTTGAGCTGGTTCAGAAACGCGTAAGAAGGCATGAACACAACCATCCCATCAGGAACTAGACTGAGAAAGTTCAGCAATGCCTGCCCGAGCTCACTGGCCTGGTCTCCATCAGTGCAAGTAGCAGAATAGACAATGAGAGGCCATACCATTCCCTTGTCCCCTCGCGAGCTGTACTTGAACGACAAATCCCCACCTTTGGGGCCCCGGGAGACAGCAAGGGCAGTCAGGTTCTCCTTGGCAACAACATGCCCGCATGAAAAGGTCGCAAACCGATTCTCCAGTAGTCGGGGAAAGAGCTGCGTTCGAAAGTCGCTGATCTATTGATTTATCAGTCTATGACACATGAGAGTCAAACAAGTATTACCGGTTCCATTGTCCCGCCTGCCAAGACGACTGCCCTTGCCTCGTCGAC